>NC_135957.1:61764854-62078068 GCF_053455715.1 Rhinoraja longicauda | reverse complement strand
TAGTTTTCAGAGCAATCCCGTCAATCTAATTCCCATGTTTCATTTTTTTCTGAAAACTTTTCTCACACCAAGCTGGAAAGGGTGCAGAGAAGATTTACAAGTATATTGCCAGGGCTTGAGGCCCTGAGCTATAGGGAGAGGTTGAGCAGGCTAGGACTTTATTCCTTGGAGCACAGAAGAATGAGAGGTGATCTTATAGAGGTGTACAAAATCATGAGAGGAATAGATTGAATAAATGTACAATCTTTTGCCCAGAGTAGGGGAATCAAGAACCAGAGGACATAGGTTTGTTGGTCACAAAGGGTGGTGGATGTATGGAACGAGCTGCCAGAGGAGGTAGTTGAGGTAGGGACTCTCACAACTTTTAAGAAGCATTTAGACAGGTACATGGATAGGATTGGTTTGGAGGGATATGGGCCAAACACAGGCAAATGGGACTAGTGTGGATGGGCCATGTTGGTCGGCAGAAGAGCCTGTTTCCATGGCTGTATGACTTTTTATGACTTTAATACCTTCTGCCTCACCCACCAGCTACCGACACAAGGTGTAATTTGGAGTGACTAATTAACCTAACAGCTAGAAGGGAAAACCAGGGCACCTGGGGAAACCAACACAGTCACAAAGACAATACATAGACCGCACAGAAATCGAACCAGAAGTCAGATTCAGACCCTGGTCACTGGAGCAGTGAGTCACTAAGTGCTACTGTGGCACCTCGTGATTTCCAATAATTAACATAGAACATAGATTGATGCAGCACAATAACAGACGCTGCAGCCCATAGTGTCTGTGCCAAATATGATACCAAGACCAACTCTTATTTGAATGAATGAATAAATACTACTTTATTGTCCTTGGCGACCAGCAGGCCAGGACACTCCTTGAGAACAGCAGGCTAGGACCATCCCGTCGAGTTTCCTGCCTGCACATAATCCATATCCCAATAAACAGACAGGCACATGGATAGGATGAGTTTAAAAGGATATGGGCCAAATGCAGGCAGGTGGAACCATGTAGATGGAGCTGGTTAGATGGAGCTGGTTAGCTGGTGAGCAAGTGGCAACGAAGGCCCTGTTTCCACAGGCCGATTCTCTGGATGCTTTCAAGAGAGAGTTAGATAGAGCTCTTAAACATAGCGGAGTCAAGGGATATAGGGAGAAGGAAGGAAGGGGGTACTGATTGTGGATGATCAGCCATGATCACAGTGAATGAAGGTGCTGGCTTGAAGGGCCGAATGGCCTACTCCTGTACCTATTGTCTATTGCCCATGCTCTCTGAGTTGATCCAAAAGTCTCTTAAATGCCACCATCGGATTTGCCTCAACTACCACCCTTGGCAACGTGTTCCCAGAATTCATTACCCTCTGTGTAAAAAAACTTCCCCACACATCTCCTTAAAACTTTGGCCCTGTCACCTTAAAGTTTTTGCCCTCTAATATTTGAGTTTTCCATCCTGGGAAAAAGTTTCTGTTAACTCTATCTGTGACTCTCATAATTGTATTTACTTCTATCAGGCCTCCCCATAACCTTTATGATGGACTGGGTACATCTACAAATCAGCAATTTCTTATGATCTTGGACAGAGTTATTCCCAAACCAAGCAATAATGCAACCTGATGCTTTCCATAGTGCATCTGTAGAAGTTTGTCAGAGTCATTGGAGACATTGAACTTCCTCAATCCCCTGAGGAAGTGGAGGCATGATCCATCTCCTTGGCTGTCGCTTCAATGTGGTTGATTCACGACGGATCATTGGTAATACTAACGCCAAGGAACTTGAATCTCTTAACCGTTTCCATTTTGGCACCATTGATGCTAATTGGGACATAAACTCTGCCGCGCTTCCAGAAGTTGATAACCAGTCCCTACGTCTTGCTGATCATGAGGGAAAGGTTGTTGTTCTCTCTATCTCTTCCTGTATTCCATCTCATCATGAATTGTGATCGGGCCCACCACACTGGAGTTTCTGCAAACTTGTAGATGAAGTTAGAGCCAATTTGGCCACACAGTATTGAATATAGAGGGGTTTTTTTTAACCAGAGTAGGAGAATCAAGAAACAAAGGATATAGGTTTAAGGTGAAAGGGGAAAGATTTAATAAGAAAACAAGGGGCAACATTTCACACAGAGGCTGGTAGTTATATGAAATGGTGCCAGGCGTGTTAGTGTAATATAACAACATTTAACAACATTTAAAAGACATTGGAACAGGTATATGGATAGGAAATGTTTATCGGGATATGGATCAAATGCAGGCAGGTGCGACTAGCGGGGATGGGGCATCTTGGTCAGTATGGATAAGTAGGGCCTGTTTCTGAGCTCAATGACCATGGCTCTATAGTAAAGGACTGAGAACGTATCTTCATCGGGCACTGGTGTTGAGAATTATTGTGGAGGAGATGTTGTCAGCTATCCTCACTGAATATGGCATTTTAATGTGCTCTTAAATACATTTTATTTCTTTTCATGATTTTTAATTGCTTCAATTATTTTTTGCAACTGCTTCCAAATGTATTTTAACATTAGACAAATTTGGAAGTAGTGGAAAGGCCTTCTGACAACACAAGCCGTCAGAAGTCCATCACAGCTAGACATGGGCTGATCTTACATTCTTTCAGCTTATGCCCATTCACCACTTATAGCCCATCATGTGTTCCAGCATGACTGAGGTTGTAATGCTCTCAGGTCCTTCGGACCTATGAACTTGCAGAAGATGAGTGTGGCCTTGCAACTAACAGGGTGGTGAGAATGACCACAAGGCATGGATGAGCGTGATCTGACAGAGCTAGAGTCAGATGTGCTTGTAGCTGTGTGCCAGCATGGAAGTACTGAAGGTTCTGATGTGCATACAGCAATGTTTAAGGAAACACTCTCTTGTTTTCAAGTATTCATTTGGACCAGTACATGGATAGGAAAGGTTTAGAGGAATGTGAGATAAATGCAGGCAGGTAGAACTTGTGTAGATGGGACATTTTGGCCGGCTTAGACAAGTTAGGCCAAAGGGCCTGCTCCATGCTCTATGACTCTATTGCTCTACTTCAAAGTACTGGATGCTCCTAATATCGTCCTGAGTAAAATGAATCTATTTTCATGTGGGGATCCCAATTTTAATCTTGTGAAAACTGTAGTACTAGTGACTCATCAACTTCTGTCCCATATCCTCTCATAGATTGACACAAAAAGCTGGAGTACCTCAGCGCGACAGGCAGCATCTCTGGAGAGAAGGAATGGGTGATGTTTCGTGTCGAGACCCTTCTTCAGACTCTCAGTTGTAGTCTAATTTGGCAGAGTCTGAAACAATTTATACAAGGTTACACAATGCTCTTTCCAACGTGGGACTTTAAACATCTCCACTGTGAATTAACTAGGCATTGCAATCTACCTTAAAAAACATACACTGCACAATTCAAATTTCTGGAGCTCGCTTGCTTCATTTGAAGCTCATTGTGCATGGAGAATCAAGAAATATTTGTGGATAATTGTTTTTTTGCCTTTGAGGAATGAACCTTTTATCTGCCATCCAATCACAGCATCAATTCATAAGTGTACATTAGTGCAATTACATAAAGGAACCGATGAATATACTGCAGCTGGATAAGAAGGTAAATATAATTAGTTATGTACGTGGGATACCTTATTACAGATAAAATGATAAATTGACAGACAGACAGGCCAGCTTGGTAATGAGTGCTATCAGCCTGAGAAAAAATAATTAACCAGCGTGACCTATTTTAATAACATATCTAGGGAACTGTCAAACAGCATGCTGTGATATTTAATGGAAACTGGACAATCAAGGATATCACCATCAAATAAATAGATAATGTACTATTGAGGAACTGTTTCCTTTGCTGAGGCAAATGAAAAAGATGTGGTCATCTCAAGGTTAAGTGGAGGTATAGCTGAGATTGTCACCAGCAGATTGGATACATTTCACTTGAGGGGATGTCTGGAGTAACCAAAGTGACTGAGGCACTGGGTAACAAGACGTGTTTTGAAAAATAATAAACTGCTCACTCTTGGCACAAATATTATAGAGATTAGTTCAGCCAAATGGAGAAAAAACTGGCCCAAAGACAAGATTCTAAGGGATGTCAATCGGTTACTGTACTGGTTTACTGCTCCACAAAAAAAATGCGCTGATATCGATTGGAATGGCACAAGGTAACTGGGTTCCACAGTCAATCATCGATATGTAAACACTTCCCTTGCATGCATGGGGATAGACTCCTGTAAATCAGTCACCATTATATTAATACACAAGAACCACAACACTGTATTTGTCTCTTATAATGGGGATATAAGAAGTAGGATTCTTGAGCAAAGGGTTTTGATTTGATTGCCAGAGCCTACCATCCACAATTGCTGCTCTGATTGTCCATAAATACCAAAACAAGTGCTTGTCAAAATCTATAATCGGGGGCAATTGTTATGTAGCTCACTTTTGCATTGTTCAAATGGTAACACAGGCAAGTCTGGTGGTCTAGGCGCATCAGAAATTTGTAGATAACTTCCATTTTTTTCTTAATTTGAATTTCAATGGTGCAGAATCATAGACTGTACTTGCACACATCCCGCGGCAGCACAGTGGCATTGCTTGTTGAGCTGTTGCATCACATTGACAGCAACCTGGGCGCTGTCACGATTTGTTTTTCATTTTTAGAGATACAGCATGGAAACAGGTTCTTCGGCCCACCAAGTACATACCAACCATCAATCACCTGGTCAAAATAGTTCTATGTTATCCCACTTTTGCATCCACTTCCTACACATTAGGGGCAATTTACCGAGGCCAATGAACCTACAAACCCGCATGTAGTTGGGAGGTAGGAGGAAACTGAAGTTCCTGGAGGAAACCCACACATGCGGTCACAAGGAGAACATGCAAACTCCACACCAAGACAGGACCTGACGTCAGGATCAAATCTGGGTCTCTGGCTCTGTAAGACAGCAGCTCTACCAGCTGCACCACTGTGCCAACGTAGATGTGTCTGGTAGATTTCTGCCAAGTCTTTCATGATGTAATTGCCAAAATTTATCTTCAATATGTTCATGTAAGTAAGTGTTAACTCATCTTAAAGCTATGGGCCAAGTATTGTAAGTCACTGAGCCCATGTGAAGTGAGCAAGTAAACAAGGCAGCAGATTGAACATGGAGATCAGTGTACCTAACCTAACAATTAAGTACGTTTAACCTAGTAAACTTACTGCCGTCAGTTACCCTTGGCAGAGCTAGTGGTAAAAGCTTTACACCTTCCCATAAAGTTCCTTTAATTATGCAGAGTATCAGTTTACTGTGGGGCATATGTCTGGGTTCGCAGTAAACATTTGATTGTGCAATGACGTTAATTTACTCAGAGAGCAGATTATTGCACAAGGAGAAAAAATTGGAGGAAACAGAAATTACGTTGGACAAAATGTTGGTAATTTCGGCAGAAATTGCTGTGAAGAAAATAGTCATATAGATTATTTTCATTAAATCAATCTCTCTTGTTTACAGCAATGAATCGACAATAGCTTTACATAATTATCCCACCTTTCCCTGAAATGGCATTGAATCTACGTGCAACGGTAATTTAAATGGAAGATGAAACCTTTTCATCACGAGTATTATTCAGGCATTTCCATTGTGATCCTTTTCACAAAGCTGCACTTCATAAAGTCACCCAGGTTAATTTTAACAAAAGATGAGATGAGCGGGCTGTCAAGTGGCAAACTAGTGCAGATGGAATGTCTGGAGATATTTTTAAACTTTACTTTCCTTTCAATATGTAATGTTCAACTCCAAACCATAATCCTAGATTATACTTTACATCCCATTGAAATAAAGTCTATGTTTATAACAATACACGGTAGCGCAGCGGTAGAGTTGCTGCTTTACAGCGAATGCAGCGCCGGAGACTCAGGTTCGATCCTGACTACGGGTGCTGCACTGTAAGGAGTTTGTACGTTCTCCCCGTGACCTGCGTGGGTTTTCTCCGAGATCTTCGGTTTCCTCCCACACTCCAAAGACGTACAGGTATGTGGGTTAATTGGCTGTGTAAATGTAAAAATTGTCCCTAGTGGGTGTAGGATAGTGTTAGTGTATGGGGATCGCTGGGCGGCACGGACTTGGAGGGCCGAAAAGGCCTGTTTCCGGCTGTATATATATGATATGATATGATGATATGATAATACACTTTTAAAAATGTTACCTATCTAATTAAATAATTAAATGACTAAATATCAAATTCCAATTCATTCCTTCAATGATCTGGAGAGATTCTAAACTGTTTTTTTTTGTTTTTTTTAATGGCAAAGCATATTTTATATATTAAAAACTGTTGAGATCTTCATGTATCCATTCTGTCACTACAATTATTGCAAACATTGTTGATAGAAATTCATCCCCGGTCGATATGGAAGCATGCTGCATTATTGCAACTGTGTGTTCTATTCCAGTTCCAAAATTTGTTTTGATTAGAGTAGAATTTCAGCAGCAGAGTGACATGCATATTTTCTATTGCACTGTGAGTGCTACCAATCAGATTTGAAGTTCTAAGCAACTCATTTATCAAACTGTTCTCTTTGATCCTTGCCTGGCACTGGGCTGTATTTTTTTTTCTTCAGTTTCATATTTTTGAAAGGAAATCATTTGTCCATTTTCTAATTAGACCGCATTGTGAAACTTGTAAAAGCAATTTTGGAATTGCGTTTTCATTTAGATCACCAGATAATGTTATTTTTAGTAAATTATTCCAGTTTGAAAGAATTTAACAAACTCAGCACTCGACAAAATGGTTGAAGGATCACCAGAAGCCTATCATTTTGAAAAGGGATTTGGTATTTTTCTTTCAAAGCAGAATTCAGCATGCTTCAGCCCCATAGCAGAAGCGTCCACCTTGCGGGGCTGTAAACTGGAAGTGTCCTGAGCTAATTCTGCTACCACCATCATCTATTGTACAAGTGATGGCTCCCACATGATTGTTGCCGGAAGCTTGCGTCTTTTTCGGGATGGAAACAGTGATGTAACATTTGAAACATAGATGATGGACATAAAAGAAGAAGCATGCTTCAATTTCCAATTACCTTCAGAAATCAAAAATTGCAAGAAAATTTATTTTTTGTGAAGTGGAAGGGTATCCAAAGGAACCAAAAATCCCTTTGATCAGGAAGTCTTTGAGGGTAAAATTTGCTTCGGGCAGTAGTGCTAAATGGGGGATAGTAAATCAGCATCCCATTTTACTCTCTGCCTGATTATCTTTTCCATTAACTTTAATGTCTAAAACAGGCTGCCAATTTTCCATCCCCCATTTGGTGCTACCACCCAAGAAGAATGTCATCCTAATTATTCACAGATAACGGTTTATCTCATCAAGCTGCGCACTTGTAAATGAACTGCAAACGATTTACCCAACATGATTTCATGAAACCAATGCTACTTTAACAGCTTAATTACCCACCTTTCATTGAAGTCATCTTATTTTTTGAATCCGTGTACAACATATGGGCGCCATTAAAAGTGCTGCAAATTCACTTGACTGTGTCACAGGAAATGAGATATGAAACTGTTTGCGAGATTTGATTTCAGAGAAGTTTTTTTTCAGGTCGTGGCTTTACACTGCAAATAAATAAGCAGCTCTCTCGCTGGTGTAATTTAATTGTTGGGTGTTGAGAATGTGGTTTATAAATAATTCTGTTTATACCCAGACTCTACAGCTTCGGTATTTCCCTCTTTGTACCCTTGTCATTTATAACCAAGTTATGAATCAGTTTTTGTTTGAACTATAAAATATGTATTTCCTTTGGGTAAGCGATATAACAAAATGAAGCACCTATGAATATAAGGGTTTACAGAAACACTAGGTATGAATATTGCAGAAAGAGGAAACAAATTACAATGCCTAGAGTGCACAAAGTATAGAGCAAGTTAGATGGTGGTGCATTTTAAAATGTTGGGCTGCCTGGAACCCTGTTAAGGAATATGAACAATGCAGATATCAGAAACTTGCAGGTCATTCTGCCTATTACTTGGTCACGTTATTGTTCCTCAGGTCTTGATAATTCCATGTGATCTTACAGATTTATTTCTACAAAAGAAAATAATTTCAGCAGTTGGAAATCTGAGAATTAAAACAGAAACAAAAACCACTGGAATCCATCGGCCTATTTACAATCAAAGACTGATATTGAGATTGTTTGTAGAGCAATCTACAATGAATCAAGTAAACAATCCAACCGAATCTGGGTGCTGAATTTATTTTTTTACTCCAGATTCCTCTGCAATCTGAGCTTCCTCCGACATGATTTTCACGTGTTAATTGTTTTAGGGTGGTTGCTGTTGGAGAGAAGGACCTTCCTATAAAGAAAAACCTACATCTTTTACTCTCAATCGTTTTGATTTAGCGCTACTCAGGATTTACAATTAACCCTGATTAAGATGAATTGCTCACTAGAGTAAAATGGTCAGCCACCATCTACCTTGCCAACATAATGCAGAAAATATACCTTCTTTACATAGAATAAGCCAATTGTTAAATTTGCCTGGCCCTTATGGCTAGAGGGATCAGGGAGTATGGAGAGAAGGCAGGTACAGGTTACTGAGCTGGATGATCAGCCATGATCATATTGAATGGCGGTGCAGGCTCGAAGGGCCGAATGGCCTACTCCTACACCTATTTTCTATGTTTCTATGTTTCTATGTTACTTGAAAAGGAACTTCTCCAGATTTTTTTCTCGTTTTTCTCACTGCTTCTTCGGTTTGAGAATCTTTTTGTTTCAGATGAATAGTGTGAGACTTCTCCTGTATCTCAGCTAACAATACCCTATTCATCATTGTATCTTTGGAAATGAGAAATTCATGATGTGTCTGATGTTCAGATACCATGAAATGCAATATATATATATTTATATATATAAATTACAAGGCGGCAATGAGTTATTTAATCTCTTTTGATAAAACAATACTTATTCAAAAGAGTAAACAAATAGAATAGCTGGTTGACACATATGTGTTAGGTTTACATGTTCTCACTGATACCATGTAGGTTCCACTGACATTCAGGCTGGAAGGTTAATTGATCAGCTGTTAATTGCACCATTAAAATACATGCTGGAATTGATGGGAATGCAGGAAGAATAGGTTATAGGGAGAAAGTAGTGAAGAATTGCTCTGCGAACTGGCATAAATCTGATGTTTTATTTAGTTTGGTTCAGTTTAGTTTAGAGATACAGCATGGAAACAGGCCCATCCACTCACTGAGTCCATGCTGACCATCGATCACCCATACACTAGTTCTACGTTAGACAACTCTTGGGGCAATTTACAAAGGCCAATTAATCTACAAACCTACACATTTTGGGATGTGGCAGGAAACCAGAGCACCTGGAGAAAATTCACTCAGTCACAGGGGGAACATACAAACTCCACACAGATAGCACCCAAAGTCATGATCAAACCTGGGCCTCTGGTGCTGTGAGGCAGCAGCTCCATTGTACTGCTCTCTGGTGCACTACAATGCGCTACAAAGCTGAGAACTATATTCTGCAATCAGTATTTTCCCCATTTCTCTATCTATTGTACTTGAGTTTGAACTGATTGGATCAATGTATGGTAAGAAAATAACTGCAGATGCTGGTACAAATCGAAGGTATTTATTCACAAAATGCTGGAGCAACTCAGCAGGAGAGGCAGCATCTCAGGAGAGAAGTCACCATTCCTTCTCTCCTGAGATGCTGACTGACCTGCTGAGTTACTTCAGCATTTTGTGAATAAATACCTTGGATCAATGTATGGTATATGTATGGTATCTGATCTGCTTTGATAGCATGCAAAATGAGGTTTTTCACTCTACCTCAGTACATATGACAATGATAAGTCTAAGCTTAAACCTAAGCAACAAATATGATATATGATATGGTGTAATCAGGAAGTCTATTTGTCTGCACCCTGGGTGCTGCAATTGGTAGAATCTTACCAAGAGGGTATTTGCCATCTGGAAAAATTGATGACTACACTGGTGTAAATGAGTCTTTACCAGTAAGCAAGGTCTTAATTAGTGCCAAACATCCTTATTGGCATTGACAACTTTTACATGGATTCCATGCATTCACTTATTAATTATTGCTGAAGATTAAAAATTGATTAAGCAGTGCATTCATTTTCATTCAATTTTTTAACATTTTCCTTGTACTATTTCAACTGTACCCTTCCCTCTCTTTATTTTACTTCCTCTAATTCTTTTGACATTGAGCTAACAATTCATAGCATCGCCTTGTGAGAGGGGACAACCTATTTCTCACATTTGGTTTGGGAAAAGTATGGAAAAGGGGGAAAGAGGAACAAGGTGCATCAATGATTCAATGATTCAATAATACTTTATTGTCATATGTACCTATGTACAGTGAAATACTTTGTTTGCATATAACCTGGTAAAATTATATAGCAGACCTCACCTGGGCAGTACATGTTTCTGGTGCCGGTCGCCCAATGTCCGTGAGAATGAAGTTTTGAACCATCATTATACTCAGTACATCAGGCAGTACGTTATACATGGAGGCGATCATCCTTAACCAATGGAGAAGATCATCCTAGGCCATAAGGGACCACTGACCATTGAGCACCCTCACTGACATCTCCGGTTCACACCCTATGAAACCTAACAAAAATCATTCATCAATCTAATTTATCTTGCTCATCCCGTTATAAAGATTCTCTGTAAATGGCATCAGATTCTGCATTTCATCATCTTCCAAAGCAATCCCTTGGGATTGAGATGACTTGCTTCCATTCCAGTGCTGTAAGTTCACTGGTGACTCATACATGGATAGAAAAGTTTTGGAGTGATGTGGGCTAAATGTGGGCAGATGGGACTAGCATAAATGGGGCATCTTGGTCGGCATTGGCAAGTTGGGCTGAAGGGCCTATTTCTGTGCTATATGGTTCTATGGATCTATGATGGAGCCAGCATGGGGAGTGCAGAATTTTTCAACGATGGAGCAGTAAGTGCCTGATACGGCAGATATCTGAATCGTGTATTATGGACTCAGGTCTCCCAACAGCATCCTGAATGCTCCTTATCCTTATTGAAGCTTACCGAATGGTTATTCACAAGTGTTAGCGGGGAATTTGTTCTGACACCCATGACTCTTTCATCTATTTGCTTGGTAATGTCTTCCCATGACAGTTTGTTTCGGCAGCCTGGTGGTATGTTTGGAATTACCATGAAAACTGAGCCAACTGAGGGTAAATAAGGCCTTAGCAATGGGATGTTTGTCTGGAAAGACGTGGTTGTTGGTTTGCTAATTTTTCTTCGCTGTGCTTGCTTTATGAACGATTCTTCGCTGTGCTTGCTTTATGTTATCCAATCTCAGAAGCATATTGGAGGGTATGGATCACTGACGTCTGGTAGACCATGATTTTTTTGCCAGCTCTAAGGTCTTCATTACCAAATACACTTTACCTCCATCAACCAAAGGTTTGCAGCGTCAAGGTGATGGTGAATTGCATCATCAATGTGTGCCTTTGCTGAGTGGTGGCTTGTAGTATGTGGTTCATGTTTTGACTATGGACCTTGAATGTAAGAGGGCTGTGTTCTATTAAATGCGATTGCAAATCGGGAGTCGGATCGCCCGGCACGGGGGAGCTGAGATCCCCGATGCAGGAGCTTGATCGCCCCGATGCGGAGGGCTCGACCACCGGTTGCGGAAGCCAAGATCGCCCCGACAACGGAACCCGACCGCGGGAGAACAAAGGAAGGAAGAGGATTGAACTTTTTTTGCCTTCCATCACAGTGAGGAATGTGGGGGAGTCTCTGTGGTGGATGTTCATGTTAAAAATTTATTTGGGTGTCTTGTTGCTCTTTATTGGTATGACTGTATGGTAATCTGAATTTCACTGGACCTTAATTGGTACATGTGACAATAAACAAACCTTGAAACCTTGAACCTTGAAATTTGTGTGTAAATTTGAACATAATGGTGTGGTTAGTTTGCTGCTGATTATAAAATCAGGCCAATACAAAGAGATTTAACATATTGGCAGTCATCGCATTAGCAATTCCTTTCCTTCAATTTAATGACTTTATGCAAAGAGATGACAATAATGAAATATTAAGCAATGCAATGGCAAGGATCAAGTCAATTTTAATTTTATTCATGCTGCTCCTGCATCTAAGACCTTAACTAACTTATACAGAGGGCATAATTTAGAATTTAAGAAAAATATCAGTTTTTGCTTTACATCATTGTTTGAAACTGTAATTGCAGAACAAGATATATGTATATTTGTCATCTCAATGTCAAAATCATCAAATATAAATTTTGACTAGAATATAACATATATGTCTTAGGCCTGAAGATTTATAATAGACCTGAATATTAATACCTTTAATTTACCTCAGAGCTAAGGATTTTTTTTGTGTAGATTGGATTAAGTGACTTGCTACACGTAGAGGAGCAAACTGTTCTTGTTTCTTTGGAAATATGTCAACGTAATTCACAAATTGTCTGCAAAGAACCTAATGTTCTTTTAGCTTTATGTCCCTACAATTACAAAGACACTGTAAAATCTGGTTGGGTTATGGTTAGGATTATGGTTAGGGTTAGAGTCATAGAGTCATACAGCACAGACACAGGCCTATCCGCCCAACTTGCCAACACTGACTAACGTGCCCCATCTACACGAGTTCTACCTGCCTGCGTTTGGCCTATATCCCTCTAAACTTATCCTATCTATGTACCTATCTAAATGTGTTCATAAACGTTGTGATAGTACCTGCCTCAACTACCTCCTCCAGCAGCCTGTTCCTTACACCCACCACCCTTTGTGTAAAAAGGTTAACCCCTCAGGTTCTTATTAAATCTTTCCTCCCTCACCTTAAACCTATGTCCTCTGGGTCTCAATTCCCCTACCGTTTGTTTACGTTCTATTCCTCTCATGATTTTGTACCATTCTATAAGATCACCCCTCATCCTCCTGCACTCCAAGGAATAAAGTCCTAGCCTGCTCAACCTCTCCGTATAGCTCAGGCCCTCGAGTCTGAGCAACATCCTCGTAAATCTTCTCTGCAGGCTTTCCAGCTTGACAACATAGTTCCTATAACATGATGCTCAAAACGGTACACAATATTCTAAATGTGGCCTCTCCAATGTCTTACATAAACTTCCACTGCACCCTCTCCAAAGCAGCCACATCTTGCCTATAATGGGAAGACCAGAATTGCATGCAATTCTTGAAATATTGTGGTATCTCTAAACTTATTTATGATATGCACTTTTGTATGGAGACGCAGACAACAAATGCTGGAATCTGGAACGGAAAATAAACTACTGGGGGGACTTAGCAAGAAGTGCAGCTTCTGTGAAATCAAAAGGATGATTGATGTTTCAGCTTGAGACCCTGCATCGGTCCTGAGTGCAGAGGACCAGTATATAGAAGTGAATGAGAGGAGTGAGACAGAGGCTGGTAGATGATAATGTGGACCAGATGAGGTGGCAGGGTGGATGTAGGGCTGATGGGCAGATAGAGGGAGGAGCTTTGGTCAAAAAAACAATTTTTGCATCTGTTCAAAATAGCTAGGTACAATCACGTGAGCTCTTGTGCAATTTCTTTTTTGATGAGGTTATCAAGGGAATGAATTATTTTGAAAAAATCTGATAACTCTGAAGAAAATTATATCAAAATATGCAGTCGAAGAAGCAAGGCATATAACAGAACAAATAATAATTCAGTTGCTATTTAATAAGACATTGACCTTTTACACTTTTGCATGATAGGATTCTCGTGCAATATTGTGTAAGTGTCTCAGAATAGGTCCCTTGAGTCCTTCTGATATTTTATGAAGCCTTTCAAACTGTGTTTCGCTTTTTGCCCATTTTTCACCATGCATTATGAGTTGCAATTGTAAAGTAAGAAAAAATTCACATTGTATATACGAAAAATATATTTTATAAACATTTCTGGTAATGTATGCCTGTAAATTTGACTTTCTCTTTTTGTGCACTTTCAAAGATTTGTTCAGAGTTTATGTGTAAGTCAACACCCTGGCATCTGTAACATCAAAAGTACAACATATAATCAGGACCTTCTTCACATATTCTTGAATGGTGTATAAAGTGTAACCCAGTATTTCTTGTGGAATAAACAGAAACAGGCTCAAAGCATCAAAATGTACAGATTGGATGCTTGGAACCAATATGATCCTTTAAACTAACAAACTGCACATTGGCGTCCAGGGTTCAAATGAGTCCTTACATCTGGAACATTAAAAGATACCAGACCAAGTGGGCCCATTCCTCGTAGAGGGGGAACAGGGAAGGGGAGAGGGTGTCACTGAGTGAGGCGTGGACCCAAAGCCTCTCCTGTATTGGTGTAACACCCTCAAGCCCCCCACCCAATCCCCCTTATCCCCCCTCCTCCCCCACAGACCCACTCCATCCCCTCTACCCACCCCCACTTGCACCTTCCCTGACCCCATCCCCACTCCCCCCAGCCCTGCCTCCACCCCCCTTCCCCCTCCCCATCCCTTTTCACCCATCCCCTCCCCTCCTCCCACCCCCACTCTCCCTGCCCGCGCCCCACTCTTCCCCCCACCCCAATCTTCTTCCTCCCCATTCTCCCCCACCCCCACTCTTGCCACCTCCCCATCCCACCCTGCCCCCTCCCCAGCCCTACTCTCCCCCCACCCCCACCCACTCCAAAATTCCAGAAAATCTTGTTTCTCTCTTGACCCTTTCACCAAGACCATTTCCATCACAAACCCACCTGCCTCCTCCATCATGAGGGTGTTGGGGAAAGGGGCCAGAGAAGGGGTAGGTTCAAAGTAAGCATTTATTTATCCTTTTGGGGTTAGGCTTATAGTTGTCACGTGTACCAAGGTTTGTTTTGCACGCTATCCAAGCTGATCAGATAATACATAAATACAATATTTCAAAATCGAGTACAATAGATAAAGCAATGGGGAAGATACAGAGTGCAGAATATAGTTCTCAGCATTGTGACGCATTAGTTCCATAAAGTCTTTGGATAGTAACGACTTGGTATAGTTTCTCACATATTTTGCGGAGTTTCGTCATGCTGTGGTCTCAACCATGGTAGCATATGGTTAAATTAAGGGCCTACGATTGACCTAGCAGAATATCTAGGGAATTTGAATGCAGGAAATTTTGTAAATCGGTATTGAAAAGCCAGTGCCTTTAATGTTAAACATGGAATATAGAGTCATAGAGTCATACATTGTGGAAACAAGCTCTCAGCCCAACTTGCACACACCAACATGTCCCATCTACACTAGTCCCACCTGCCTGCATTTGGCCCATATCCCTCTAAACCTGTCCTCTCCATGTACCTGTCCGAATGTTTCTTAAAAGTTGTGATAGTACCTGCCTCAATTACCTCCTCTGGCAGGTTGTTCCATACATCCTCCTCCCTTTGTGTGAAAAAGTTACAACTCAGGCTCCTACTAAATCTTTCCCCCCTCAGTAGAAAGCTCTGACCTCTGATTCTCGATTCCCCTACCCTAGGAAAGAGACTCTGTGCGTTTACCCGATCTATTCCTCTCATGATTTTGTTGCACCTCATCCTCATCCATCCTCCTCCTGCACTCCAAGGAATAGAGTCCTAGCCTGCTCAACCTCTCCCTGTAGCTCAGACTCTATAGTCCTGGCAACATCCCCGTCAATCTTCTCTGCACCCTTTCCAGCATGACAACATCTTTCCTATCACATGGTGACCAGACTGAAAACAATACTCTAAATACGGCCTCACCAACATCTTATATAACTGCAATGTTACCTCCCAATCTCTATACTCAATACTCTGACTAATGAAGGCCAAAGTGCCAATAATCTTTTTGACCATCCAATCTACCTGAGGTGCCACTTTCAATTACGTGTGTACCTGCACCCCTTCTCTATAATATCCCGGATTCCTGCCATTTACTCTGTAGGTCCTGTAGTCTTCCCAACACCTCACATTTCTTAGTGTTAAATTCCAATAACCATTCCTCAGCTCCCCTGGCCAACCGATCAAGATCCTGCTGCAATTTTCACCTGAAGTGCTCAGTTAACAAGCAGAAAAACACTAAATAACTTCATATGACACTACCCAACATTGAGAACCATGGCGATCTATTTGCAAGATAAATGATAAAAGCTAAGGTAAAATTCATGTAAGTGTCATACTTTTAAACACGTATCTAAAAGAATAATTTTCTGATTTTTCTACTCTCTTTTCCCTATTGGGAATATTAACTGGTTGAGAGCACGCAAACTTCAAGCAAATCATTTTGGATGAATTAATGGATGAAGATTTATGAACAGCGAGTTTCTGAATTCCTAATGTACACCGGGATATGCAGGGGATGGAGGGATATGGATCATGAGCGGGCAAAGGAGATTAACACGGCATTATGTTCACCACGGTCATTATGGGCCAAAGGACGTTCCTCTGCTGTGCCATGTTCATAAGTTATAGGGGCTGAATTAGGTTATTCAGCCAATCGAGTCTACTCTGCCATTCAATCAAGGTTGATCTATCTATCCCTCTCAACCCCATTCTTCTGTCTTCTCCCTATTACCCCTGACACCTTGTTCTTTGTTCTAGGTACAATAAAGCACAGAAAAGTTTGTTTATACAAAATCCAGTAATAAATTGGCCTTTCATATGAAAGAAAGATATGAGTCAGGGGTAATGGGATTATTTTACGCTGGCAGCACATTCATTAAAATTAACAGAATTTTTCAATAATTAATTAACTTTCCTTTCTGTGTGTCTGCTGTCAGTCACAATTATTTAATAAGTTGTTCAACATGATCCTTGTATTTGTTGAGTTCTTCCCCAGTGATCGGATCATTGATTGTGGATCATTGATTCTGACTTGTTTAACTCCAGCTGATTAATGAAGTGAGGGAATGCAAGCATTGAACTAACTCACTTAAATAACTCCCAAAGCAATGTCATTCTTCAGGAAAGTATGCCTTTTCTCCCCACTGATACAGAAACTCAGCTTTAATTAGATATCTTAAATTCCAGAATCAGGTTCTTTCATTTCCTTCCTTATACTTTTAGTTCAGTTCAGAGATATGGCACAGTAACAGGCCCTTTGGCCCACCAAGTCCATGTTGACCAGCGATCCCCGTACACTAGCACTATCCTACACACTGGGGCCATTTTACAATCTTTTAATCAAAGCCAATTAACGTCTTTGGAGTGTGAGAGGAAACCAGAACACCCGGAGAAAACCCACGTGGTCACAGGGAGAACATACAAATTCCATTCAGATAGCACCCATGGTTAAGATCAAACCGGGTCTCTGGAACTGTAAGGTAACAACTCTATCACTGTGCGTCACTGTGCCACCCTGTTATTACTTGTTACTAACATTCATATCCTGCCATCATTGAAGCACCACCAGTGCCAGGATAAAGGAGTTCAAAGGGGAACATTTCATAGAGGATAAAATTCAATCTTGCCGCTATCACTCTGATTCCAAAATTGGGAAAGAAAAAAGCAAATTGTTTCTATTAACATTATCTATTGAGCAATTCATTGGATCCAAAGGTAACTTCTCAGGAGGTTCTTCATAGATTCAACAAGAGTAACTAAAAATAATCTAAGGCAGATAGACAGGATATTTCTCAAACTGTGATCAACTCTTAAATCTCTCAGTGGGTAACTGATGATAATCAGCTGAATCTACTTGGAATTTCTTTCCCATAAAATAAATATAAAACAATGTTAAGCAAAAAACAAACTGCTGGAAGAACTCAGTGGATCAGACAGCATCCTGTTTGTTTTTGTTCCATATTATAGCATCTGCTGTCTCTTGTGCTTCTACAGACAATGTCGTTTAGTTACCACAGAATACTGCATCAATCCCAACCGTGTGAATACATGGCACGAGGAATGTATGCACGAGCATAACTCTGGGGTCAAGTGATTCTGCACAGGCTGAACGTAAATGCACTAACTGGTTGGGAAGTAAAACATAATGCATGGCTCGTTTGCAGCATGCTTGAATTTTTTCTTTCGTTTTCTGTGTACCACAATCATGCAATGCTAATTAAAATCAATTTGATTTTGTGGAATTGTGCAGATACGCGATAAAATGTTCCACAAGGAGAGCGCAAAAGATTTACTAGGTTTTTCCGAAACAAGACAGTTTTGCTGCCCAACCCCTCACCCTCCCCCAACCCGAGTACGAGTCCTGTATTGACTATAGTTCTGCCTTTAACAACAGAATTTCACCCATCTCCAAACTCCTGGACCTATGAGTCAGCCTCAACTTCCTGACTCATCGACCACAATCAATAAGGACAGTCGATAAAGCACCCTCCATGAAAACATTCAACATCGGTGCCCATGCAGCCACTTACTCTATTCCCTATGCACTGACGATGGTGTGGCTAAATTCTGGTCTAACTCCATTTACAAGTATCACTGTAATGAGCCAGGTCACAAACAATGATGAGGCGGAATACAGGAAAGAAATGGAGAGCTTAGTAAAATGGTGTCAAGACAGGAACCTTTCCCTCGACATCAGCAAGACAAAGAACTAGTCATTGACCAGAAAATGAGATTTAGAAATGGCTTCGTTCCCCGCTGTTATCAAACCATTCAATGGACCTTAGGTTGTAGTCCCGATCTCTCAATATACCTCATTGCTGTCCATACACCTTTTAAAAAAAAAATTATCCACATGTTTGCTGTGGTTGTAACGCTGTAATGTTGTAGCAGTATATTCTGCACTCTCCTTATTCCTCTCTTGTATTATCTGTTGTATTTGTGTATGACTTGATAATACTCATGTATGGTATGATTTGACGGAAAAGCACGCAAACAAAATCTCAGTGCAGGTGATATTAATAAATTAATATGAACATGGTGCTGCAGAGCAGATGCAAAGGGTTGAGAAGCCTACCCTTAGTAGTCCCACTCCTGCTTCTAGGAGAGAGGGGAGGGGGGGAGGACAGGGTGCTGCACCAATGCAGGAGAGGTTTGAGCGACTGTTTAGTTGCACTTTGTATCCACTAAAATTCTTAACATTTTATTTCCAAATGTCTTAAATCTGTGCAAACCATCAGTCAAAACAATATGGATAATTTCTCCAATATTTTTCCAAAGCAGTACAATGAATCCTTTTATGTTTACCGGAGAGAGGGTGTGTGGCTTTGGATTGACATCTGCTCTAAAAGTCAGTACTTTATTCCCTCAGGTCTCGCCTCGGGAGTCAGTCTAGAGTCTGCATTCCATCCTCTGGAGCAGGACTTGACCCTAAAACTTTCAAACACACAATGTGATGTGTTATTAACTGAGCCACATCTAACATTGATAGCAAAGGCATGAAGGTTAAGGTCATTACCACTGAGATACATTCTATCAGGTCACATCTTCTGGCATTGGTCACATTACAATATGCAAACACTAGTTTTCTCCATAATATGCCTGTGCAGGATTGTGTGAGAAAAGCGAAAAAATATATTGACATTGGTAATCTGATGTTTAAAGGAAGAATGTAGGAAGGAACTGCATATGCTGGTTTACACCAAAGATAGACACAAATTGCTTGAGTATCTCAGCAAGACAAGCTGCATCTCTGGATAGAAGGAATGCGTTACCTTTCATGTCTGAAGAAAGGTCTCAACCCGAAACGTCACCCATTCCTTCAATCCAGAGATGCTGCCTGTCCCGCTGAGTTACTCCTGCATTTTGTGTTTAAAGGAAGTGCTTGGGTTCATTTGCCTTATTTTTCTTTTGCTCTGGGAGAAGATTGCAGATTATTGAGAGTATCAAGGACATGTCATTTCTGGGTGGATCTCCAGGGTACATCTGTTCTTTCTTTCAATTGTGCCATCTTACAGACTCGGTAGTTAAACTCATCATCAATAGAAGCACATCAACTCATTAATGAATAATGGTGAGGCTGCCTGTTTAACACAGTTCCATGTATTTTCCTATTATTCATTTTCAGCTTTTGAAAAGGTCACCCTGAAATCATTCAATCGAATAGTCATCAGGCCTTCAACACTCACATCACTCCTCTGAAGTTGCCAACTGTTTTATCTTTATTTTCCTTTCAATATAAAGGAAGCAAGGGAAATGGAGATTAATTGGTAAAGAATGAGTGGTGGGCCAATCTCAAGGGGGCATGGCCTACTTTTAGTCTAATTTTCTTTCTTTGTATTCATATAAAGCTTGCATTACAACAGGCTCCTGATGAGCTACTGCTCTTTTCCAAGAAATCTGGAAGTTCTCAGCAAGTCAGGCAGAATTTGTTAATATTTCAAGTTCACACCCTTTCATCAGAGCTGGGACTAATGGGAGATAAGCAAGTTTTACAATGCAGAAAAAGGTGGGGAGGTGTAACATTTGCCGAAGAGAGAAATAAAAGGAAAGAGCTGTGATTAGGTGGAGGAAGGAACCGCAGATGCTGGTTTATACCGAAGGTTGACACAAAATGCTGGAGTAACTCAGCGGATCAGGCAGCATCTCTGGAGAGAAGGAATGGGTGGCGTTTCGGTTCGAGAACCTTCTTCCGCAGAACGGTATCGACCCGAAACGTCACCCATTCCTTCTCTCCAGAGATGCTGCCTGTCCCGCTGAGTTACTCCAGCTTTTTGTGATAAGGTGGAGACAGGAGGAATAAATTGACAAAAAGTAGTAAAGGCACAAAGTGCTGGAGTATCCAGCATCTGCAGTAATCTGTATCACATAGACACGCCAGATAATTATGTAAAATCATTGAAGTAATGTGGAAGAAATATTGAAAAAATCACTTTGTATAAAACCATAAGATATAGGAGCAGAATTAGGCCATTCAACCCATCAAGTCTACTCTGCCATTCAATCGTGGCTGATCTATCTTTCCTTGCAATCCCATTCTCATGCCCTATAGATTGTATAGATAGTAGAGCATATGGTAAATAGTCCAAACATTTGAATATCAAGAAATAAGAAAATGACTTATCTTGAATTTCTGGACCTATTTACAAACCATTCTGAGCAGATTTTGTATTTTGTTTATTTTTGGATTGTCATTTTTTTTTCATTCTCTGATGCCACAAGTATGATAAAAATGCACTTAAAAACCAAGAAAGGAACATCTGCCTACTGCTATCCAACAACTTCCATACCCATTTCTGGATATTATTCAAGGACAGAAAGGACTCTGCGATGATATTTGTGGTGTTGGAAAGCTTGCTGCACTCGTGAATAATGAGCATTTGAGGGAAAATAGCTTTTGTGAAAAAGTCAAAGCAACAACAAGGGTTTGTGCACAAAGTTTTGCTGAGAAAGGATGGCCACTAAATGTAATTCCTCTATCTCTGAAGTTCTCTTCAGGAGTGCTCTATTTATAAGCATGACATAGTGCTATCAGGGGGGCCAGTGCTTGCAGGGATTTGGTACTTGGCAATCATGGGCGAGAAGACTGATTTTCCATCTATTATTTTCCTATGCTGCTTTTAAAAAATGATGATCGAAGCAAAATGCTCCGAGCTGCAGGACTGCACAGTGAAAAAGTTTAGGTTGTAAATGAGAATTCTGCTGACGTGCTACAAATGTGTTTTCTTGCTGTGTATTCCGGATACAATGGCATCAAAACTGACAGCTGGGTGCTCCTACTTCAGAATGAACAATGTTATAGACTTGGCTAATTAATCTTGAGGGCTTCAGTGTGACATACTTTTGATTTGTACGTAGAATGTGTGAGCTGCAATGGTCTGACTGCACTTAACATGTATTCCTAGTTGCCTTCAGGAAGTGAAATTTGTTGTTGCTCTTCAAATACTGAGTCAATGCTCCCATGATTTTGTTATGTAGGGAATTCCAGAATATAAAATCAGCATCAATGAAGGAATGGTAATATATGCATAAGTGATAATGTGTCTGATTTTATTTCCCCATGACATTAAGTTCCGATCCTCATCGGTGGAAGAGGTCACAGAATAGGGAAATATTGCAACCGCTATGAATTTAATTGTCTTCTTTGTTCTTGCCCTGTTTAATGGCTTCTGCTTTTGCCTGTGAATATTTAAATGCGTGCAAAATTCAGGAAGAAATATTCATCTAGTCGCATTGAACTAAGTATGAACTGCTGGGTTGCTCCAAGATTTAGAAAGAATAATAATTTATTTCAAATGCAGCAAGAGGCACGTGCAAGACTTAAAACAAAAATATTGGAAAGTTTGCAAAATAAGTGGTTATTGAATATTTTTATAATAAATAAGCAACTTCAAAAGGGTGTGTATTACATTCAGGAAGATTTGGAGAATTTGTGGCAAAGGTCTCTCAGAAGACTGACATGTTAGAGTTTTGTTTTCTTTTGGCGATTGAAAGGTGTGGCTTTGTGATGGTCTATTCACTGCCAAGAGAATGTGCTTAGTTAAATGTTGATTTACAATATGACATCTGTTTTAAGCTGTTCATATGTATCATGCTGCCTTCTTCAGTTCTCAGTCTTTTTTTTTGTTTATTTTGAAGCATGGAGTGGTTTACAGGGTCAAAAGTTTCACTGTGAAAATCTGAGGAGGAAAACATCTATGTTTAAAAAGCCAAACCCAGAGTTATATGGTGGGCTAGTAGACAAGTGCCATTGAGTACGTCCATTTCCACTGACTCAATGGGCTAGTTCTCTTCAAGATGAGCCAATCTCAACCCAAAACTGTTCTGAAGACAGAGTACTGAATTCCTTGATTCCATCCTGCACCTTTTCCACTGGCTTCCACTTTTGTTTCGTTCAATTTAATAGACATGATCAACATATCTATTTTCCCATGCTGTGCCCAGACAACAGCACTCTATCATCGTTCAGATATGGAGTGTCCAATATTTGCAATCTTTCATGGTCAAGAGCAAATAAATTTTTCAGAGGTTTTGCAGGAAGGAACACCTGCCAAATAGTTTTCCTCTCCATGATCCTATACTGGAGTCATTACTGTAACAGAAAGAAATTAATGTTGTGTTAAAAGTACAATGTGATAGCATCTGGATTTTGGACACTGCTTCCTAAACTTGTTTCCTTTTAAGTCCTGGATTTTATCATCATGTGATAGCACTTCAAAATCCTATCAATCATCTGAACTACAATGAGTCTAGACTTTTGCTGCTCAACTTCATGTTACACATCAAATCCTTCATCGCGGGAAAAACTGAGTGACCCTTCCCTCCAACGCCTTCCCTAAATATGGAAACCAAACTCTGCACAGTACCTCAGTTATATTCTCACTGATACCCGGTAAAGTTCCATCAAAAGTTTACCATTTGAATATTCCTTGCAATAGAGACCAATGTTCCATTTGACTTCCAAATTATTTACTGTACCCCCATGCAAAAACATTGGAACAACGGCTAAACACCTCCACTTCCTCGGTTGACTAAGAAAGTTTGGCATGTCTTCAATGACTCTTACCGACCTTTGCAGATGCAGCAGAAAAAGCGTCCTATCTGCCCAACCACGTACTACCAAGTTCAGGAACAGCTTCTTCCCACCATTATCAAACTACTAAACAGTCCTCCCCTCGGCTTACAATCGACCTTGTTGCGAACCTTGCATTTATTTTTGCATCTACACTTTCTCCGTAACGCTATAATGCTGTAACACCTTATTCAGCACTCTGGTATTTTCCTCTTTGCACCACCTGTTTTACTTGTGTATGATTTGTTTGTACTCATGTATAGCATGATTTGATTTGACCGGATAGCAGACAAACAAATCTTTTCGCTATACCCTAGAACATATGACAATAATAAACAAACAAGAAAATAATATTGTTTTATTTTCCATGTATAGGGTCTACTAGACCCTTTGCCTTTGTCATTTCATTAAAATGCCAATTTTACTTTAAAATATTTTCTTCCAAAGTGGATAGTCTCACATTTTCCCACATTCCCTCAATCTTTTTCTCAGATGGAAATGTCATATACTACAGTTATTTGTTTATGGTCAGAGGAGGAAAGTTTGAAGGATATGTGCAGGGGAGGTTTATGACACAAAGAGTACTGGGTGCCTGGAACATGCTGTGAAAGATGTTGGTGGAAGCAGATACAATAGTGATGTTTAAGAGCTTTTTGGATAGGCACATAAATATTGCAGGGAATGGGCTGATGGGGATCATGTGCACAGAGAAGGGTATCGTCTAATTTGGCATCATCATCAGCCCAGAAATGCACAACTCCTCACAATTTGCCAACTCGTCATTCTTTGTGTCATCAATAAACTTCACGATGATATACTCAGTCCTTTTACCCAAGTCATTAATATAGATTTCCAACCAGTCGAAGCCCTGGCACTGATCCTGAAAGTACCTTACGTGAAGGGAGGAACTGCAGATGCTGGTTTTAACCAAAGACAAAGAGCTGGAGTAATTCAGCGAGTCAGGAAGGATTTCTGGAGAAAAATAATACTTCACCTATTCTCCAGAGATGCTGCCTGTACTGCTGAGTTACTCCAACCTTTTGTGTCTATCTTCCCTATAGTTCCCTGCTTGTTGTTGAACCATTTATCATAACTCTCTTTTTTTTTGTTAACTTTGTCAATACTTCATGCCTAACCTTCTGTGCTCTAATCTAAATTGGTAATCTTTTATCAATGCTTTCTGAAAATCCAAATCCATTATATCTTCTGGCTTCCATTTATTCACCCTATTTATTACATCATCAAATTTGTCAAATCTGATTGAAAGCCAAAGTGGCTAGAGAATGAATCCCCAGCTGTAACCAGGGACTAAAGTTTCATTCCAGCTGTCAATGTTGACTGGGATCTGTGGAAGGGGGCAATAGTGTTGTATTCCTAACTCTGCCTCTCTGGTGAAAACAATTTCATATTCTGACTCTCAAGCTCAGCAAGAAATACTTTCTTCCACAATTAAAAATATAGGCGTATAAATTAATGCTGTATCCAATTGACGATGTCTGTCAGTCTATAATATGATGATTTCACAATTCTTGGCTATAGTAGACTTTGGAACTTGACTTCTTGATTACAGTGCTACTTTCAGGTTCATATGTATTCAAAGCAGATTCACACTAATGTGAAAGCAGCAGTATTATCTCAACTTTAAGAAATAACATGAACATTTTTAATAATTTTCCATCAGAACATTGTGTTCAAAGAACGATCTGTGTGAAAATGTAATGTCCAAATGCTTCTTAAATGTTGCGATCATAACTGCTTCTACTCTTCCCCCAGGCAGTATGTTTCATGCACCTCTGTGTAAAAAATATTTAAGAAACTTCCTCCCCTTTCACCTTGAAGCCAATATTTCCACCTTGGAAAAAGTCCAACTATCTACCCTGTCTCTCTTCATTTTATACAGTCCTATCGTATCTCCCCTCAGCCTTCTATGCTGTAGCAAAAACAACACGGGTTTATCCAACCTCTCCTCTGCAGCTGCGTAGGAAAACTCGCTCTTCCCCTCCCCCTTCCCAGTTCTCCCACTGTCTTCCTGTCTCCACCTATATCCTTTCTTTGTCACGCCTCCCCGACATCAGTCTGAAGAAGGGTCTCGACCCAAAACGTCACCCACTCCTTCTCTCCAGAGATGCTGCCTGACCTGCTGTTACTCCAGCATTTTGTGATATCTCCTCTGCAGCTGATAGCCTGTAATCCAGGCAACATTTTGATGAATCTCTTCTGCACCTTCTCCAGATCCTTCCTGTAATGCGTCAGCCAGAACTACACCCATCCCACATGTGGCCAAATTAAATTTTTATACAACTGCAACATGGCGTGCCAAGTTGTATACTTAAGTTTCCAAGTGATGAAGACAAGCATGTTGCACACCACCATATTGCAGATGTACACTATTGTGAAAAAGTATAAAAAACCCCAAGATGAAACATTGTTTGCAGATTGTATTGGAATCACAGGGATTGAGCCTTATGACCCTCCAGACAAGGAGCTGAACCTTACTCCTTGCCTCGAATGCCGATCCCAACTCAACCATGACTGACATTGAGTCCTCCATAGAGTTATTTGTGAAAGGAATCATTTTTGCCGCAAAGCGGTTGATGACCAAATTTAATCTTGCTCTACCTAAATGCCAAGCTAATCATAAAATGTGTGTAAATAGAATGTATCTATTTGGCTCAATTCAGGATGTTCAGTCACAAATCAAACAAAAGGAAGAACGATGACCTGTCCCGAGCTGCAGCAGTGTTCAGTTATGACAAATAATCATCTTCTGTCTCCACGCTCCACTTCCATTTGCAGGAACCTTTCCACAACATACATCTCTGTTATATCTGTGAAAAAATCCATTACATGCACAGAAATGTAGCACAGTATTCATTACTGCCCACACACTGTGAATTTCACTTATTATAGTGGAAATAATTATTCACCCTTTGTCCTTTATCCACTTGACCACCTTCACAGAACAAATAAATGCTGTGTGGGAGTACAAGAAATTGGCTTTAAAGGGAAATTTGCAATCTCAAACAGGAGTTTTTTGAGATGTGAATAAATCTTTTTTTTTCATTTAGATATCAGCTATGTTCTAGGCTATGAGTAAATAAATGGCTGATCTGTATAATTTATTTATGCTTAAATCACGATCTCCATCTCCTCTACTTCATAGATTGCAGCTGCACTGTAGATCTTTGGATTGAAGCAATGGGAAATATTTGTGGAGGCGGACTATGGTTTCCTGGCGGAAAATGTTCCTTCACTTCGAAAAGCAGAATCTTAATGTCTGGGGTGGGACTTGTACGGAAAGGCTGATTGGTGCCAAACTCTAAATTCCAGACCTGCAACATGAAAGGATTTCATTGGGATTTATTAAGGGAAACTAGACACTTGTGGCGATGAGTGTTAAACTTTGTCAGAATAGTCAATTTGCAAGGGGAGTACATACATTATGAAGAATGCATCAATCCTCAAGGAGCTGTTTAACTGTATGGGGTGATTTCCAAAACACAATGCAATACAGATGGATCCACCCACCATCTGTGGAGACGAAAGACAGGTTACAGCTTTTCAATGTTCACCCTACATATGAGCGGCTAAGGAATAAACTTTGCTTTATAAATGGTGATGGGCCTGCTGTATATGTCCAACATTTTATGTTTTTGTTGCCGCTCAGACTGCTGGACCCTTCATCTTTCCTTGTCACACAAAGCAAATGCCTCTATTTATTAAAAGAATATTGTCAGAGAAATATCCCTGGCTTCTTAAATCATAATACTTGGATGCATTGTCAGGAGATCTTTTTACACAAATGTAAGGGTGTTAAAGGGTCTTGAAAGCTGAGAGAAATTTATACCCTCCAAATGCACAATCTTGAATACGGTCAAATTATGTGCTCTGAGTAGATTCTGCAGTAGATAAAATGTTTAAATCATCAGTTTTAAAATGGCACAAGCTAGAAAGGGTGTAGAGAAGATTTACGGGGATGGTGCCAGGACTCGATGGCCTGAGCTACAGAGAGAGGTTGAGCAGTCTAGGACTATATTCCTTGGAGCACAGGAGAATGAGGGGTGATCTTATAGCAGTATACAAAATCATGAGAGGAATATATTGCCCAGAGAAAGGTAATCGAGAACTAGAAGACCTAGGTTTAAGTTAAATTGCAGGAGGATGAAGGGTGATCTGATAGAGTGGTACAAAATCATGAGAGGAATAGATCTGGTAACACACACAGTAGGGTAATTGAGAACCAGAGGACCTAGGTTAATGTAAGGGAGGAAAAATTTAATAGGAACCTGAGGGGGTAATTTTTTCACGCAAAGGGTGGTTGGTGTATGAGCTGCCGGAGGAGGTAGTTGAGGCAGGTACGATCGCAACGTTTAAGAAAAATTTAGACATGGATAGGACAGGTTTAGAGGGATATGTACCAAATGCAGGGAGGTGGAACTAGTGTAGATGGGACATGTGGGCAAATTGGGCTGAATGGCCTATTTCCACACTGTAAAACTCCATGGCACAATGACAAGAATACTTGTTCATTAAATTTTGAGTGGTCGAGCTGAATGCCCTTTATTGTTGACCCAGAACGTTACATGTGCTTCCAAAATTTATCCCATTGGAAATGAATTTGAGTGGCTAAGTAAAATGCAGTAAGGCAATGAAATAATATTCTTAGTGATACTAATTGGGAATGAATTTGTTGCCAATTACATTTCATTGAAACCTCATGGATTAATGTCTCCTGCCTCTCAATCAGTCATTTGCATTGAGAATACCGAGGATGATTTATTTCCACTCCAGTTTAGGGGTTTCCATGGTATCTATCAGAGATAGATAGATTCTTGATTAGTACGGGTGTCAGAGGTTATGGGGAGAAGGCAGGAGAATGGGGTAAGGAGGGAGAGATCAATCAACCATGATTGAATGGCGGAGTAGACTTGATGGGCCGAATGGCCTAATTCTATTCCTATCACTTATGACATGACCTTATAACAGATGAGGTCAATGTGGGAACCATGGACCCTTCCATGGATGGGACAGGTCAATGTGGCAAGAGAGTGGACTACTTGTGAGGTAGTACATTCTTGCTGCTAATTAAGCAAGGATTCTGTCTGCCCTGAATGCATGAGTTCAAGATTCTCAATACCATGCTGAATGCTCTTTCTCAGCTTTGAGTGGTCACGGGCCAGCCATTCCCAAAAATCAGCGAGGATGGTGCAATTTTGTCAAGCATATCCTGGAATATTTCCCAAATAATCTGCAGAAAGAACTCAGCAGATCGAACAGTGTCTGTGGGAGAAAAGGAATGGTTGATTTTATGAGGTCAGAACCATGCATCAAGATTGAGTTCCTCCATCAGATTGTTTGCTGCTCCAGATTCCGACATCAACAGGTTCTTGTGTCTCCTTGACCCTATTTCTTTGTACACCTGCAATTTTTTCCCGTGACATAGGTCTAGAGTATCTGTTTCAGGTGCCCAGTGTCAGCCATTTGAACAATATGACTTGGCCAACAGAGATGAATGAGTCTAATTAATACTTCAATATTGGGGATATTGGCATGGGAGAGAACATTGACTTTGCCTAAGTTATCTTTCCAGTGGATTTGAAGAAATATGTAGAGACAGCAGTGGTGGCGACTTTTCAGTGCCTTGTGGTGCCTGCTGAAGGTAGTCGTAGACATAGAGTCAGAACAGGCCCTTCGGCCCAATTTGCCCATGCCGACCAACATGTCCCACCAACATGTCCCACTTGCCTGCCTTTGGCCCATATCCCTCTAATCCTGTCCTATCCATGTACCTGTCTAATTGCTTCTTAAACATTGTGATTGTTCCTACTTCAACCTCCTCTGGCAGCTCATTCCATACACCCACCGCCCTTTGTATTAAAAAGTTACCACTCAGATTCCTATAAAATCTTTCCTCCTTCACCTTAAATCTTTGTCCTCTGGTTCTCCATTCCCCTCCTCTGCTCAGGAGACTCTTCAGTAACAAAAAGATGTGTAATCCTGTTCTGCAAACATCTCTTTTCTCAATCAAGTGAAGGTGATACTGGTGCATTAAGGCCATGGTGAATTTTATCATCAGCTTCTGGCTTCATTGAGAGATAGCTTCCGAGATATTTTGGGTCCATGTTTTCCAGGGCTTTACCCAGACACTTTATGGTTAGTGGGTGGTAGTGTGCAGCAGGGATAGGTTTGTAAAGGACATCTTGCGGATGTTGAATGCAAGATTCACTCTTTTGTATCGTTCAGTGAAGTAATCAATAATAGCTTGGAACTCAACCTCTGAAAATAACATCTGTCCCTGTTTTGGAAATGGAGAGATTGAGAAAACAACATTTTTACAGACATTTAGAGTGATTGATTTCATATGTTCATAATTTAAAGGAGCAGAATTAGGTCATTCAGCCCATCAAGTCTACTGTGCCATTCAATCATGGCTGATCTATCTTTCCCTCTCAACCCCATGGCATGGGAAAATTGGGCCGAAGGGCCTGTTCGGCATGGGCAAATTGGGCCGAAGGGCCTGTTCTGACTCTATGTCTACGACTGTCTTCTGCCTTCTCCCCATAACCCTTGACATCCGTACTAATTAAGACTGTCAATCTCCACCTTAAAAATATCCATTGATGGCCTCCACAGCCTTCTGTGGCAATGAATTCCACAGATTCTCCACCCTCTGACTAAAGAAATTCCTCCTCCTTTCCACCATATGATTTGCCACCATATGTGATAGGTTCTGTTTGTGCATATATACGCGCGAGTGTGTGTGATGTGCATATTTATGTGTTTTTGAGTTTGTGGTATGTTCTGTAGGCATGTGTGCAATATGTTTTGCATGTGTAGAAATATGCACATTCACTGTGTTCACATTCTTATGTGGTGTTTGTGTGTGTGGTGCATTTGTGTACAGAAACATGCTCAGAACCTTCATAACATATTTTGCAAGTAATGTAAAAGTGCTATGCTTTGAATAATCTGTCAATACATTAATTAAGAACAATGAACCATAACAAACGCCAATGGACAGAGACATGAAGCACAATGCACAGATGTAATGCTATCAGTTCCAGTAGACTTCCTAGGAAGATAGAATAGTTAAATAATATGGAAAATATTGACGAAAAAATCAGATAGAAATTTGAAGGGAAGTTTAGTTCCTCAGACTGATTAGAGCTTTCCAATTCTGTACTTCATTATGTTTTTTTAAAAAAAAGTCATTTAAGTGGAGCAGGGGATTTGGAACAAGGACAGGTAAGTGGAGTTAAAACAGATTAAATAGGAAATAATTAAATAGGAAAACAGATCTTCAGGGCTGTGTGCCCCACTCTTGAAACAATGTAAATATGAGCATTAACAGCAGTAAGTACTGTAAACATGCAAGCTCATTTGCTTCTTCCAAAGTTTAAGTGGAAATTGAGTAGCACAAATTAATTATCATCCTGCTATGCACTGAATTAGCTCACACAACATTAAAAATAATAACTAATAGTTCTATTGCTTGAAGTACAGATTAGATGCAGAATCAGATTAGTTTATTGGCATTTACACCAGGGTGCAATGAAATTCCTAGTTTGCATGAAGTTCCCCGAATAAACATTAAAGGTAATAAGTACAATAATAAATACAGCAATGAATACAAAACACCTGAATGGTGCACAGATTGTCATGCAATTGAAGAACTAAAAGAAATCTAAAGTGCAATGACCGAATGAGGTGGAGTTAAGAGTAAGAGTACATGGCAGTGTCTCTAGGAAGAGAGTATGACCGAGAATGATTGCTTGAAGAACCTGATAGCGGTGGGGAAGAAACAGTTTTTAAGTCAATATGTTCAGGCTTTTATGTGTAGGAAGGAACTGCAGATACTGGCTTCAATCGAGGATAGACACAAAATGCTGAGAACCCAGTGGGACTTTCGGATCGAGATCCTTCTTCAGACTGATGTCAGGGGAGTGGGAGGTATATAGATAAGGAAGTGTAAGGTATGAAACCAGGACATAAGGAAGGGAGATCAAGGAAAATGTAGAATAGACCATTGTTAGTTGGAAGAAGGTATCAAAGCAAACAGAGATAAAGACAGTAAGACTGGGAGAACTGGGAAGGGGGAGGGGATGGAGAGAGAGGGAAAGCAAGGGTTACATGCAGTCAGAGAAGTCAATGCTCATACCGCTGGGTGTTTTCCCTGAAGATAAAAGAGAGTAAAGGGGATAGTCAAGGTGATAGGCACCCTTGACATTACCTCCAGCCTTCCTGATACCCCATGATGATGGACTGAATGGAAGGAAGTGACATGTATGCCTATGATGGACTGGGCCGTGTTCACTACTTCCTGCAGGTAAAGGTGGTCAAGATCAGAGCAGTTGTCATACCAGGCTGAGGTGCATCCCGTCAAAATACTTTCAGTTGAGTGCCTGTAGAAGTTGGACATGCTGAATCTTCCCTGACGCCAATGGAATTAAATACACAGGTGCACTTTCTTCATTAATGCATCAGTGTGAAGGAATCAGGTTAGGTTGCTGGTGATAGGATACCTTGGTGTTGAAGGCTGAGCTGTAGCCAATCAATAGCGAAATGAAAGAGGAGCTCTTATCATCAAGCCGATCCAGAGGTAAGGAGACGGCTTCCTTTGCAGATCTATTTTTCCTCTGTCCAAATTATATGAGGTTTTCCACTTTTAAACTATGAAAGATACTGTGTAAAAGAACGGGAAAGGGGTGGTAAGTAGTGATCCCTGCTTTTTTAGATTCCAAAACCTAACTGTGTGTAAAAAAAGACATCTCGGAGAAGAAAAACACGGACAAAGAACAGTGAGAGAGATTCCTGGAAATCTCATTGTAGAGACAAGGAAAACTTTTACAACGTGAGCATGCCTTGCAGAGAATTTACAGTTGTCTGAAGATGACAAAACCCTGTGAAAATTGCACATCAACCACAATCAGTTTGTATCACCAAGGTATGAAAGATACCAATGGAACCACTGGAAAGCAGAGGCATCAACTTCCAGAAAAGAAGGAAGAGGAAAATACCGACAGGAAAATAAACTATCACCCGTGTCTTTGTCAACACAAAAAAACTATTATATCAAACAATCAATATCTATCAATGTAGTGACATCTTTAACTAACTCCAAAATATGTCCAGTTTTTTTTTGTGAACCCACAAAGACAATGATATTTAATATCTCTATCGGTTGCTTCATTCTCCTGTGTTAATTTCAATATTTTCTTTCGAGGGTGCGTTGAACAATCCCTGTTGCCCAAACTCTATCTCTGTTACATTGATGACAGCATCGATGCTACCTGCTGCACCCATGCAGAACTCATGGACTGCATTCACTTCACCACCAATTTTCATCCTGCACTTAAATTTACTTGGACCACCTCCAACACCTCCCTCCCCATTTTTGATCTCACAGTCTCCATCACAAGAAATAGAATATCGACTGATGTCTATTACAAACTCACTGACTCCCTCAACTATCTCGACTACACTTCTTCTCGACTACACTGCTTCCTGCAAATACTCTGTCCCCTACTCCCAATTCCTCTGTCTATGCCGCATCTGAGCCCAAGAGGAGGTGTTGCATGCTAGAACATCCGAGAAGTCCTCATTCTTTAGCAAACGGGGATTCCTCCTCCCATCATAGATGAAGCATTCACTCCTGTCTCCTCGGTGCCCCACAGCTCTGCCCTTGCTCCCCCTCCCCCTAGTTGCAACAGAGACTGAGTCCCCCTAGTCCTTACCATTCACCCCATCAGCTGTCGCATACAACACATAATCCTCCGAAATTTCCGCCACCTCCAACGGGATCCCACCACTAGCCACATATTCCCATCTCCATCCCTTTCCGCCTTCCATGGAGACCGTTCCCTCCGCAACTCCCTGATTAACTCATCACTTCCCACCCAAACCACCCCTTCCCCAGGTACCTTCCCCTGCAACTGCAGAAGATGCAACACCTGTCTTTATACCTCCTCCCTCGACACTGTCCAGCGATCCAGTCAGTCCTTTCAGGTTAGGCAGAGGTTCACTTGCACCTCCTCCAACCTCATCTACTGTATCCGTTGTTCAAGATGAGGACTCTTATACATCAGCGAGACCAAACACACACTGGACGATCAATTCGCGGAACACCTTCGCTCAGCATGCCTGAACCAACCTGATCTCCCGGTTGCTGGACACTTTAATTCTCCTTCCAATTCCCACACAGTCCTTTCTGTCCTTGGTCTCCTCCATTGTCAGAGTGAAGCTAAATGCGAATTGGAGGAACAGCATCTTATATTTCACTTGGGCAGCTTACAGCCCAGTGGTATGAACATTGATTTCTCTCACTTCAGGTACCCCTGGCATTCCCTCTCTCTCTCTGTCCCTCCCCCACCCATGTTGCATTAGCTTCTCATTTTCTGATTCCTGGGTTTTAACGTGTTCTCAATTCCATGTGAACGCATTAAATAATGAATTATCCAATTCAATCTAGCGAATAACATTTTTGCTGAGGTCGTGTTTCAGAAATCATATGGAAAAGAATGAGCCAAACAATTAATACACTGAGCTATATTGAGCGAGGTTGGAGTGTAAGAGTGCGTCCAGTGGAGGTGGGGTGCAGGGGCTTTGTAGCCAGTTCCACTGCAAGGCTCCTGAGGGAAGTTGGATTCAGAGGGCAGGCCCAAAGGAGGGCAATCAAAGAACTTGCAAATGCCGCCGAACGGAGCAGTCACTGGCTGTGGCTGAAAAGAAAATATACTGTCTGGGCTGCCACGTGACCATCTAGAGGCTAACAATAAGACACACACCCAGGTCTGATCACCCTGCGGTGCGCCTGCCTCAACTGAGGATGTCTTGTGATAAAAGGCCGAAACACCCAGTGACGTTGAGCTACACAACTGAAGATGTGTCTGAATGGTAGCAACATCACCTAGTGGTCACCCCCAAGAACAACACCAGTCAATTGTAGTGCAAACCTTAGGGATTGTAACATCTAGTCCTACTAATCAATCTGCCTCCTTTTTTGTGTGAAGCATGTGTTTAAATTCCACGACACCATTGATCCGAGAAAGCTCAGATAACCTTTCACTTAACATTATTTAGTTTTTGACTCATTAATGTTGCATCCATTGAACCTCTGATGTTTTAATGTTGTTTTATAATCTTATGGGTTGATAAACTTCAAAGTCTATTCGACATCAGCCCGTTGATCATAGACTATTTTAGAAAGTTTGCAGATAATACTAAGAGCGATAATTAAAAGTGTCGCATTACTCCTCATTCTAAACTCATCTCTTTGAAATGCTGTTAGTCATGGATCATGGTTGTAATCAATTTATTGAAACATGAAAGAATTAAAACCCCTTTTATTGTCATTAAATTGCTTTCAAGTCTGACCAATATGTTTCCAGAACCCCAACTGAGGTTTGTGTTGTTAACCTCATAATCTTGTTCAAATGCACAAGATTTCCAGATGTGATATTGGATAAATGAAGTCCTGTAAAAGAATAATTAAATTTTATAAACAATGATGTTGAAGCTGATGATAAGACATGTTAATTTAGATCTGTTTGGGTGTAAAACTTGAAAGCACTACCAGTGAGATGTTTTAAAGTAAAAAGGGAGTGCTGTTGTGTTAAGAAGTTGTGTCTTAAGCAAAATATCTTTAAGTCCAATGTTGTCCAGATGCCTGTCATAAAGAAATTGTCAGTGAATTAGACAAGAGCACAAACATTGCAATGAATTAACTTCATTTCTACTTTCATGCTCATTGATTTTCTCAAATGTTGTGGTAAACAAATCACTTATATAATTATCACTTTAAATGACTCCATTTAGAACTGGTTAAAATTTCACTTTACCAAGCAATAATACCTTTGAAACCTTAAAGAATTTCACTTTTTGTCTGTTTCTGTTTATGCTGGAGGCACTCGCAAGTAATTGTCATTTACTTCGAAATCTTTTAGACATTCAAGGAATGGCATGTTAATATTTTATTTAAAACAGCTACAATTTGTTTTGGAGTAAAAGTCATGCTGTCAGAGTTTCGTTTTTTTTTTCAGTAATTGCCATCCTACTTTCACAATTTTCTTTTCATGGACTGTTTTTCTTGGACCCATCCTGAATGGCAAAGTTGTGTAGAATGGTTTGTGACATGCTATGGCCAGGATGTTTTTTATGTCATTATATGTGGGAGGTGGTCATTCTTTTGGTCTATTTCAATCATGCTGGCAGAAAACGAACTACCTCACCTAATCCCACCTTCCTGCAATCTATATACTAAAGCTCCCGTTTGTTTGTATATTTGTGATCGAACTACAGCCAAAACGGTACACGATAGCGTGACAATTTTGGGCCCACCTTACTCACCATTGTCACTTTAATGATAAAGCAAGTAGTTTTATTGAAATCGTTATATTTTAAAAGTTATTCACATTTTAAAGTTTAAATCTATCTCCTAGGGAGGGACGGGGAGGGAGAGGGGAGGGGGATGGAGGTGGGGGAGAGGGAGGGAGGGTGGGTTGAGGGGGAAGGGGAAGTGGGGAGGGGAAGTGGGGATGGGGGTAGGAGAGGGTGCTGCACCAATGCAGGAGAGGCTTGGGCCCAACGGGTCCACTTGGTCTAGTAGGTCAATAAAAACGGCTCTTACAATACAATACAATACAATATATCTTTATTGTCATTGTACAGGGGTACAACGAGATTGGGAATGCACCTCCCATATGATGCAATAATTTAATTAGCTAGTCAGTATTAATTTAAACAACACAATGAAACAAATTGTAACAGTTTTAAAACAGAATAATGTGCAAGTAGATCTGTGCCGGATCACTGTGCGATGTGACCATCTGGCTCAGCAGGACCGGTTCATAGCAGCTATGGCCCTGGGGATGAAGCTGTTCCTGAGTCTGGAGGTGCGGGCGTAGAAGGCCTTGTATCGTCTGCCCGATGGAAGGAATTCGAACAGACTGTTGCAGGGGTGTGAAGAGTCTTTGTGGATGCTGGTGGCTTTTCTGAGGCATCGTGTGTTGTAGATGCCCTCCAAGGCTGGTAGCTGTGATCCGATGGTCCTCTAAGCTCTATGGACTACCCGTTGAAGAGCTTTCCTCTCTGCCTCCGTGCAGCTGAGGTACCACACAGGGATGCCATGTGTTAGGATGCTCTCTATGGTGCAGCGGTAGAATGTCGTCAGCAGCTGTTGGGGTAGACCAGACTTCTTCAGTGTTCTTAGGTAGAACAGTCATTTCTGTGCCTTCTTGACCAGTGCAGCAGTGTTATTGGACCATGTTCGGTCCTCCGAAATGTGAGTGCCCAGAAACTTGAAGCTGGACACTCTCTTCACACTGTCCCCGTTATGTGACCTACGGAAGTTGATGATCAGCTCCTTGGTCTTGGTGGTATTTAGGGACAGGTTGTTATCAGAGCACCAGTCCGCCAGGTTCTGCACCTCCGCTCTGTATTTTGTTTCATCACCGTTGGTGATCAGCTCGATCACCTTTGTGTCGTCTGCAAACTTGACAATGGTGTTGATGTCGAATGCAGGAACACAGTCGTGTGTGAAGAGGGAGTAGAGCATGGGCTCAGAACACAGCCCTGTGGTGTGCCGGTACAGGGTGATAGTGGAGGACACCCACATATTCAAGTACTTCTTCAAAGTGCTGAGGGTTTCTGCATCTATCCTGCTCAGACAGTGAGCTCCAGACCACCACCTCCCCTGGCTGCAAACAATATTTCCTCATCTTTCCTCGAGACAGGCCAACCCTTCAAGATGAGAGAGGCAAGATATAATGGAGATGTGCAGGCAAACGTTTTTGCACAGAGGGTGGTGAGTGTCTGGAATGTACTGCCAGAGTTGGCGGTTGAAGCAGATACGACAGTGTCATTTAAGAGGCTTTTGGTTGGGCACATGGATATGCAGGGAATGGAGGAATATGGATAATGCTCAGGAAGATGAGAGATGGTCCTGCCATCATGTTCAGCAGGGACATTGCGGGCCGAAGGGTCTGTCCTTGTGCAGTGCTTTTCTATGTCCTAAGTTCTTTGTTCAAGACCTTCTGTCAGTTTAGGTTTTTCTCCTTGGTTTTCAACCATTCTGCCAATGAAACAAAAATACCCTCCCCAATTGAATGAAACGTAAAAAGAACTGCTAGAAATCTGAAATAAAATCCTAAAATGCTGGAAATAGTCAGCAATTCAGGCAGCATTTGTGGAAGGAGAAACAGAGTCGCTTTGTCCTATTGTTTATCACATCTCTTCATAATATTGCAACAAGTGCCTCGTTATCGTGGAATTTGTAATCCAGCATTTTGCAGGCACAGAATGCAGAGACCAGTTAATTCATCTGTCGAGCAATTGGGCTAACTGTGATTCTCAGTACTGTATGTCATGAAAAGTAAGTTCAATTGAGAAGGGAACAGTTGGGCTGGAGATAAGAGATAAACAGTTTGAGAAGGAGTGATGGTCATTAAGGAATGGATGGTGTTAATCAGAAAGTGTAGCAGCATCAATAGGCCATGGTCAGAGGTTTATAGTATGAATGGGCTCCAGTGGTTTTCGGCTGCAAAGTGGTGACGGGATGACTGTTACTACGATATGAGACCAGTATTAATGGTCTTCCCTGTTCAATGATCAGTGCATTTAAAAAATGTAACTGATTGGTTTCCTCTGTTGGTCCATTATTGTTTGCATAGCAAAGTACTGAATGGGTAGGAAGGAACTGCAGATGCTGGTTTACACTGCAGATAACACACAAAATGCTGGAGTAACTCAGTGGGATAGGCAGCTTCTCTGGAGAGAAAGAATGGGTGACGTTTCGGGTTGAGACTCTTCTTCTGACTGAAGCCAGTTTCAGGCATGTGATGATAAAGGAAATATTCATATGGGAGATTGTATATTGTAGACTGTTGGAGACCCAGGAGTCAAGAGGTGTGAGAGTCAGGACAGTTTAACTTTCATACGTACCGACAACAGAACAATTAAATTCTTACTTGCAGCAGTTTAATCTTTGAACTATCTTTTATCAGACTTTATCTTGCACTAAATAATATATCCTTTATCCTGTATCTGTACACTGTGGAACACTCGATTAGAGTCATGTATAGTATTTTCATTGACTGGATAGCCTGCAACAAAAAGCTTTTCACTGTACCTCAGTTTATGTGACAATAAACTCAACTAAACTGAACAAACAGGCTCATGGACACAAGCGCAGATAAATGATTTTAAAAAAGCAATAATTCTAGGTAATATCATGGTTGCTGAGGTTAGTGCTGTATAGTGTTCAATAGCCTGATGTTTGCTCTAAAGAAGCTATTCTTCAACCTGGTGGTCACGGTTTTCAGGCTTCTGTATCTCGTCCCAATGGTAGGAGCAAATTGAGAGTGTGGTCAGGGTGGTGTGAGTCTTTGATGATATTGACTTCCTATTTGAGGCAGCACCTCCTACAGATCCCTTTGGTGGTAGGAAGGTCAGTGCATGTGATGGACCAGGCAGTGTCCACCACTCTTTAAAATCTCCTTTGTTCCTGCGAGTTTGTGTTAGCAAACCAGGTCATGGTGCAACCAGTTAGTTTACTCTCTTCTCTACACCTGTAGGAGTTCAAAATAGTATTCATCGACATACCAAATCTCCTCTATCTTCTAGGGAAGTAGAGGTGCTGATGACCTTTCTTTGTGATTACATCAATGTGCTGGGCCCAGATCTTCAGACATATGTGTGCCCAGGAATCTAAAGTTGTTGACTCTCTCCACTGCTGTCCCATTTGATGAAGACAAGTTTGTGAATTCTCAGTATTCCTCTCCTGAAGTCAACAATCGGCTCCTTGGTCTTGTTGATGTTGAGACCAAGATTGTTGGTCTGGCACCATTCAATCAGATTTTCCATATCATATCATATCATATCATATATCATATCATATCATATATCTACAGCCGGAAACAGGCCTTTTCGGCCCTCCAAGTCCGTGCCGCCCAGTGATCCCCGTACATCAACACTATCCTACACCCACTAGGGACAATTTTTACATTTACCCAGCCAATCAACCTACATACCTGTACGTCTTTTTACATATCTCTCCTGTATTCTGACTCGTCATTACCTTGTCCACCAAGTTGGAAGCCCAGGAGACCATTCTGAAACATCGAAATGACAGGATGGGAAAGGATTTGATCACTGCAACAAAAGAAACTCTAAACTCACTAATTCTGCTCACAAACATTATTTTGCTCCTTTTCTAGAAGGAATTCTGAGAGGAAGGTTTAGTATCCTCAGAGGTGTCTTTGCCAAGCAGGCTACCATTTGTAATTTACACTTTTCTTTCCTCTGAGATTAGTACCAGTATCACACTGTTCTGGCTAACACAGATTTTTTGAGTTCTTGTAATTTGTTTTTTGTGTTTGTATTTCACGTTCATGAGCCCAGAATCATGGAAAAATACTAATTTTCTTAAAAGCAAAGCATGCAGATAAGGTCATCAACCTTAAGAGTTCTATTTTAAATATTATAATATTATAAGAGTTATAAATATAATAATATAATAATTATTATTATATTATAAGTTATAAATATAATAATATAATAATTATTATTATATTATAAATATATAAATATAATAATAAATATTATAAGAGTTCTATTTTAAATCAAAATGCAAAATATATCAATTAAATGGCTGAAAATACCATATTGGTGAATCTATCATCTTACACTGTCAGAACTAACATGATCATTGATTATTTTCAAAAACATAAATAGTCCATGTTATCTCACCACCAATGCCAATCATTTTGTGGGAGGCATAAGTAAATGCTTGATTCTAAATGGGAGTAAGTGCTTCTAATCTTGTGCCTAAATTGGTAGGGCACTTTATGGACTGTCAATTGTTCCAGACATTTCAATTGCAAACGATTAACATGCTTCAACATAGAAGAACATGCATGATTTTGTTACTTCAAAGAATCAAAGAACCTTGTGACATATAATGAGGCCAGTTGGATTATAAAAGAGAAAAGCCTCTGCATTAATGTGTATATGGTGCATGCGTGGAATGAGCTGCCAGAGGAAGTGGAAGAACCAGGTACACAGGGTAGATTAATGGCACACAGATTCAAGAGAGTAATTGAGGAGGAAGAATAAACTGTGGGGTTTTCCAGAAAATAACGAGAGGGAGAATTGGAGTAGTGTGATTGCTTAATTTGAACTGACATAGATCCAATAGCCGAAATGGTCTCCTTCTTTCTCATGATGTAAGATTCTATAAACCACCTCTTCAGCACCTTATCGTTCTTGTGCAAGTGTCCTGCTCAGACCTGACCAAGTAATCCAGGTGAGACTAAATCAATGATTGTAGAAAGCTAGGATGACATGCTTGTTCCTTAAGCTTAGCCCATAATTCCAAAACCCATTTCTTTCAATAGACAATAGACAATAGGTGCAGCAGTAGGCCCTTCAGCCCTTCGAGCCAGCATCACCATTCAATGTGATCATGGCTGATCATTCTCAATCAGTACCCCATTCCTGTCTTCTCCCCATACCCCGTGACTCCACTATCCTTAAGAGCTCTATCTAGCTCACTCTTGAATGCATTCAGAGACTTGGTCTCCACTGCCTTCTGAGGCAGTGAATTCTACAGATTTACAACTCTCTGACTGAAAAAGTTTTTCCTCATCTCCGTTCTAAATGGCCTACCCCTTATTCTTAAACTGTGGCCCCTGGTTCTGGACTCCCCCAACATTGGGAACATGTTTCCTGCCTTTAACATGTCCAACCCCTTAATAATCTTATACGTTTCGATAAGATCCCCTCTCATTCTTCTAAATTCCAGTTTATACAAGCCTAGCTGCTCCAGTCTTTCAACATACGACAGTCCCACCATTCCGGGAATTAACCTAGTAAACCTACGCTGCACCCCCTCAATAGCAAGAATATCCTTCCTCAAATTTGGAGACCAAAACTGCACACAGTACTCCAGGTGTGGTCTCACTAGGGCCCTGTACAACTGCAGAAGGACCTATTTGCTCCTATACTCAACTCCTCTTGTTATGAAGGCCAACATTCCATTGGCTTTCTTCACTGCCTGCTGTACCTGCATGCTTCCTTTCAGTGACTGATGCACTAGGACACCAAGATCTCGTTGTACGTCCCCTTTTCCTAACTTGACACCGTTCAGATAATAATCTGCCTTCTTATTCTTACCACCAAAGTGGATAACCTCACACTTATTCACATTAAACTGCATCTGCCATGCATCCGCCCACTCACACAACCTGTCCAAGTCACCCTGCAACCTCATAGCATCTTCCTCACAGCTCACACTGCCACCCAGCTTTATATCATCTGCAAATTTGCTAATGTATCGGATCAAGTATCGGATCAACGTATCCTTCCATTTTTGATGAATGTCCTGACATTCCTCTGCTCTCCTCATTTAGAATAAATTATGCTGCCTTTCCATGATGTTTCTCTGAAAGTATTTCACTTTATGCTTATCCATATTAAATTGCATCTGCTGTAACCCACCAATTTCCTGTGTCTAAAGGCATCCTCCTGGTTTACCACAGGAGGATGCAACACCAGGAAACAATGAAATAATGGTAACAATGAAGATCATTGCAAACTAAACACATTTTTGAGATGCTTTGAAATAAAATCACCCATCCTGACTCCAGGCCCTGTTTATTTCAGTATATCTTTCTCTCCTGTCAGAAAAAATAATCACAAAATCTTTCTGCTGTTAAACCCTATCAGGATTCACATATTACATTCTTATCACCACTTTCATAACAAATTCCCTTCTAAACCGATTGTTGTGTCCTTTCTTGTAATTTGTCAAGTCCATACTTACACCATCCACTGTAGTATGTTCACCAAACCTCTGTTACTTCATCAAACTCTCAATCAATTTCATCATACACATCCTTAATTGCTGGCAGTCCAAGAGTCAAGAAAGTCAAGTGTTTTATTGTCATATGTCCCAGATAGAACAATAACATTCTTACTTGCAGCAGCACAACAGAATATGTAAACAGAATATGTAAACATAGTATGTATAGGAAGGAACTGCAAATGCTGGTTCGCACTGAAGATAGACACAGCATTTTATGTAAACATTGTTCTCTGACATACATATTCTGACATATGTACTCTGACAGAATAAGTAAACATAGTATCCCTCACTTACGCATCCTTTTTTAGATGTGGATTTAGTCCTCAAAAATGGGCACTATTATCTTCTCACAGCTGAATCAGTAAATGGTCAAAGGATGTTCCAATTTTTGGCCTGGCTCTAACATTAAAAATCCTCAAATTATTCAATTACACTCCTGCATCCAAGGAGAACTGGAAAATATGTAGTGTATTAGCATCACTCAGCAATCCAGGAGGTAGGTGACTGATCTGCCAACTGAGTGATGCCATCCTAGTACTTCCAAACTATTTTTATCATATCATTACCTATATTTCCCACTTTCCTGCTGCAATATTGGCTTCATCATTTTTTGGCGAAGACAGATGGTAAGTCTTCATTAATTCTCCCTATTGTCCCCACAAGATTTTCCATTTTGTCCTGAAAGTGTCAATTCTTTCATCAGCCTTATATATTTGGGTTTCCTCTATTCATACTCCTTTTTTGAACTTCTCTATCGGTTTGTAATTTTCCCTTGCATTTTCTGCTTGGTCTTTCTTTGAATTTTGAACCAGACATTTATTACAGCCCTTCAATTACTTTCTTTAATATTTATGTTCTTTGACATCCAGGGAATTATAACTTTGAACATCCTATCAACTTCTAGTTCAAAATGTTCTTGCTTAGAATCTGAAGGACCTTAGCCTCGAGGGTTTGGGTAAAGCACGGTGGAACAAAGGTTGCTAAGAAGTACCCTTTAGCGGTTTACTTATTTGAGGACTCATTTGTAAAACCAGAATACATTTCCCATCATTAATTGCCTTGAGGGTTTGACAGTGAGCTGCAAACTTGAATTAGTATATTCATTCCAGTGAAGATACTCCTCCACTGTTAAAGGGTCGAAAGGTCCTGGATTTAGCCCCAGCAACAATATTTTCAAGTCAGGAAGGTGTGCAAGTTGGAGGGGAACATGCAGTATTGCTCCTGTATGTGCTGTCCATGACCACCTTTATGGTCAAAAGCTGCAGGGTTGACAAGTGCTGTCCAAATAAGCTAGAGAAGGAACTTCAATCCATTCTGTAGATGGCACATATTGCAACCACAACGCAGTCAAGGTAAAGGAAAGAAGGAAATAATGTTTAAGGTATTTTATGAGGCGACAATCAAGTGAATTACCTTTCCATGCAGTGAATAGAATGTTCTACAGGGGACTGCTACAAACTTAATGGACTAAATAGCCCCCTGTATCAATGCTTTGAATCTATTGTTCATCCAGGCTCATAGATTGTATTCCATTATTCTTCTAATTTGTATCGCAAAGATTTGGAAATGTCTTAAGGAGTCGGCAGTTGAGTTACTTGCCATGGGATACTCAGTGCCTCATTGGGCCTAATTAAATTTCTAATCATTGATGATGACAATGATATTGAATATCAAGGGTAAATGGTAGAGAGTCATGGAGTCATTGAGTTCATAGTTATACAGCATGGATACAGGCCCTTTGGCCCAACTTACCCACCCAGGCCAACATGTCCCAGCTGCACTAGTCCCACCTGCCCGCATTTGGTCCATATCATCATCATCATATGTATCCAGCCGGAAACAGGCCTTTTCGGTCCTCCAAGTCCGTGCCGCCCAGTGATCCCCGCACATTAACACTATCCTACACCCACTAGGGACAATTTTTACATTTACCCAGCCAATTAACCGACATACCTGTACGTCTTTGGAGTGTGGGAGGAAACCGAAGATCTCGGAGAAAACCCACGCAGGTCACGGGGAGAACGTACAAACTCCTTACAGTGCAGCACCCGTAGTCAGGATCGAACCTGAGTCTCCGGCGCTGCATTCGCTGTAAAGCAGCAACTCTACCGCTGCGCTACCGTGCCTCCGATCCATGTACCTATCTAACTGTTTCTTAAATGTTGGGATAATACCTGCCTCAACTACCTCTTCTGGCAGTTTGTTCCATGCCCTTGTGTGAAAAAGTTACCCCTCAGATTCCTATTAAATCTTTTCTCCTTCACCTACACTGGAATTTAGAAGGATGAGGGGGGATCTTATTGAAACATATAAGATAATTAGGGGATTGGACACATTAGAGGCAGGAAACATGTTCCCAATGTTGGGGGAGTCCAGAACAAGGGGCCACAGTTTAAGAATAAGGGGTAGGCCATTTAGAACGGAGATGAGGAAGAACTTTTTCAGTCAGAGAGTGGTGAAGGTGTGGAATTCTCTGCCTCAGAAGGCAGTGGAGGCCAGTTCGTTGGATGCTTTCAAGAGAGAGCTGGATAGAGCTCTTAAGGATAGCGGAGTGAGGGGGTATGGGGAGAAGGCAGGAACAGGGTACTGATTGAGAGTGATCAGCCATGATCGCATTGAATGGCGGTGCTGGCTCGAAGGGCTGAATGGCCTACTCCTGCACCTATTGTCTATTGTCTATTGTCTAAACCCGCAGTATGTCCTCTGGTCCTCGATTCATCTACTGTGGGCAAGAGACTCTGCATCTACCCAATCTATTCCTCCCATAATTTTATACATCTTACATTCCTGCGCTCCAACGAATAGAGTCCCAGCCTACTCAACCTCTCTATAGACTGTCTCTTATTAGAAATAGGCATTGCCTGTAATTTCTGCTCCACAATGCTATGTTGTCTGCATGCTTCTACTTGCTGGCATAAGAAAAAGAAGCAAGAATAGGCTATTTCATCACCTTTGTCTACTCTAGCATTCAGTAAGGTCTTGACTGATTATTTTACCTCAGAGACACTTCCCTGCATGCATCCCATATCCCTTGATTTCCTGAACATCTAAACTCCCATTGATCCCTGTCTTGAATATACTCAGAAACTGAGCCGCCATCCCCTTTTGGGAGGAGAATTCCATTGATTCCCTGTCCTTGTGTGAAGAAATCTTTTTCTCATCCGTGCCCTGAGTACCAGGCTGCTTTTTCAGATCATGATTTTTCTTCCAAACGTTCCAGCCATGTAAAACATCAAATCCTGATCTATTCTGTCAATGCCCATGTGTAATGTTGACTGTTCCAGTGAGATGAACTTTCACTTTTATGAACTCAGCAGAGTGTGGGTGTTAAGTAAATTAACTTATTCTCTCCTTTATAAGATAAATGCCATCCTGAAATTAGCCCAGTGAACCTTTTTTGCACTTCCCTGTTGCAACTATGCTCTTCCTGAGGTGGGAAAGTCAGATGTGTACAATGTATCCTACATGCATCCCATATCCCTTGATTTCCTGAACATCTTAACTCCTATTGATCTCTGTCTTGAATATACTCTGAAACTGAGGTCTGAAGCAGGGTCTCAACCCGAAATGTCACCCAATCCTTCTCACCAGAGAAACTGCCTGTCCCCCTGAGATACCCCAGCTTTTTGTGTCCATCTTCGGTTTAAACCAGCATCTGCAGTTCCTTCCAACATGTATCCTACACACAGTCTTTCTGAGTTTGGATTAAGATATCTCTTCTCTTGCTCTTAAATCCACATATAGTAAAGACAACTTTGTCTATTAAGTTTCAATTATTTGTGTAAAAGAACCACACACTTAATTTTCAACCAATTAAATATTCTACTACCTGTCTGTTTGCTGTACCTTCAGTAGCTGACCTCTTTAATTCCACATTATATTTCACTGTCTCCTGGTCTGTTTCAATGTGCAAGATCTTTGAATGGAATTGAACTTAGTCCAATCATCTCCACTTTATCAATAGAGGTTTAGGCCTAGATTACCCATGTTGTACTCTTGCACAGATTGGGATAGTTGACTTTTAACAACCATAACCATCTTCCTTGCGTGTGGTATGACTCCCAGCATTGGAGTGCTTTCCTTTATCCCTTTGATGCCTATTGATGTCAGTTTTACTTGAAAATCAATAAAACAGCTGGAATTCTGAAATCAAAAACCCTGTTTTAGCTGAACTAACATTTCAAGTCCAGACTGGAAGACTTCTGACAAAGGTACTTTGATCTGAAACATTAGCTCTGTTTCCCTTCTCATGTGTGTGCCCTGGCCTCTTGAGTACTTCTCCATCCTTTTTCCATTTTCATGACTTGATGTCTGTCTGTCTCGATGTCCAGGCTAATCACTTTCACCTTACCCCTGCAATCCAGCTCTGTTGGCTGTGTTTGAACCAAAGATGTGATGAGATCAGAAATGTAGAGATCCTGAAGGAATCCAAACTGAGCATCAGGTTATCATTGTGTAAGTGCTGCTTCCCTCACAAATGTACCGTCATCAACACCTTTCCACACATTGCTGATGGTTATGTGTTGACTGGTCAAGCGAGTGCTAATTAGTTTGATTTGGTTTTGTCTTTCCTTTTCTGGACAGTACATTCCCAGTCACTTTTCCACATTTTTGGAGAGATCACATATAATCCAAGGTAATAATAATAATACATTACATTTATATAGCGCTTTTCTAACACTCAAAGACGCTTTACAAGGTTTACTAAAACACAAAAGAAAATAAGTAGATAAATAAGTTAACGAAGAGAAAAGGAAAAAGAAGGAGAGGTAACGGTCAGTGATTGAAGACAGTGCTGAACAGATGAGACTTCAGTGATGTTTTGAATGTGGTGAGTGAGGAGGAGTCTCTGACGGTTTGGGGTAGTGAGTTCCAGAGGGTGGGAGCAGCGATGGAGAAAGCCCTGTCCCCCCAGGATCTGAGTTTGGTCCGGATGGGGGGGGGGACAGGAGGTTAGCAGCAGCAGAGCGGAGGGTACGGGTGGGAGTGTGTCTGTGGAGGAGGTCAGTCAGGTAGGATGGGGCCAGGTTATGGAGGGCTTTGTATGTCATGAGGAGGATTTTGTACTGGATTCTCTGGGGGATGGGGAGCCAGTGGAGCTTATAAAGGACAGGGGTGATATGGTCACGGATCGGGGAGTGGGTGAGTAGACGGGCAGCGGAGTTCTGGATGTGTTGGAGTTTGTTGATGATTTTTGAGGGTGAGCCATAGAGGAGGCTGTTGCAGTAGTCCAGACGGGAGGTGATGAAGGCGTGGATGAGGGTTTCAGCAGCTGTGGAGGAGAGGGATGGACGGAGACGGGCGATGTTTTTGAGGTGGAAGAAGGCTGTCTTGGTGATGTGCTTGATGTGTTTGCCGAAGGAGAGGGTTTGATCAAGGATGATTCCAAGATTCCGGATGTGAGGGGAGGTGGATACTGGGAAACCATCAATGTTGAGGGTGAAGTTGTGGGTGGATTTGGTGAGCGTTTTTGGTCCAATGATGATGATTTCAGATTTGTTGCAATTGAGTTTGAGAAAATTGAATTGAAGCCAAGATTTTATTTCAGTGATGCAGTTTGTCAGGGTAGAGTGCATAGTGGTGGAGATTGACTTGGTGGAGATGAGGAGCTGGATATCATCGGCATAGCAGTTAAGATAAGATATTCAATTGATTTCAAAATCAGCTTGGAGAAAAGAGTCAAAGGGCTGTTGTGGAGAGTTGTTTTCCTGATTAGTGGCCTGTGACCAGTGGCGTGTCACAGGGGTTGGTGCTGGATCCACTATTGTTTGGTATCCACATTAACAATTGTGAACGACAATATAGTGGCATAGTCAGCAGTGAGAAAGGGCACCTGAGTTTGCCTTTGGGCCTAGATTGGCACGGTGGCGCAGGCATGCGGCACGGTGGCGCAGCGGTAGAGTTGCTGCCTTACAGCGAATGCAGCGCCGGAGACTCAGGTTCGATCCTGATTATAGGCGCCGTCTGTACGGAGTTTGTACGTTCTCCCCATGGCCTGCGTGGGTTTTCTCTGAGATCTTCGGTTTCCTCACACACTCCAAAGACGTACAGGTATGTAGGTTAATTGGCTGGGCAGATGTTAAAAAAAAATTGTCCCCAGTGAGTGTAGGATAGTGTTAGTGTGCGGGGATCGCTGGGCGGCGCGGACCCCGTGGGCTGAAGGGCCTGTTTCTGCGCTGTATCTCGAAATCTAAAAAAAAAAATCTAGATTAGTTTGGAAGGAAGGCCCAGGGATGGCAATTGGAATCTGACTAGTGTGAGGTGTTGTATGTTAATGCGTCAAACCTGGCAGGACTTGGTCGAGTAAATGGTAGAGCCTTGGATAGTGTTGCAGCACAGGGAAGAGTCCTACACACCACGGGCAATTTACAGAAGCTAATTAACCTACAAGCCTGCATGTCTTTGCATTGTGGGAAGAAACCAGAGCACCCAGAGGAAACCCACAGTCTCAGGGAGATTGTACAAACTCTGTACAGACAGCACCCGTGGTCAGAATCGAACCCAAGTCCCTTGGCACTCGAAGGCAGCAACTCTATCACTGTGCTGGCCCTGGAGTTCAGATATTTTAATGTTTATAATTGATGATAAACATATCAATAACTGAATAGCTTTTCGCAGCAGAAACTAGGGCTGATTATTCTTCTCACAGCCAGTCTGGTGAAAACATGGTTGGGGGGGGGGGGGTCAAATACAGTACAGTAAAATGCTTTCCAGTGTCCAACAACACTGGAATTCACTGGCCGATGTTTCTACATTTGCAGTGAAGCTTCCAGTGAAGACAATGATGGGTCAAATCAATTCCCTCAGCATGACCTAGGGGTGGTGTTCAAGCGTTTCCACTGTGAGCACCTTTTATCACATGGCTCTCTGAGTATATAAATATTCAGATGCTTATAAGCTGTTCTGTGAATTAAGTGAAGACATCACTGACTTTAGGAGCAGCAAGGATGAACAAAAATCAAGAACATTCTAATCAGTGGGAAAATAACCACTTCAATAAATATTTCACAGCTTTAGTGTTAAAATCTATTAGCAAATCCAATAATCTGGCTCATCATGTTGATTAGTACTTTGTCTTCATTTGACAAATTATCACTTCCTTCAGTGGTTGTGAATTATACCTCTGGCAAAGCTAGTATTTTTTTATGTACACTGATGCTCACCTTCAGACGGTTGTTTTTAATCAGGCGATTTGCATCCTGAACTTATGTTGAATGATTTATTTTATGGACCCTTAGATTCTTCAAAGCTAGTCAACTGCTATTTATTTTTCCTGGAGACGCGAATTCTGTTTTAAATGTGGCACAGCTGTCATTTCCATCTAGATATGAGTCCTCACTGTCAAAGTCTCTATTAGTCGAGGGGAATGTTGAAATCTAGCTCACCCTTTGATCTCCTCAGGAGAAAGACTTTACAGAAGAAAATGTGGAAGTCAGATGAACACAAAGGCTGCCTATCATGCATAAAAACCTATTTTTGAAACGTATGATAAAAATACTAGGGAACAAGAAACTGCAGATGCTTGTTTACAAAAAAAAAGACACAAAGTACTGGAGTAACTCAGCAGGTCAGGCAGCACCCCTGCAGAACATGGTTGGTGACGTTTCAGATCGTGACCCTTCAAAATACTGATTTTGTTTCCTTCCAAGTTGACTATTCTAGCCTGTAGATTGGTGAAATAATTTCTCCAGCCAACTGCCCAACATTGCTATAAATCAAGCAGCAATCTGGAGTAACTCAACGGGTCAGGCAGGATCACGGGAGGGAAGGAATGGGTGACGCTTTGGATCGAGACCCTTCTTCAGACTGAATAACTTGTCCTGCTGAGTTCTCCAGCATTTTGTGTCTATCTTCGGTAATCGCTCGACAACTGGTTGTATGGTCTTCAGGTGTCAAGGCCTTAATCTCTGAATTTCAACTTTTTTCCTCCTTTAAGATGCTTGCCAAAGTTAAGAATATAAGTTTGGTTATCTTGCCTAAAATACCCCCATATATCGCTTGCACCAGTTTTGTTTCTCGGATTGTCACATTGAAGGGCTATATAATACAATATTTGGCATTTATGTTGTAATCCTTAGGCCACTATAAATTCTAATACTGGTTGTCCAGCACATAAAACATTAATTGCTCGATTAAAAGTTCCCCTTCAATTTTATAATTTCCACATGAGTGCATTCTCTCAATGCTCTTGAATCACCTGCTCCACAGCTGAATCCATTATTTTTTTGATCAAATTGTGCCAATGGGATTTCACTGAAGAAGAAATCAGGAACAATATAGATAGTGACAGATAAAACAACACAAAAGGTTTTGATAATTACTACAGCAAAATGACTTTTGCAGTGGATTTGAATTTATTTTCAATCTATTGATTGATTGTAATATGTGGAGGGAAAAATGTTATATTATCACAACGCATTAATGTTAGTAGCCAAACATCAGGGCAGGTATTGCAATGTTATTCATTCAAAGTAACATTAGAATCATGTGGCAATGTTTGTATATTTCAATTTAATTTAAGAATGTCTCTTTAATCTTGAGTTGAGGCATAAGATTATTATTAAGTATAAGACTAGTATAATCCAGTATAAGATTATTAAGGGGTTGGATACGTTAGAGGCAGGAAACATGTTCCCAATGTTGGGGAAGTCCAGAACAAGGGGCCACAGTTTAAGAATAAGGAGTAGGCCATTTAGAACGGAGATGAGGAAAAACCTTTTCACTCAGAGAGTTGTGAATCTGTGGAATTCTCTGCCTCAGAAGGCAAGTAGAGGCCAATTCTCTGAATGCATTCAAGAGAAAGCTAGATAGAGCTCTTAAGGATAGCGGAGTCAGGGGGTATAGGGAGAAGGCAGGAACGGGGTACTGATTGAGAATGATCAGCCATGATCACATTGAATGGCGGTGCTGGCTCGAAGGGCCGAATGGCCTACTCCTGCACCTATTGTCTATTGTCTATTGTCTATTGTCATAATGGAAAAAATGAAAAGATGATTTTTTTTTCATAGTTTGCAAGGCACGGTAGCGCAGCGGTAGAGTTGCTGCTTTACAGCGAATGCAGCGCCGGAGACTCAGGTTCGATCCTGACTACGGGTGCTGCACTGTAAGGAGTTTGTACGTTCTCCCCGTGACCTGCGTGGGTTTTCTCCGAGATCTTCGGTTTCCTCCCACACTCCAAAGACGTACAGGTATGTAAGTTAATTGGCTGGGTAAAATGTAAAAATTGTCCCTAGTGGGGTGTAGGATAGTGTTAATGTACGGGGATCGCTGGGCGGCACGGACTTGGTGGGCCGAAAAGGCCTGTTTCCGGCTGTATATATATGATATGATATGATAAGGCAATAACCAGAGATAGACTTTGTTCAAAGGAATACAGTTTGCTTCCTATTGAGTGAACCTTTCAGCAGCTGAAGGCACCACAGCATGTCGATCATCCATGTGGGATCATGTCAAGCAGACCTCAACACTAGTTATGGACAAGGTCTATTTTTGTGCTAATTATCTTCACTGGAAGCTATTGCCATATACTTTATTTATACTCAGCCCATTTTTTATATTGTTTTCAGAGATTATAGAGTATGTCAGAAAGCTCTTTGTGTAGTCTAATGCCAGCTTAAGCTAGATTTATCACGGCGGCACTTTGGCACAGCGGTAGAGTTGCTGCCTTGCAGCGCCAGAGACCCGGGTTCGGTCCTGACTACGGGTGCTTGTCTGTAAGGAGTTTATAGTCAACAGACAATAGATAATAGGTGTAGGAGTAGGCAATTTGGCCCTTCGAGCCAGCACCACCGTTCAATGTGATCATGGCTGATCATTCACAATCAGTACCCCGTTCCTGCCTTCTCCCCTTACGTTCTCCCCATGACCTGTGTGGGTTTTCTCTAGGATCTCCGGTTTCCTCCCACACTCCAAAGATGGACAGGTTTGTAGGCTAATTGGCTTGGTAAAATTGTAAATTATCCCTAGTGTGTGTGGAATGGCGTTAGTGTGCAGGGATTGCTGGTCGGTGCAGACTCGGTGGGCAGAAGGATCTGTTTCCATGCCGTATCTCTAAGCTAAACTAACCAAAGAATAAAACAGGCATGATAAGATTTAATTCCCATTAATATATTTGTTAAATTGTCAAACAATCATTAATGTTAACAGACATCTTTCTGTTCTGTCTACCTCACCACTCTCTGCAATTTATCTTCAGATCTGTTGAAAGGTTCTTGACCTGAAACTGCACCTTTGTTTTTCTCCTCATGAATACTGCTTAACCTGCTGAGTGCTGCCAGCATTTTCTATTTTTGTTTTGGATTGCCAGCAGACGAGATTTTATTGCTCCAATGGAAATTATTGTTGTTCCTGTTTCGTCTGCCTGTTTCTCCTAAAAGTCTTGAATTGTTCAAGATACAGCTCCACAGTAAGTTTGGTGCCAGTCAGTTTAGAGCTAGACTAATTTTCCATTGCGTCATTTCAGTCAAAGTGGTAAATCCACAGTCTACTGAAGCGTAGAGGACAAAATAATCACATGCCATCTTATTTTCATCCCCAATGTCCACAGATTGTAACGAGCAATTGGCATCTACCTCTATTAAAAGGGCATACCATCTTTTCTGGATCTTTTAATACCCAGGCAGATGAAGAAAAGCTCTAACTGATGCAACACATTTCTTAGAATTTAGACCAAAATTTGATCATTCAATCTTACATCATAGCAGACACATGCATTCCCCGTCCATATTTGAAATGGTCTGCCTACCTTTATGGCCACACTATCCTCTGCTAGGGGATCATGATGAGAAAGTTGAAAAAATCTTTACTTGGGTATCAGGATTAGAGACATCATTCAATGCGGGAATCAGGAATGAGTGGTGGATTTTCAGATGGGAATTATTTTCAGTCAGTGATTCACTAGGGAAGGACTGAAGGATATAGGTAAGTATTGTTCATCTATTTGGGATCATTAGTCACTTGAGCAGGAGCATTACATGAAAGCTGATGTCATAACATTTATTGGTGCAGCTGAAATCATGTTAGGATTGCTAGGATATCCCATGACAGGAAGTGCCCAGTCAAATATCAGATTCATGCTGTTTGGCCTGAAAATGGTCACAAATATGATGTATTCTGAATTCAGTCTACCTTTAATTAAGTATCACTGAAACGAAAAGTCATGCAATAAATTTGAAATTGTAGGCAATATTATGGGACTGTGGAGACAAGTAAGTGAAATAATTGCTAAATTGGAGAATTAATTTATGAGTATATGCATTGCCCTCTCAGGATAACAGTGAAGAAACATGGTGTTTCATAAGACCTTATGATGACTGCAGTCCTGAAGGATGGAACCCTACAGACATGAATGTGTAGGCAATGCACAGAAGACGAAGAGACATAAAGGTCTATTCCATCTGGGTATAGGTCAGTAAGATGTTCAGAGTGCATTGTTTCTGCCATGGCCTAAGCCTACCTGTGCTGTTATGTTGGCAGGGTCTTGCCGCCAGAATAGTGACCTTTGCTGCAAACCTGTTTCAGTTATGGTTTTCCACAAACTGTCCAAACCCCCAGTGATCAGCAAGGTACCTGAAAGATGTGTTGCAATAAGAAACCCTTTGTATTGTTAGCCCTACATTCATTGTCCATTCCTAGTTTTCCAGGTCTCTGCCGCTGTAAGGCAGCAACTCTACTGCTATGCCACTGTGCCACTCACTGCAAGGGGCAGGGTGGCACCAAAGAGCCATACCAGAGAAGCCTGTTGTTAGTCTGGCTTCGAGGATCACTTTTGTGCCACAGCATTCCTGGGGAAGTTCAGGTTTACCATACCATACCATACACATACAGCCGGAAACAGACCTTTTCAGCCCACCAAGTCCGTGCCGCCCAGCAATCCCCGTACATTAACACTATCCTACACACACGGGACAATTTTTACATTTACCCAGCCAATTAACCTACATACCTGTACGTCTTTAGGATGTTTCACTTTGTGAAGGTGCAGTGGGATGAAGAAAATGGGTGATGCAATGTTCCTGGTGCGTTGTGACTGGTCCAGCCCGCAGTCTGAAGGCCATCTTCTTTGTTCCTGACAAAGGTAAAAAGCCCAGGAAAAAATGAACACATTTCAGCAAATTCATTGATGGTGACAGTAGAGCTGAAGCAAATTAATGGACACTGGAGAGCAATGTCCTTAAAGTTTCTGAACATCCAAATACCATGGTTTGTTTTTGAATGAAGAGTTTAAAAACATTGAAAAACAGTTTAAATTTTCATGATCTATAGGAAGCTCGGCCTAAAAATTGCAGCCAACAGCATTAAAGACCCACATCACCTGCCATGTTCTCATTTCATTCCTCCCACCGGGAAGAAGGTGTAAGAGTCTGAAAACCGTGACCATCAGGTTCAAGAATAGTTTTGTCACATCAGGCACCTGAGCATTACACAACACTAACCGATGAACTTGGGTCTTGGGTTGCACTAAGGACTTTTGGTTTTGTTTTTGCACTAGCACTGGGGTTATAGCTTTATTTACTTTTTTTGTTTATTATGGACTTCCTATGTGCATTGTGTTACAGGACTGTGATGCTGCCGGAAGTAAGAATTTCATTGTTCCGTTGTCGGTGCACCCAACAATTTAACGCCCTTGACTCTCCTGAATGAGCGTGAATCTGTCTTATTGCTGTTCATGGAAATTTACTATGAACAAAATGACAGTGCTTTCTTGCATGATAACTTCACAAGTAACAAACTGGGAATACGGTGCTTTGGGACAGCTATAAATGGGCACGAGGCAGTAAATAAATGCAATTCTTTCTCTTTAAAGGAAGTAAATGTTTTCCCACAACTTAGAGAACCTAACAATGGAGATGCTTGTATCCCTATCATAACATTTAATTGAAGCTTTCAATCATTATTGACATTGAACAGGAATGACAATAAAGATTCAAAACCAATGTTCTAATTCTGATTTAGGTGAGTTTAGTGGAAGGAACCCAACTGCAAAGTCTACAGTAGTGTCTACATTTGGAACCTTTGGTAGTCCTCCGAAGAATGTTGGACATGAAAGATGAATTGTATCTTTCTTTAGATTTTCTTCTATTTTCCTTTGTGCCATACCTCAGCTCATCCTGTCTGAGTCACACTAACAGTTCCATAATTCTTTTTGCCAAACCATTACTAACTGCCTTACCTTCCTGGCTTGCCTTGAACAGGTCTGTCCCCTCAAGCATTTTTCTCCTTAAACTTCTATCAGACCATCAGCACCATTGTATTCAAAATATCCAGCACCAAATCCTCTCCCCTTTCAGATGTTACTAATTCCTCTCCAAGATCCTCAACATGCTCATACCTTCAATAATCATGCCTATCTGTCCCGGATATAAATTTGACACCAATGTCTCCCATCAAACTCAAGATCAACTCTCTGTGTGAATATGGTAAAGTAACCACAAATTGCTGGAGTAACTCAGCAGGTCAGGCAGCATCTAGGAGAGAGGGAATGGGTGACATTTCGGGTCGAGACCCTTCTACAGACTGATGTCAGGGGGGCGGGACAAAGAAAGGATATAGGTGGAGATTGGAAGACAGTGGGAGAACTGGGAAGGGGAGGGGAAGAGAGGGACAGAGGAACTATCTAAAGTTGGAGAAGTCAATGTTCATACCGCTGGGCTGCAAGCTACCCAGGCAAAATATGAGGTGCTGTTCCTCCAATTTCCGGTGAGCCTCACTATGGCACTGGAGGAGGCCCATGACAGAAAGGTCAGACTGGGAGTGGGAGGGAGAGTTGAAGTGCTCAGCCACCGGGAGATCAGGTTGGTTAAGGTGGACTGAGCGAAGGTGTTGAGCGAAACGATCGCCGAGCCTGCGTTTGGTCCTCATTTAAATGCTACATCTCATTTGACTGTGCTCGTGGGAAGTGCCTTGAATCATTTTAAAGGTCTTATGTAAACGTATGTTATTGTTGATTATATTTTGTATTAGTATATACTTGAATGTACAGCTGGCATGAATTTGTTTCTAACGATGTTTATTGTTATCAAACAGAATCATTTCAGGAACAGTTTTCCCCTGAGGAATGAGTGTTCATGTATTTTAAACTTTAGGGCAGATTTTTGCTCTCAGCTGTTTGTGTTAAAGATGCAGACATAATAGTTATTCAATTTTATGCTCTGTTTCTGAAGTATAGCACCAGGATAGAATCATATACTCGTATAGCAAGGAAACAGCCACTTCGCCCCAACTTGCTCAGGCTGACAAAGATGCTCCATCTACACTAGACACACCTGCCAGCATTAGGCTCATATCCCCCTAAACCTTTCCTATCCATGTACCTATCCAAATGTCTTTTAAATGGTGTTATAATACCTGCCTCGACCACCTCCTCTGGCAGTTTGTTCCTCTATGTGCAAAGGTTACCCCTCAGGTTCCGACTAAATCTTTCCCCTCTCAGCTTAATCCTATGCCCTCTTGTTCTTGAATTCCCTACTCAATAGAACTGGACTTCAGCATGCAGCTGCTTCAATATGTGCATGGTTTAGCACAAGCAGCTGACAATCAATTTTGGATCTGAGTCCTCAAACTCAAACAATGCTCAAATTTAAATGCTGTAGAACGAAAGGCTGTTTTCAAGTTGAATATTTCCAATATTTGGAAATAGTTTCCACCAGTAGGAGAGTCTAGGTTCAGATGGCACAGCCTCACATTAAAAGGACATATCTTTAGAAAGGAGATAAGGAGGAATTTGTTTAATCAGAGGGTAGTGAATCTGTGAAATTCATTGCCACAGACTGCTGTGGAGGCCTAGTCACCACTTATCACTGCAACAGTAAACTCCTCCCTGTCCACTGGCATCGTCCCGCCATCCCTCAAAATCGCTGCTGTCACCCCCATTCTGAAAAAACCTGGTCTAAACCCTGACACCCCAAACAACTTCAGACCAATCTCCAACCTACCCTTTCTGTCCAAAGTTTTGGAACGTGCTGTAGCTTCCCAACTCAAATACCACCTCTCTACCAATAACCTGTATGAAACTTTCCAATCCGGATTCCGCTCAAACCACTGTACTGAAACTGCGCTCCTCAAAATCACAAACGACATTCTCCTCTCCTCCGACGCTGGCAACCTCAACATCCTCATCCTACTTGACCTCAGCGCCGCCTTTGACACCATAAATCACTCCATTCTCCTCACCCGACTTGAAACCTCCCTTAACATCACCGGCACAGCCCTATCCTGGTTCAAATCTTACCTCTCTGACAGACACCAGTTCATCTCCATTAACAATTGTAAATCCCTCACCGCTCCCCTCCCCCAAGGTGTCCCCCAAGGCTCAGTCCTTGGCCCCCTCCTCTTCATCCTCTACCTGTTCCCCCTTGGTCAATTAATCCGCCGTCATGGTCTCAACTTCCACTGCTTCGCCGATGATATCCAGCTCCTCATCTCCACCAAGTCAATCTCCCCCACCACACACTCTACACTGACAAACTGCATCACTGAAATAAAATCTTGGCTTCAATCAAACTTCCTCCAACTCAATTGCAACAAATCTGAAATCATCATCATTGGTCCAAAAACGCTCACCAAATCCACCCAAAACTTCATCCTCAACATTGATGGTCTCCCAGTATCCACCTCACCTCACATCCGGAATCTTGGAATCATCCTTGATCAAACCCTCTCCTTCGACAAACACATCAAACACATCACAAAGACAGCTTCTTCCACCTCAAAAACATTGCCCGTCTCCGTCCATCCCTCTCCTCCACAGCTGCAGAAACCCTCATCCACGCCTTCATCACCTCCCGTCTGGACTACTGCAACAGCCTCCTCTATGGCGCACCCTCAAAAATCATCAATAAACTTCAATACATTCAAAACTCCGCTGCCCGTCTACTCACACACACCTCGATCCGTGACCATATCACCCCCGTCCTTTATAAACTCCACTGGCTCCCCATCCCCCAGAGAATCCAGTACAAAATCCTCCTCATAACCTACAAAGCCCTCCATAACCTGGCCCCATCCTACCTGACCGACCTCCTCCACAAGCACACTCCCACCTGCACCCTCCGCTCTGCCGCTGCCAATCTCCTATTCCCCCACATCCGGACCAAACTCAGATCCTGGGGGGACAGGGCTTTCTCCATCGCTGCTCCCACCCTATGGAACTCACTACCCCAAACCGTTAGAGACTCCTCCACACTCACCACATTCAAAACATCGCTGAAGTCTCACCTGTTCAGTACTGCCTTCAACCACTGAAGGTCACCTCACCTTCTATCTCCTTTCTCTGTTCATTTATTTATTTACTTATTTATCTATTTATTCATTTCCCTATGTTCTCAAAATCTCTGTAAAGCGTCTTTGAGTATAAGAAAAGCGCTATATAAATAAAATGCATTATTATTATTATTATTAGTCATTGGGTATTTTTAAAGCGGAGATTGACAGGTTCTTGATTAGTAAGGTGCCAGGGGTTATGGGGAGAAGGCAGGAGAATGGGATTGAGGGAAAGGTAGATCAGCCACGAATGAATGGCGGAGTAGACTCGATGGGCCAAATGGCCTGATTCTGCTTCTGTGACTTATGAACGCATGAATATTTAATTCCACGATATTCCACTAATCCCATTACAGCTTGAGGAAGCTTAGTCCAGCCTGGTCCAGTCCTTTTTCTAAAAAAATATTCTGCTCACATGCTAACTACAAGTCAGAGGATGAAGGCTGACTATGTAACCAGTCTGACTGTCTCTGCCTACATTTTATCTCTGTTTGCTTTGCTGTTACCTTCGCCCAGCTAACAATGATCTATTCTACATTGATTCCCATCCCCTTGGACCTGTTTTCACCCCTTACACTTTCTAACCTACATATCTCCATCTCACCTGACATCGGTCTAAAGAAAGGTCTCGCCCCGAAACGTCACCCATTCCTTCTATCCAGAGATGCTGCCTGTCCCGCTGAGTTACTCAGCACTTTGTGTCTATCTTTATGTAACAAGTCAGTTACATTCAGATCTCAGACAGCCCAATTAAATGTGAAAAGAGCACTCTGCTTCAGGTCCTGGGCACCCTACTGGCGGCTTTTCTAGAGTTTGCCGTGTACCAATAATGTATTGCATGTTTCTATGGAGATCCTACTTTAATGACACTTGCTGAGACCCTGATCTATTTGCGTAGATATGGAATCTTCAATATATAGATAGATAGATAGATAGATAGATAGATAGATAGATAGATAGATAGATAGATAGATAGATAGATAGATAGATAGATAGCTTTATTTGTCATCCAATATTGGACGAAATTCGGTCACCCACAGTCCAACAATAAAAGCATTAAATATGCATTCAAATTACACAACCCCAAAACCCCCAAAACACAGTCCAACAATAAAAGCATTAAATAGGCATTAAAATTACCCAACCCCAAAAACACACAAAAAAAGAAACATCCATCAAAGAAACATCCATCACAGTGAGTCTCCTCCAGTCCTCTCCTCACTGTGATGGAAGGCCACAATGTCTTTCCCTTCTCCTGCTGTCCTCGCCCGCAGTCAGGTTGTTGTGGTTGCAGGCCGCACCGGACGGTCCACAGCGGGCCAAGCCCAAGGCGCGTCGCGTCGCAGCCGCTCCCGCAGCCTCCGAAGACAGCCTCCGCCGATGATAAGTCCGATCCGGGGCGGGCGAACACGCTGCTGCCGCTGTTGCTGCACGTCGGGGCGGTCGTGGCTCCCGACATTGAAGCCCCCGCCCAGCAGAGAAATATCCCGCGGCATATCTTAGGCCGCGCCGGACGGTGAAATGTCCGCGACCCAAGCCCCGCGATCCGGGGCGGGCGACCACGCTGCCGCTGCCGGAGCTCCCGATGTCGGCATCCACGCGGCCCGAGCCTAAGGCGAGTCGCAGCCGCTCCCGCAGCCTCCGAAGACGGCCGGCTCCGGTGGTGGTAAGTCCGATCCGCGGGCTCTGCGAACCAGAGCCCTGGAGGCTGCCAGCTCCAGGAGTTGGGCCGATGGTAGGCCGCAGCAGGAACGGAGACACGGCCCAGAAAACAAAGGTCGGGTCCCCGTTCGGAAGGGATACATATTTACAATGTTACAGTTCCCCCCCTCCCCCCCACATACACACATACTACACAAACACAAAAACACCACATCACAACTACAATTAAGACAAACAAAACCAACAAAAACACAAGACAAATGGACCGCAGGTGTAGCCGCAGCTGCTAGGGCAGCGCCGCCATTTAAATGTAACCCTGTTATATTCAGACTGAAGCAACTAAATGGAATCTCTTCTTTAAGTTGTAGGAAGGAACTGCAGATGCTGGTTTAAACCAAAGATTTAGACAAAATACTGGAGTAACTCAGCGGGACAGGCAGCATCTCTGGATAAAAGGAATGGGTGACATTTCGGGTCGAGATGCTTCCTCGGACTGAATGGTCCAAAGAAGGGTCTCGACCTGAAATGTAACCCATTCCTTCTATCCAGAGATGTTGACTGTCCCGTTGAGTTACTCCAGCATTTTGTGTCTTTCTTCTTTAAGTGATCTTTACTCCACTGTTCCTTGCTTTGCAAAGAATGTTCAGAAATTCCACACACAAGCTCCATTGTTTTGAAAAATAGATCCAATGGACTGATGAAACAATTGAGTAATTTGAGTTTCACAATATTTACTCTGATTCCTTCCGTAAATCAACTTGTTCATTACTAAAACCACGCTTTATTTGGAATTCACTTTATCCTAAAGGGCAGAATGAATCTATCAAACAGAAACAAACATTCAGGTTTAATGTTGCATTAAACCTGAATGCAACAAAGTATCTGGAGGTTGTAAGGAATTTTAAGTATCCTAAAGTGTTGTCGTCTGTATCTAGCAACTTAGCAAGGCATGCAGTATTCTGGCTGTGAGGCTTACTGACCACATTCCTTGTTGATTGACCCATCTATAAGAATACGAACAGAAGCAGTTCAGGTGGCAGTCAGACGGACTGGGATCAATTTATATAATCCCCACTCCGACATTAAGTACAGCCAGAGGCGCAGTTGAAAGAGAATCTGTGAAAAAATTGCTCTCCTTATTTGTTGAATCTGTAATGCATTTTAAAATTGCAGCACAAGATTAAGGGATTTTTCCACACAAGCAAAAGTTAAAGGTGCATAATTTGAGGGCCAGCAAACAATTGCAAATTGCAGGATCACAAGTATTATTACAGTTGAGAAAGCTTATTCAGTGTAATTTAAACATCTCTCGAAATAATATCCCTTCACTGAAGCATTCCCTCTGCTCTATCTGGAATTCATTTCAATATGCATGAAGAAGTATCCATTTTAAAAATACCACTCACTAATCTGAACCAATGTTATCATGGTCTACTTTCCAGCTTCATCTTGAGTTGGCAGATACAAGGTCAGGTTGAAATAAACTAACCAGGTAGATCCAGCAGACTCAATGTAGTGAAGTATTTCCACCAGCATAAATCAGCCTGCGAAATTGGGTGCAATGGTAGAAGGATCTTTAGACTGAATGGTAATCCAACGAGTGAATGTTCATTCAATGGCCAAGTGCTCTGGTGAGAGTACCTAAAAATTCTGTCATGTACATTTTCATGAATGAAATAACATCCTAAAATTGATTATGTGATTCAATCAGGACCTTTTAGTTTGCATAATTCAAATTCAAAACTTTAATGCAGTTCTGCACTCACATACTGTATGAGGCTCATGGAACATATAAGGAGACACCAATCAGGAGCAAAGCACATTCCTCTGCCATGGTCATGGTGGCACAGCAGTTGAGTTGCTGCCTTGCAGTGCTGCAGACCTGGATACGATACCGACTACGGGTGCTGTCTGTACGGAGTTTGTATGTTCTCCCTGTGACCGCGTGGGTTTTCTCCGAGATCTTCAGTTTCCTTCCACACTCCAAAGACGCACAGGTATGGAGGTTAATTGGCTTGGTGTATGTGTAAATTGTCCCTAGTGTGTGTTGGATAGTGTTAATCAGTGTGGACTCACAGGGCCGAAGGGCCTTTTTCCGCGCTATATCTCTAAACTAAACTCTGCTATGAAATTGATTTATATCTAGCAGTTAGCACCCTGTGTGGCCTACGTAGAGGAAAGCAGTCCAGAACAGTCGGGATAAATCCTATGTCTGTGCAAATTACTATTGACTTATAAGTGGGTGCCTGTATCATGCAATTATATAGTTCATCGACATAATTGTGGCAGTCACATGTTAGTGTTTTAGTGGTTTTACTTACATCTATTTGTATTGTTCTATGCTTTTAAATCTCAATTCTAAGACTGTCAGAATTACGAACATTGTTCCCTTCAATTCTATGCTTCTATTGAGCAGATGTTCAGTGGTATCTAGTCACCCACCTTGACAGCCTTGGGTGCACCTATACCTACACCGTCACCATTGCAGACATCAGATTGCCCTCCCTGTGAGTGAAGCTTGAGAAAGCAGCTGGCCTGATGGCGTTTTCGGCCATGTAAGGGCATCGAATGTTACGAGGAAAAGGCAGGGGAATGGTGTTGAGAAGGATAAAATAGATCAGCCATGATCAAATGGAGGAGCAGACTCGATGGGCCAAATGACCTAATTCTGCTCTTATATCCTATGGTGATGTGGTCCACAGAGCTTGTATGAACCAGCTGGCAGGAGAACTCAGGAAAACTCTAAGACAACTTGTACCTCTCCCGAGAAGATAACTTTCACTCCAGTGTCAAAGAAAAATAAGGTAGTGTGCCTTAATGTGCACACTACCTTAGAGTAGGTTTACAAGAATGATCCCAGGAATGAGTAGGTTAATATATGATGAGCGTTTGAGGGCACTGGGCCTATACTCGCTGGAGTTTAGAAGAATGAGGGGGGACCTCATTGAAACATCTTCTTCTTAGGCCCCCTCGGTCATGGCTGACATTGAAACATACAGAATAGTGAAAGGCTTGGATAGAGTGGATGTGGAGAGGATGTTTACACTAATGGGAGAGTCTAGGACTAGAGGTCATAGCCTCAGAATCAAAGGACGTTCTGTTAGGAAGGAGATGAGGATGAATTTCTTTAGTCAGAGGGTGGTGTGTCTGTTGAATTCTTTGCCACAGAAGGCTTTGGAGGCCGTCAATGGATATATTTAAGGCAGAAATAGATAGATTCTTGATTAGTACGCGTGTCAGAGGTTATAGGGAGAAGGCAGGAGAATGGGGATAGCAGGGAGAGATAGATCATCCTTGATTGAATGACGGAGTAGACTTGATGGGCCGAATGGCCTAATTCTGCTCCTATCACTTTTGATGATCTATGATCTTAATGAACACTGTCCTGTGGCTCTGACAGCCACCATTGCGAAGTGCTTCAAGATGCTGGTCATGGCGCACATTAACTCCAGCCTCCCAGACAGCTGTGCCCACCACTACAACAAGTCCATAGCAGACCCTATCTGCCTGGCAAGATATATGGTATGGTGAGGTACTTTATTTGTCACAAGTACCGAGTACAGTGAAATTCATTTTTGTACACAGTTTAGTACAAGTATCATTATGCATACGCACTTGGGTACATATTAGATAAGCATCTCAGATACTGTACCAGTGTATAGCAGTAGTACACTGAGACAGTATACAGAGTCGCCATTTTGGTGTCATTTTCAAGTCCCAGTTGTAAGTGCAGGGATCTTGATCTGATCATGAAGGTATGTTATCCTGGAGGCGTTGCAGGGTCGGCCTGGCCAAGCACAGCTATGGTGTCCTCCTCCGCTGCTCCACTGCTGTAGGCCGTGTCCGGTCCACGTGCTCGGCCCCTTGCCCTGCCTTATGTTCATCCCTGGAACATCTGAAACAGGCTGAAAGACAAGAGGGAGTTGTTCTGGTCGGGAGAGCCTTCATGCTCCAACCTTACAACAGTGTGAGGTCCAGTTCCTGTGGAGTTTTCAAAGGCAGTGACACCAGGGATGCAAGCAGGCAGAACTCCAGCGTACACTGTCTGCACTGCTCATCCTGTACATGTCACCATTTCGCTGATCTCTATAACCTCAGGAACACTGTAGGCAGCTGCTGCTGACAATATCTCCCACTTTGCTACTCCTCCCCGCCTATTTGTTATCATGAATGTTCTCCACGTAAGGGATGGAGGAATTAGTTTGCGTTGATCGTAGATTCCAGGTGGGAAGTTGAAACTCTTCATCAACTACGGGCATGAACTATGGTGCAGGCTGTGTGTGAGCATAGCCAAAACATTGTCATGGTCCATGCTGTAAATCTAGGAAACAGTCATGCCTCATTCATCCTGCGACAGTCTGCTATGCCTACTATATGTGAGTCACCATACTGGAACATCTGGTGACTCTGGATAAACAGTGTGGAAACAGACCCTTCGGCCCACTGAGTCCGCGCTGACCAGTGATCACCTATACACTAGTTCAAATTCTACACACTAAGGACAATTTCCGAAACCAATTAACCTACAAACCTACATGTCTTTGGGACGTGGGAGGAATCTGGGGCACCTGGAGAAAACCCATGAGGTCACTGGGAGAACGTACAAACTCCATACAGACAGCACCCATAGTCATGATCGAACCCTGGTTTCTGGAGCTGTAAGGCAGCAACTCCACCATTGCACCACCGTACCGCACCGCAGAGTGTTATTATGCATCTATGTCTCGATGATTGTCTCCAAGATGTGGTTCCACTCTCTGGACTGATCAGGAACCATCCTGACGTGCTCAACTAATTGAGTCTCACTCTTCATCAATGCCAGCTGTTGGGATGAAAAAGAGAAAGAAGGAGGAGTCATTTGGAATCAGTTCCCTGTGACTTCAGTGGGCATTCAGCTCCCTGACCCAAGTATCCCAATACGGATTTATTTCGAATCCTTGGTGATATAATGGACTCTCGAGTTCACAGATCTCTCTGCACATCTACTTCTTTGTCACATACACTATGGCTTGTGATGTTAAAGCTGAGTGTCTACCACTGGGTTCATGTACTCCTATACTTCTCTGCAATGCTTGTGAAGGAGACCAGTCTTTAAGCAGTGGTTGGATACAGTGTTCAGCTGTCCTGGAACAGATAAAGGCGTGGCATGAATAGGCGAAAGGGCAACTTCCTGAATTCCAGACCATGTATCATAATTGAAATTTGATGGCTTTTGCTTAGACACTTTAAACAAACATTTTATTCATGAAAGCACTTACCCCCATGCCCTGAATGGACTGGACAGTCTTAAATGCTGCCCCTTTGGTTCTCTGCGCTACTTCTCCTCCGCAACTTTCAAAACACTTATTTTCTCTCTTGACTAATGAAAGAAAAGTTTCAGAAAAGTTAACTCTGTTTCTCCTTCCATAGATGCTGTTTGATCAGGTACTATTTACAGGTTAGTTTAACATAATTTGAAACCATCCCATAGAATAGAGCATGAAAGCATGGTGTTACATATTTTAATACAGGAAAATAAAGTATTTTCCTTTATTAAAACATGTAACACCATATAATAAATTATATATAAATATATAAATATATAAATAAATAAAAATCCTTGTTATTGATAGGTGGCGGCAGCGGTCGATTTGCTGCCTTACAGCCTTGCAGTGCCAGAGACCCGGGAACGATCCCGGCTATGGGTGCTCTATGTACAGAGTTTGTACGTTATCCTCTTGACTGCGTGGGTTTTCTCCGAGATCTTTGGTTTCCTCCCACGCTCCAAGGATGTACAGGTTTGTAGGTTAATTGGCTTGGTATAAATGTAAATTGTCCCTAGTGTGTGTAGGGTAGTGTTAGTGTGCGGGGATCGCTGGTCAGTGCGGACTTGGTGGGCCGAACGGCCTGTTTTCGTACTGTATCTCTAAACTAAACAAAACTAAACTAAAGTTGAATCAAATCCTACGACAGAATTACGTTGAAGTGATGTGACTATCAAATAGTAGTGAAAGAGTTTGTAATCGGAAAATTACAAATTGACTGAGATGCACCAGGTGAAATGATAAATCCATACTTACAAAAAAGGCATCAAGTTTCTCCATCAAACTTCAGATGTGATACTTGACACATTTCAATTCTTCAACTGATAAAAACACAAAGAAAGGTAATCCTTTCCTCCGGGCTTCTTGCGACCTGGATGTATAAATTTGCAAACACCTGCCAATCTTCCAACCTCGCTCACAACTATTAATTAATCTCCAACCAGCAACAGAATGGTCCTTTTACAACTACTGAATATTCTGCCTTGCATTTTTGCAGCAGAATAAAGTATTCTGCAGTAAATGCTGTAAAGCACTCGCTGATTTAAAACTTAACATTGTAAAAATATGGTAGGTGTTTTGGGTAATAGAAATATTTTCCAGAGTCCATAGAAGGTGACTAAGAGTTTATGTTAACAAAAATGATGTGCTTTTTATTATACTTCATTTGGCTACAGTCACAATACTCAAATATGTGCACAGGTACACATTTCTGTGGTTGCTATTTTGGAAAATATCTCTGTATACATACACCACATCATATTACCAAATGTGTTACAGTTGAAGATTTCATATTCCAAACATTTAGCATTCCCCGCATGGGAAATGAAAGGACAAAGTCTTCTTGTCCTAGGCAAGAAGGCATGAAGCAAAGGGTTGTAAGATGCCACCACATACGTTCGCACCATGCACCTCCTGAATACCATGGCTCATTGGGAATGAGGAGAGTGAAATCATCAAAATGCATTTTGAATATTATGTTCTTTGTTCACATTTTTCCGTTTTTCAACAAGGGCACATTTAAAAAAATATATATAATTAATGCAGAACATTTAAAAAATGCTTTTCGAGATATTTTTCATTCTTTGTTGATGATGCCGACCCACTCTAACTATTGCTTATACCCATACGGCAGCCATCATTGATAGACAGCAAGGCATTTGCAGGAATCTCCATTAACTGATATTTGGAGGAGCATTCATGTGCATACTTAACATACCAATGCGAGCATGTGCAAACATATCTTCCATTATTAGAGATGATTTTATTTGGGAGGTGGTATGATGTCAGATGGAGGGTGTTTATCCCTGATTGCTTTAGAGAAAGAAAAGATAGATTGATTGCAATTCTTTGCCTTCCCTTCCTGATTGAAATCTTTCTGAATGCATTGCTTTCTTCAGCAAGCTTTGAAAACAAGCTAAAAAATAGTTAGGAATATAGACCTGTGCAAGCACAAATTGCGGTATGATTGGTGTGAACAGAGGGTTTAGTTTAGTTTAGTTTAGAAATACAGCGCGGAAACAGGCCCTTCGGCCCACTGAGTCTGCACCGACCAGCGATCCCTGCACACTAACACGACACACACTAGGGATCACTTATATCTATACCAAGCTAATTAACCTACAAACCCATACATCTTTGGAGTGTGGGAGGAAACTGACGATCTTGGAGAAAACCCACGTGATCAAAGGGAACGTACAAACTCCGTACAGACAAGTATCCGTAGTCAGGATTGAACCCAGGTCTCTGGCGCTGTAAGGCAGTAGCTGTACCGCTATGCTACCATGCTACCCCAGGGTCTGAAACATTTATTGGGCAATGGCACATTCCAACCAATGGACATGAGTATCAGGCATATAATGGGCACCCATTCAGATGGAATCCATTTTGTGCGTCTACTGGAGACATATTTTAGCCCTGAATCTCTCCAACAAATCAAGGAATTATGTTAATTGAAGTGAACAGCATAAAGCAGCGGTAATTTAGCTTCCCTTTGTTCATAATTAAAAGTCCCATTGGCAGCAGGTTCCAGAACACTGAAGTTTAATAAGTGATCTCTTTCATAGTCTGGAAGGCTTGTTTGAAAGATAGCAAGCTCAAAGAATCTAGAAACTTCTCTGTGAGAATTTAACCAGGATCATCTGATGTCAAAGCATTTAATAGAAATTGTCTGTCTTTACTGAAGATGTAGCATTGGATATGTGAAACCACAAAATGAGAAAGTAGAAAGGCAAAAAAGCAGGAACTTATCTACCAGTAAACCTAATAGCTATTTTAGTTTAGTTTAGTTTAGAGATATAGCACGGAAACAAGGCCCTTTGGCCCACCGGGCCGGTGCCAACCAGCAATACCCACACACTAACCCTATCCTACACACAACAGATAACTTACAATTTACAGATGCCAAATTAACCTACAAGCCTGCCTGGCTCAAGAGTGTGGGAGGAAACTGCAGTTTCCTGGGGAAAACCCACATGGTCACAGGGAGAACATAGAAAATCCATACAGCACCCATAATCAAGAACAAACCCTGGTGCGATCTCGGGTGCTGTGAGGCAGCAATTCTACCGCAGTGCCATGCTGGACCCAGCTATCTTTGGGAAATGCTGGAATCTATTATAATGAAGGAGTGAAGTAGGACATTTAGATTCTCTGAAGGACACTGCATGGATTCACCCAGTTAAAGGCTGCTCTGACATTGGCCTCTGAGATTACAAGCCTAATTAGGAGTTGTGGGGGTCGTACAGGTGCCTTGATGTTCTCCCATCCAAAGTGTGCATAAAAGGCGTTGAGTTCAAATGGACATGAAGTGTCATTGCCATTAATGCTACCCTGTTTCATCTTGTGGAAAGTGATAGCATGCAAGCCCTGCCACAACTGTTGAGAACTGCCTCTCCACACTGGCGATGGCCTTCAGGAGGTCGTAGCTGGGCTTCTTGTATTGATCTGGATTGCCAGTATTAAACACCATTGGATTTTCTGAAGGCATTCCATAGAGTGCCACATAACAGTCTAGTGCACAATGTAAGAGTGTGTGGGGTCAGGGTAAACGAGCCACTTTGATTGTACTCATAACTAGTGGGACGCCGTGGGAATCATTGCTGGGGGCTCAACTATTTACAAAATATACAAATGATTTGGATGAAAGGACTGAGTAAAGTGTGATCATATTTGCGAATTGTCCAAAATTGGACAAGCTGGGAGTGAGGAGGTCACAAAGCATTGTAGTAAAGTGAGGTGAATGGACAAGAGATTGACCAATGGAATATGAAGTGGGAAAGTGTAGTGTTATCCACAAGAAAGAATGTAAAAGCAAATTATTATTTAAATGGAATAAGACAAAAAAAAGTGCAAAGTTTTAGGGGGGAGTGATATGTTAGTAATACAACACTACATGTTTGTATGCTGGTGCAGCAAGTAATATAGAAGGCTAACGGAATATAGGCTTTTCTTGCCAGAGATACAGAGCATCAAACGGGGGAAGTTTTGAAGCAACTTTATAGGGCACTGATGAGATCAGTGTGCAGTAGCTGGAGTACTGCACATCATCATGGTCCCCATATTTGAAGAAGTATATGCTTGCATTGGAAGCCATGCAGAGCCTATTATTGTACAGGTAGTTCTGCTATAATGTGACATTTGCACTCCCAAAGAAACCCCATATGAATGTGTCGTAAAACTATTGCATCAACAGGGAAAAGGAGTTTAGGAGCTACCGAGATTCAGATTCACAATAACAAAGTTATTATTCGCTCAGAATTTTTTTGAAAGTTATTTTTCATAGCTACAAGTTTATTTTTGTTTCTGCAATCTAAAAATCTTAAATGCTGCATGATACATTAATTGAGTATCATTGCACAAGTCAATAGAAGTAATTGCTTGTTAATTTCAATGGTCATCCATGGTTAATGTAGTAGCTATGTTCTTAAGAGATAATGGTGTCTGAATACTGCGGGGAAGTTACATGGAACTAGTTTTTTTTTTGACACAGCTTTTTTTTTTACTGCTTGTCAATATCCGAAGTAACTTTTAAGAGTTCTCCAGTTCCTGATCGAAATTGCTTAAAAACAAGTTGGCCCACATAATAGAGTTAGTGTTCCTTACCTCATCAATCAAGTTGTATCAAATTTGTGTTAATGAAACATGCATTAAAGGAGAACAACCTGTACTCCTGGTCCTGTTTCTAATGTTCTGAAAAATGTAAGTTTGAAAAACTACCAACATTTGCAGGAATGTTGGTGACAGGAAGTAATGCCCAAATGTTTCTTATGCTGAACACTGTGTTTGAAAGGATTAGGCAATTTAGCATATTTACATATCTCGGAGAATAATCTAGCTCAGGATGGATTAGGAGCAATAGTGGAAGGTCTATGCATTAACTGATGATAAAATACCTCAATGGATGGCAGAAGGCAAGAGGTTGTTTACAAGTAATACCAAGTAATACAAGTAATACATTCTTTCTTGTGGATAACTTTACATTTTCCCACTTCATATTCCATTGGTGAGTACTAGGTGAGTACATTTTCCCACTTCATATTCCATTGGTGAGTACTAGGTCTTTGGAGATAGATGAATATTATGTTGTTCTATTAGGAGATCAGCAAGTAATTATGCTGAAGCTCTTCCTGGGATTGCTTCTTCTTGCTACATGATGCCTTACATTCTTAATTAACCACACTCCTTGCATTGGTTTCTGCATAAGTATAACCTAATTAGGAGGAGGGAGCTTCACATTATGTAGATATCACAATTGTTTAGCTTATCAACAAAGATTTTTTTAAATACCTCTTATGAATAAACAAGACAAAATGAAACCAGCAGCTAGAATTTGAAATACCTACTTTGGAAATCCCAGTGCCCCCTAAAGAGTTCTTTAAATTTGTTAGGCCTCTTTGTTACGCGCTTTGTTAGGCCTCAACGCACTGAATGCAGGTTGTATGTATTATTTTTATTTGTTTGAGTTGTTTATATTCGAAGAGTGTGCTGATAACACTGTAACTAATGGAGCGGACTGAGTGTAACTGTAGCAGAGATTGGAGTGGCTGCGTTCTTCATACCAAGTCGTGCTTTAGATATTCGAGAAGGATAAACACTAGCTGTGACAGCTGCAGTGGCTTTTGTGACGAGGGATGAATAAAATTGTCTTTACTTTTAGGGCCTCTCACGCTCTTTGAGAGAATTGCTGGCAAAAGGTTAAAAGATCACAAAAAGCATCTGAGACACAGGTGTGGGTTTTGCAGTCAGATGTGGAGTTGCTCATCACTGTGCCCAAAGAACTCTGTCCCCAAAAATCTAGTAATCTCCGTGACACAGATTTTACATCTTCAGGACCAGATATAGAAACATAGAAACATAGAAAATAGGTGCAGGAGGAGGCCATTCGGCCCTTCGATTCAGCACCGCCATTCATTGTGATCATGGCTGATCGTCCCCAATCAATAACCCGTGCCTGCCTTCTCCCCATATCCCTCGATTCCACTAGCCTCTAGAGCTCTATCTAACTCTCTCTTAAATCCATCCAGTAATTTGGCTTCCACTGCCCTCTGTGGCAGAGAATTCCACAAATTCACAACTCTCTGGGTGAAAAAGTTTTTTCTCACCTCAGTTTTTAAATGGCCTCCCCTGTATTCTAAGACTGTGTCCCCTGGTTCTGGACTCGCCTAACATTAGGAACATTTTTCCTGCATCTAGCTTGTCCAGTCCTTTTATAATTTTATATGTTTCTATAAGATCCCCTCTCATCCTTCTAAACTCCAGTGAATACAAGCCTAGTCTTTTCAATCTTTCCTCATATGACAGTCCCACCATCCCAGGGATCAATCTCGTGAACCTACGCTGCACTGCCTCAATTACAAGGATGTCCTTCCTCAAATTAGGAGACCAAAACTGTGCACAATACTTCAGATGTGGTCTTACCAGGGCCCTATACAACTGCAGAAGAACCTCTTTACTCCTATACTGAAATCCTCTGGTTATGAAGGTCAACATTCCATTAGCTTTCTTCACTGCCTGCTGTACCTGCACGCCAACTTTCAGTGACTGTTGTACAAGGACACCCAGGTCTCGCTGCACCTCCCCCTTACCTAACCTAATTCCATTGAGAAAATAATCTGCCTCCTTGTTTTTGCCGCCAAAGTGGATAACCTCACATTTATCTATATTATACTGCATCTGCCACGCATCTGCCCACTCACTCAACCTGTCCAGGTCACCCTGCAACCTCCTAACATCCTCTTCACAGTTTACACTGCCACACAGCTTTGTGTCATCCACAAACTTGCTAGTGTTGCTTCTAATTCCCTCTTCCAAATCATTAATATATATGGTAAACAGTTGCGGCCCAAACACCGAGCCTTGCGGCACTCCACTTGCCACTGCCTGCCATTCTGAAAAGGACCCGTTTACTCCTACTCTTTGCTTCCTGTCTGCCAACCAATTTTCTATCCATGTCAACACCCTACCAACTGCTCCAATTTTAGTCACCAATCTCCCGTGCGAGACCTTATCAAAGGCTTTCTGAAAGTCTAAATACGCTACATCCACTGGCTCCCGTTCATCCATTTTACTTGTCACATCCTCAAAAAATTCCAGAAGATTAGTCAAACATGATTTCCCTTTCATAAATCCATGCTGACTTGGACTTATCCTTTTATTGCTATCCAAATGCACCTTTATTACCTCTTTAATAATTGACTCCAGCATCTTTCCCACCACCGAAGTCAGGCTAACTGGTCTGTAATTCCCCGTTTTCTCTCTCGCTCCTTTCTTGAAAAGTGGGATAACATTAGCTATCCTCCAATCCACAGGAACTGATCCTGAATCTATTGAACATTGGAAAATGATCACCAATGCATCCACTATTTCTAGAGCCACCTCCCTGAGGACCCTGGGATGCAGACCATCAGCCCCCGGGGATTTATCATCCTTCAGTCCCATTAGTCTACCCAATATTATTTCTCGCCTAATGAAAATTTATTTCAGTTCCTCTACCCCCTTAGATCCTCTGTCCTCCAATACACCTGGGAGATTGTTTGTGTCTTCCTTATTGAAGACAGATCTGAAGTACCTGTTCAACTCTTCTGCCATTTCCTTGTTACCCATAATAATTTCACCCGTGTCTGCCTTCAAGGGACCCGCATTTGATTTTGCTTCTCTTTTTCTCTTAACATATCTAAAGAAGCTTTTACTGTCCTTCTTTATATTCTTGGCCAGCTTCCCCTCGTACTTCATCTTTTCAGCCCGTATTGCCGTATATAGTTTTAAAATAGTAATTAGTATGCCATTAAGAACTCATTCTTTTGCCTTGCAGCTTTGCTATGACTTTTGATGGTAAGAGTATTTCAGATACACCAATTCTCAGCATTCCCTTTATCCATAACATTTGCCAGTGTATAACACAGTGCATTCAGGATGGCACAGTGGCACAGCCACTAGATGTGCTGCCTCACAGTGCCACAGAGCAGGGTTCAATCCTGATCTGGCAAGCTCGCAAGTTGGGCCGAAGAGCCTGTTTCCATGCTGTGTGACTCTGTGGCTCTATCTTGGGTGTTGTCTGTGTGGAGTTGGTGCGTTTTCCCTGTTATTGCGTGGGTTTCCTCCGGGTGCTCAGGTTTCCTCCCACATCCCAAAGAAGTACAGGTTTTGTACTTAATTGGCCTCTGTAAATTGCCCCTGGTGTGGATGCGAAAGTGGGATTACGTTGAACTAGTGTGAACGGGTGATCGATGGTCAGTGTGGATTCAGTGCAATGAAGGGCCTGTTTCTATGCTGTATTTTTCAATTCAATTCAACAGGTATGTTGTCATTATCAACATAAATCATTTACATTATGTGAGTGTAATCACCATTGAACAAATAATCTGAGGGTTTGTGTTTATGTTGATTCCAGACCCTCAATATGCATTACCCGGAGGGAATTAAAGTGGGGCCTTCCCCCATCAAGCTTTTGTGTCAAGTTTCAGCTATCCCTTAACACCTGGTTCAGGATATTAGAATGTACCAATGTGTAATTTTCAGTGTTGGAGTGGTCTTTGTGTTAATGTGGGGCATCTTGAGATGACAGAAACCATGCACATGTTGTATTTTCTTCATTGCATTACCCTTTGCTGAAACTCTCTACAACTGAAACGTGAAAGGAATTAGTTGGTCCTAGTGAAAGTAAAATCTGACAGGAGAAATTTAATGCAAAAGAGATAAACTTAGTGATAACCAAAGCACATTAAACTGCAGGCCATGAATCTGAACCATTTACAGGGATTATTTGTCACACGGACAACTGGCAATCAAAAACAATTGCGTGTGGATCAGTAATACACAGTGTTACTTTCACGAAATAAGGCACCATTAACCAGAAACAGTGTGTGTTTATGGCCCCACTAAACCTTGAACCAACTATGAACATCAATATTATAGTCATGTAAAAAGCAACAAATTATTGCATTGTGTACATGTGTATCGTGAAGGAAATGTGAACATGACGAATGTCCTGGAATGAACAAGTTGGGAAAAAGTGGTGAACACTGTCTAGTCCATCATTGACCTCCCCACCATTGACCTCCCCACCATCTACAGGAATCATTGCCTCAAAAGGGAAGCCAGCATAAACAATGAGCCACACCACCCTGCCACACTCTCATTTCATTCCTGCCATTGGGAAGAAAGTACAGGAGCTCGAAAACTGTAACATCCAGGTTCATGAACAGCTCCTTCCCTACAGCTATCAGGCTATTAAACACCACAATCTCCAAATAAGGACCAAACCACATTGACTAGGAGGCATTGTTTTTTCTTTGCACTATTATTGTTATATATATATATATATATATATATAACCACTGACCACTTTGTCCTTTAATTTGGCAAGATGGTATCTTTTATGCGAAAGATCAGTGCTTTTTTCATAAATGAAAAGTTGCCAGTTTATTGTTCCGTGCTGTTGGGCTCTATGGCCAATCATCGTCCTATAAACTGCTTAAATTTTAAGGGCCTGACCACCTTATTTAATTCATGCATTTGATTTTTAAAACTTTAGTAATATTTTTGTAAAATTCTAAACATTTGAAAATCTAGTTTTTTAACGTTTGAGAGGTGATTGCAGACCATACGGATGTGTACTGCCACAATCAAAAACATTGCATATGGCGTTTTTATCCTTTAATCAACATTAGCAGATTAACTAATCACTATTACGTGACTCAGGGAGCTCATTGTTTACTAATAGCTATATTCCCTACTGTACAATAGTGCCCCACAATGATTTAATTGACTGCATAGTCCTTTGGGGCATTGTAAAAATGCTACATAAATATGTAGACACACAAAACTGGAATCTTGAGCGAAACACAAAGTGCTGGAGAAAATAAACAGGCCAGGCAGCATTTCGGGTCAGGATCCTTCATCAGTATGAAAAGCAGGATTCCGATCCCAAATGTCGTTTGTCCATCCCCTCCACAGATGCTGTCTGACCCATTGAGTTACTTTGTGTTTAAAAAAAAAGCAATTCTTTTCCTCAGTTTCATCAAAGACATTTAAGGAGCAGATTAAAAAAGAGTGGAGTAAACAGACAAAGTGTTTTAGAAAAAAATTCAGAACTGAATTGATAAGACAAATTCTTTAAAAACAACTATTTATTGACTTTTCAGAATTGGAGTATCCAAGACCAAGGCCAACATTTATTATCCATCACCAATTGCCATTGTGAGAGGGGGAGATGAACCATGTTCCTGAAACCCTGAAATCTTTTCGGTGCAGGTACTTTGATAGTGCAATTTGGGGGGAAATTTCAATGTTTAGAAACAGCGATGATGAAGGATTGCTGAGATATTTCCAAATCAGGATTATGTATGACTTGAAGATGAACCCTACCATTAGTCTAATGCTCTTAAATCCTTTAGATGGCAGAGTTGGATGAGGAGGCACCATGGGAATAACTTTGGTGAGTTGGTGGGCACTTGCTGTGCATTTTGTAGATTGTGCTGGTGATAGGGAAAATGATTTTTTTTAGGTCTCTGATTTGATGCCAATCAAATCATAGTCCTGGGTAGTGTTAAGCTTCTTGAGAGTTGTTGGACCTGTTTTCATTCAGGAAAATGGATAGTATTCCATTAAACTTCCTGTGTAGTGAAGATGGTGGAAGCTCTTTGCTGTATCAGGAGGTGAGTCATTCTCTGCAAGATACTTAGCCTCTGGCTTGTTCTTATAGTCATAGAGCCATAGAGTGATACAGTGTGGAAACAGGCCCTTTGGCCCAACTTGCCCATACCGGCCAACATGTCCCAGCTACACTAGTCCCACCTGCCTGCATTTGGTCCATATCCCTCCAAACCTGTCCTATCCATGTACCTGTCTAACTGTTTCTTAAATGTTGGGATAGCCCCTGCCTCAACCACCTCCTCTGACAGTTTGTTCCATACACCCACCAACCTTTGTGTGAATAAGTTACCCCTCAGATTCTTATAAAATCTTTTCCCCTTCACCTTGCACCTATGTCCTCTGGTCCTCAATTCCCCTACTCTGGGCAAGAGATTCTGTGCATCTATGCATTATAGTCAGTATTTATTTGATTGGCAGTTTCTGGTCAGTCATAAACCCCAGGATATTGATAATGGGCATTGCCACCATGGCAATACCATTGAATGTCAAATGTAGGTGCTTTGACTCCCTCCCCCCATTGGAGGTGGCTATCACCTGTCAGTTTCATTGCACAAATGTCAATCATCACATCATCCTTTGCCTGAATGTTGGCTTGAACTTGCTGCACTCTGTCACACACTGCTTTCCTTGCTACGAAGTTGTAAACAGAATTAAACATTGTGCAACCTTCAGCAAACATCCCCACTTTTGGGAAAGGATGATAATTTCTGAAGTAACTAATGATGGTTGGGCTTAGAAAACTGCCCTCTAGAACCCCACAGACTATTTTAGTTTTTTTATTGTCGAGTATACTGAGGTACAGTGAAAAACTTTTGTTTGTGTGTTATCCAGTCAAAAAAAGACATGCCTCCTTTACTACACTGTTCCTTTTTTGTTTTATATAAAATAGGTGCAGGAGTAGGCCACTCGTCCCTTCGAGCCAGCACCGCCATTCAATGTGATCATGGCTGATCATCCAAAATCCCGTTCCTGCTTTTTCCCCATATCCCTTGGTTCCATTAGCCCTAAGAGCTAACTCTAACTCTAGCCCTAACACTTTTGAATACATCACTCTCCACATTTACTGCCCTGATTTGATCTGCCAAAGTGTAACACTTCACACTCGTCAGATTGAAACTGTATTTGTCATTCCATGGCCCACCTTCCCCATTGATTTGGATCTTGTTACAAATCAGTGAACAGGTTATTGGTGAGTAAGTATAAGAAAATAACTGCAGATGCTGGTACAAATCGAAGGTATTTATTCACAAAATGCTGGAGTAACTCAGCAGGTCAGGCAGCATCTCAGGAGGGAAGGAATGGGTGACGTTTCGGGTCGAGACCCTTCTTCAGACTGATGTCAGGGAGGCGGGACAAAGGAAGGATATAGGTGGAGACAGGAAGACAGTGGGAGATGTGGGAAGGAGGAGGGGAAGAGAGGGACAGAAGAACTATGAAAGTAAGTGCTGCTTGATAGAGCAGCCAATGACACCTTCCATACCTTTGCTGATGATTAAGAGAACAAAGATTGTGTGATTATTAGTTTGGTTGGTTTTGTCCTGCTCTGTGTGAAAAAGGAAATGTCTTGGCAATTTAACACATTGTCGGGCAGATGGCAATGCCTCATATTCCATTGGGTATTTCGTTGGGTAGCATACAATGTAATGGCATGAACATTTAATTAGTCAATTCAATTTCAGGTAACACCCTCTCTCACCTCCTTCTCTGTTCAGTCAGTTCTTTCAGTTTAGTTTATCGTCACGTGTGTTATAAGTTACAAAGGAAAGCTTTTGTTCTATGCTAACCAGTCTGTGTAAAGACAATGCATGATTACAATCGAGCCATTTACAGTGTCCAAATACAGGATAAAGGGAATAATGTTTAGTGCAAGACAAAGTCCAGAAAAGTTCGATTAAAGATAGTCTGAAGGTCTCCAGAGAGGTAAGTGGTAGCTCAGGACCGTTCTCTAGTTGGTGAGAGGATGATTCCGTTGCCTGATAACTGCGAGGAAGAAACTATCACTGAATCCGGAGGTGTGAGTTTCCACATTTTGACCTTTTGCCTGATGGGAAAGGGGAGAAGAGGGAGTGGCCAGGGCACAACTTGTCCTTGAGTATGCTGCTGGCCTTGTCGAGGCAGTGTGAGGTGTAAATGGAATCAGTGGAGGGAATCATCTATTCTCATCTATGCAATCCATGACCCCATGCACACCATTCTTTCTACTTCCCCCACCCTCAATTCCCAGCTACTTTCCTCTCCTTCAGCTCCTCCATCGACATCACTTATTGCTCCCTTCTCTCTGTCCCACATTTATAATCCACTCCCCTATTCCCTTCTACCCCCCATCGCTCCCTCTGGTTCTACATTTCACTCCCCATGTGCATTTCATATCAGATTCCACTATTTGTACCCTTTTGTCTTCTCCACTTATTAGCACATGATAAACAGCATTTAAGTATTTCAATAAGTACTTGAATCCCCTCGGTATAGATGGCCATGGACCAAGGGCTGGTAGATGGGATTATAAAGAAGCTTGCCCACTAGTTGATATAGATTAGGGCAGAATAGCCTATTTCCATACTGGACAGGTGTATCTTATGGCTCTTCAAAGCACTAGGACAAATAAGGAGCAGTGTCGTGAGCAGGATTATATATCAAACCTAAACCTAAGTCTGAAGAAGGGTCTCGACCTGAAACGTCACCCATTCCTTCTCTCCTGAGATGCTGCCTGACCCGCTGAGTTACTCCAGCATTTTGTGTCTACCTTCAATTTGAACCAGCATCTGCATTTATTTTCCTACAAACCTAAATCTTTCATTTGCATATAACGTCACAAAGGGATGAGATAAATTGTGGGATGATCAAGGTTGAGTCTTTGATTCAATATAGAGATAACTGCGCATGAGTGGAAAGAGAGGCACTTGCTGGTGATTCTCTGTCTTTGATGAGACCTGTCCCACTCAGCTGTTCAAATGTTGCAGAGGCACTATGAGGGCTATGATGTGTTTAGTCAAGTTAAATTTGCTGACATTACGAAAGATGCATGAGGAGCGCCTGTTTATAAAGACACATTGTGACTTGGATAAGGCTCTTGCACTGACGATACTTGAGCAGAAACCTAATCAGAATATTTTGTCTGAAGAAGGGTCATGACCCGAAACATCACCCATTCCTTCTCTCTAGAGATGCTGCCTGTATGGGACAGAAGGGGTTTTCACAACATTAAAAGGCATTTGGTAAAGAAAGATGCACAGAGGATAGGCAACTCAAAGTGCAAAGTCAGCAAATCTGAACTTGAAATAGAAAATGCCAGCAAAGTACATTGGATACTGCAGTTGAAAGGAATCAACTTTGTAAGGGTCTAATTGATCTTACATTGCATTCTGCTCCTGTCATTTGTACTCAGACACTATTGTATTCAGTATAGAGGATAATTGGGCATTAAAGGTTAGAGCCTTGCCTTAGGTATTCTTTTGAATGCTCTGATGATTGTCATTCCTTTAAGCTGTCTGAGTGCTGCATTTTGAAATTCTGTTCATAGAGTCATGGAGTGATACAGTGTGGAAACAAGTCCTTCGGCTCAACTTGCTCACACCGGCCAACATGTTCCAGCTACATGAGTCCCACCTGCCCACGTTTGGTCCATATCCCTCCAAACCTATCCGATTCATGTACCTGTCTAACTGTTTCTTAAATGTTGGGATAGTCCCAGCCTCAACTACCTCCTCTGGCAGCTTGTTCCATACACCCACCACCCTTTGTGTGAAAAAGCTACCCCTCAGATTACTATTAAATCTTCTCCACTTCTCCTTAAATCTATGCCTTCTGGTCCTTGATTCACCTACTCTGGGCAAGAGACTGTGCTTCTACCCGATCTATTCCTCTCAATATTTTGTACGCCTATCACCCCTCATCCTCCTGCACTCCAAGGAATAGAGACCCAGCCTATTCGCCTCTCCCTATAACTCAGGCCCTCTAGTCCTGGCAACATCCTTGTAAATCTTCACTGGATCTTTTCCAGCTTGACAACATCTTTCCTATAACATGGTGCCCAGAACTGAACACAATACTCTAAATGCAGCCTCAGCGACGTCATATCCAATTGCAACATGACCTCCCAACCTCTATACTCAATACTCCGACTGATGAAGGCCAATGTGCCAAACGCCTTTTTGACAACCCTATGTACCTGCGACTCCACCTTCAAGCAACTATGCACCTGGACTCCTAGATCCCGCTGCTGTACAACACCACCCAGAGCCCGACCATTCACTGTGTAGGTAGACTTCCCAAAATACACCACCTCAGATTTCTCTGTGTTAAATTCCATCAACCATTCCTCTGCCCACCTGGCCAATCGATCAAGATCCTGCTGGAATTTTTCACAACCATCTTCACTATCTGTAAAACCACCCACTTTTGTATCATCTGCAAATTTGCTAATCTTTCTCATACAAATGTTCTCATACAAATCATTGATATAGATGACAAGCAGTAACAGGCCCAGCACCGAACCCTGAGGCACATCGCTAGTCACAGGCCTCCAGTCTGAGAAGCAAACTTCCACCATCACCCTCTTCCTTCCATTAAGCAATTTTCTATCCATTCAGTTATCTCTCCTTGGGTTCCATGAGATCTAACCTTCCAGAGCAGCCTACCATGCAGAACCTTGTTGAATGCTTTGCTGAAGTCCATACAACATCTAAAGCTCTGCCCTCATAGACCTTTTCTGTCACGTCTTCAATAAACTCAATCAGATTTGTGAGACATGACCTCCCATGTACAAACCCATGCTGATTATCCCAAATCAGCCCTTGCCAAATACCTGTATATCCTATTCCTCAGAATACCCTCAAGTAACTTTCCAACTATAGGTGTTAAACACTCTGGCCCAGAGATTTCCCTACAGCCCTTCTTGAATAGAGACACAACGTTTGCCACCCTCCAATCTTCCGGTACCTCTCCTGTATTTAAAGACAACTCATAAATTTCAACCAGGGCTCCCACAATTTCCTCTCTGGTTTCCAACAATGTCCTCGGATATATCTGATCAGGCCCTGGAGATTTGTCTACCTTCATACACGATAGAAGCTCTGCAGCTCTTCGACCGTAACACTGACTGCTCTCAAGACACGTCCATTGACTGCTCCAAGTTCCTCTGTCCACCTGTCTTTCTCCTCGGTAAATACAGAGGAGAAGTACTCATTCAGGACCTTGCCCATCTCCTGTGGCTCCACATATAGTTGACCGCTTTGATACCTGAGGGGTCCCACTCTCTCTATAGGTACCTTGTTCGCCCTTATTTTAAAACAAAATCTCTTGGGATTGCCCTGAATGCTATCTTCCAGAGCTATCTCCTGGCCCCATTTTGCCCTTCTGATTTCCTATTTTAGTTTACTCCTCAGTTCCCGAAACTCCTCCAGGGATACACTTGATCCCAGCAGCCTATACCTGTCCCATGCATCCTTCTTATTCTTGACCAATGCCTCAATTTTTTCAGCCAAGCGTCCTTTCATTTGCCTTTCATTCTGCTCAGTATCCAAGTACGTAATTGTGTAAGCCAGGTTGTAACAACAGTACCCCCTTGTGAGCCAAGCTGGATATATGGAGGAGGACTTCTACGTGTAATTCGTCAATTTCTATGAAGAGATGCCATTTGATACACACCAGTGAAATCGTTGCCTGGAATATTTTTCATTTGGACGGGTCTAATCAAGTAATATAGTGTAGCACTGTTGGCCAATTACTGGATCCTTTGGTGTGTTTCTGCTCGTAAAATTGCTATGAACAAAAATAAACTCGAATAATTTAAATGTGAATCAGAGCTGACAAGAAGGTCAAAATTAAAAATGATGTGCTACTTGAGAACCGTGCTGTACCTAGTATCGACATCATTACATGAAAAATTATTAATCCATTGGTGTTAACCTGCCTGTTGCTTTAAGGTCTACTTCAATTATAGAAAACATTTTACCACAGAAAAGAGGTGATATAGTCCACTGAATCTAAACTGTCTCCTTGCACTGTAATTCCATTTATTCCATTCCTCGCCTTCCCTACAGTCCTACAAGTTACTCTCTCCCAAATATATTGCAACTCCCTTTTGTAGATACTGATTGATTTTACTTTCACCAACCCTACAGGGAATGCATTCCAGTTCATTAATATTCTGCATTAAAAAAAGTTGTTCATTACAGCCCCCTTGTATTTTTTGGTTCATTGCTGTGGCCTCATTAAAGAACCACACAGTGCACAAACAAAAGGGATTTAAAAAAAACCCCAACTGGAATTACAGAACTCAGTCCACTGTGACAATAGAGCTACTCCCTCCACTAGTGAAGTTGATCAGATTATTTTCAGATGGAACTATTTCACAGGGCCATTTCCAGCACAGAATAAAGTTTTTTGACCTATCTTGTCCAAATCCTGATCCGGGGAACTACAGCCAAAATGGTAGTGGAGGAGGAAGAGGAGGGCGAGGGGTTGGAGGGAGGGAGGGAGGAGGGGGGGAGAGGGGTGGGGGAGGGGGTGGGAAAGAGGGAGGAGGGGGGGCAGGGAGGAGGGTGGAGGGGAGGGGGAGGGAGGAGGGGATATGGAGGGAGGAGGGGGGAGGGAGGGAGGAGGGAGGAGGGGGAGGGAGGGCGGAGGGGGAGGGAATGGGTGACTGAAGAGAGGGTGCTGTGAGATTGAGGTGTTGTAGGATGAGTGGGCTGGATGGGTGGGTGACAGGACAAGAGATGTGCCAGAAAGAACGGGCCAGTCATTCCCTCCCCCCACAGCCCTCTGTGACAATGAGTTCCACAGATTAACTACCCTCTGACTAAAGAAGATCCTCCTCACCTCCTTTCTAAAAGAGCGCCCTTTAAATCTGGGGCTATGACTACTGGGGCCTACATTCAATATTATATTTGCAAACTTGATAAGTAAAGTATATTTTCAAAAATCCTTCTCTGTCACAAAGCCTCTCAGGACCTCAAAACCGATTCCCGACAATAGCACATCAGTTCCCCCTCATTCCCCATAACTACTGATGTCCCTGCCCATTATGATCGCTGAAATACAGCTGGATTGTAAGTCCACTTTTGAGCCCCGGGCACCGATTATCATCCTGGCACCACATGACTGACTGGCCCGTTCTTTCCCTGGTGCATCTCTTACCTTGCCACCCACCCATCCACCCCACTCATCCTACAACACCTCAATCTCACAGCAATCTCACAACACCCTCTCTTCAGTCACCCATTTCCTCCTGACTGCACCCATCCCCTCCCTCCCCCCCCCCCCCCCCCCCCCCCACCACTTTCAAACTCGACACTCTCTCCCATGCCCCTCACTTAACTAAGACCGTCAGCTGCTCTATAATACCAAAGTGTACAGGGAAAGACTGGTTCTGGTTCTGGTTGATTACTGCGCAAACTCCTCACAAGTGGTTATCTCTCTCTTCACTGTGTAAAGCCCATGGTGTGTGCCACACAGTGTCTGGGCTTGTGAGAAGCTGAACTTTGTAGCAGCAAGCCTGCAAACAAAATTGTAGCATACCCACAGTGCGCCACCTATTATGCTTTCTATGAACAAGGTATGTTCAGAAAAAATTTGAGCAATACGATTGAAACTGAGAAAAATATTTGGTACAAAAGTTGAAAACATAGAAGATGTGAATATTGGATAATTCAAATTTAATGAATAAGGAATAACAAGTTCTCAATCGAGCTTTATTTACCAAGAAATCAAATTATGTAGGCAATCTGCACAGATTAAAATAAAACCAGACTTTTGATATACTGTAATCATAAAAGAAAAGAATTCTCTATATTTTCCCTAGTTTTAAGAACTAACAATGGTCTTCTTTGGAAGGTTTCCTCTTAACCTACAGACATGAAATGACCTTCCCAATAAAATGCTTCACTGATAGTTTAACATTGCCATGTTAATTTGTTTTTTTCTTCAAGCTCTTAAAAGAATTACTTTGCTTTTCTAAATGCAATGTTTTCCCTGTGGTTCTTTGCAGCGAGTGAGGCATTGTGAAAGCCACAAATACTAATCCTGGAAAGGAACATCTGCAGATTAAATGAGTGACCAAGAAAAGTCTGTGTTAAAGCTCCCCCTGCAAAGTCATGTCTTGATGACCTCTTTGATCTTGTTGAAGGATTCGGTGTCTTACACCACAAATCAGTCAATAATCTTTAAAATAGTTGTTTAGTGTGAGAAGTGTAGTGCAAGGAAGGTCTCCGGGGCACAGGCACCAAGATTCACCGGTTGACAGAGACGAATAGCGCAGGTTACGCTGCAGAGCAAGGACACAGGGACAAACTGAAAGGCTTGAGAGAGCTAATGGCCCACCTTTAATCAGTGATCCGGAGAGAGATTGAATTCTTTGAAGTTCCACATTTTTGAAGAGTGAAAAAGACATTCTTTCTGCCGTCCTTAAAAGGAGGACAGAAGATTACCGAGGTTTTGGATTTATGTAAAAAGTGTCAGTACATCACATCACATGTTATCCCTTACATCAGGCCTTGAACATATAAGCCTGCAAGCAAAATTTAAAATTTGGTGGTATGTTGCTCCAACAACATAATTATGCTGTATCATTTACTGATTCAAATATATGTTCCACTTAGGCGCTGGTGCACCTGCGCTGCCCTAGCAGCTGCGGCTTGCCTGCAGTCCGTTTGTCTTTTGTGTTTTTTGTTATTTTTTGTCTTAATTGCAGTGTTTAGATATGATGTAGTGTTTTTTGTGGTTGTGTGTTATGTGGGGGGGGGGGGGGGGGAGGGGAACTGTAAAATTGTTTCTTCCGAAAGGAGACGCGACCTTTGTTTCTGGGTCGTGTCTCCGTTCCCGCTGCAGCCTACCATCGGCCAAACACCTGGAGCTGGCGGCCTCCAGCTGGCACCACATGGGGCTCTGGTTCGCAGAACCCGCGGACCGGACTTACCATCTGCGGACCTGGCTGCCTTCGGAGGCTGTGGTGGCGCTGCGGGAGCGGCTGCGACTCGTCTCCGGAGGCTACTTCGGCCGCGGGCTCTGCGAACCAGAGGGCCGCGTGGACGTCGGAAGCTCGCAGACCCCTGGGTGGGGGCCGACATCGGGAGCTCCGGCAGCGACAGCGTCTTCGCCCGCCCTGAATCGCGGGGCTTGGGTCGGCCCACCGCGGTCCTTTCACCGTCCGGTGCGGCCTGGAATAGGCTGCGGGATTTTCCACCACCCGGCGGGGTCTTCAATGTCGGGAGCATGACCGCCCCGACGTGGCAACTTCAACAGCCTGACCGCGTGAGAAGACGACAGGGGAAGAGAAAATACATTCTGGCCTTCCATCACAGTGAGGAGGTGACTGGAGAAGACTCACTGTGATGGATGTTTCTTTTTGTTTATGATTGTGTGTGTTATTACTATTTTTATTGCTTATTTTTATTGATCTTATTGTTGGACTGTAGGTAATCTTTCATTTCACTGCACATTTATGTGTATGTGACAAATAAATTGACTATTGACTATTGATAGGCAGTCCTCCTCCACTGTCAGAATGAGGCCCAGCGCAAATTGGAGGAACAGCACCTCATATTTTGCGTCGGCAGCTTACACCCCAGTGGTATGAACATTGACTTCTCTACCTTCAAGTAACCCTTGCTTTCCGTCTCACTCCATCTCTCCCATTCCCACTTCTCCAACCAGTCTGACTGTCTCTGACTACATTTTATCTCTGTTTGCTTTGTTGTTACCTCCTCCCAGCTAACAATGATCCATTCTACATTTTCCTTGATCTCCATCACCTTTGTCCTGTATTCACACCTTACACATTCATATCTACGTATCTTCCTCTCCCCTGACATCAGTCTAAAGAAGGGTCTTGACCCGAAACATCACCCACTCCTTCCCCCCAGAGATGCTGCCTGTCCCACTGTTACTCCAGCATTTTCTGTCTACCTCACTCCCCTTTTGTGTCCATCTTAGGTATATGATGTTTTGTTTTGTCTCGCATCCACTCATTCTCACTCTCTTTTCAAGAGATAATGTTGCTGATTTTGAGTAAGATTTTAAAGTTAGTTATCAATATAAATTTATACTAATCTCCTAAACTTGAGTTGGGATTTATCAGACTGTTTCACTGAACACTTTCACTCTGGCTGCTTTGGACCATGCAATCTCCCGGTTGCCAAACACTTTAACTCCCTTTCCCATTCCCATACTGACCTTTCTGTCCTGGACCTCCTCCACTGTCAGATTGAGGTCAAACACAAATTGGAGGAACAGTACGTCATAATTTGCTTGGGCAGCTTACAACCCAGCGGTATGAGTGTGATTTCTCTAACTTTAAGTAACCTGCATCCCCTCCCTCTCCGTCCCTACTCTACCCTAGTCATCATACTAGTTTCACTGTCATTCTGCTTAGTTTCACTGTTGGTATCACTTGCAATCACCTTCTCCACAGCCAACAATGGACCATTGTGGGCTCCACCTTTCCTTGATCATCGCTGCTGGCTTTGATTTTTTACTTTTGCTTACCTTTCGTTTGTTTGTTCTTTGTACCATTTCATATCTATTGTTGGGCTTTCCCCTGACTCTCAGTCTGAAGGGTCTTGACCCAAAACATCACCTATTCCTTTTCTGCAGAGATGCTGCCTGACCCGCTGAGTTACTCCAGCTTTTTATGTCTATCTATGACAGATTGTTGGCACATTACCGAATTTCTTCAAATAACCCATTGACATCCTGATCAAAAATTATTCAGTGATATTATTGTACAATCGCTCCAACCTATTTGTGGATCCAACCTATTTAATTCTACTATGAATTTGATGGAATTGTTAGATGCCCTAGAAGCCTAGGATTAATATTAATCACATTGTTTCTGCATGGTTTATGAATGACAACTAGTGAACCTTGAGGAAATTCATACACACAAAAAAGCTTAAATTTAGTTTACCTAAATGAGGTTGCAAATGAATGGCCTACAGCATAGATTTTCCAGGAGGAAACCAGGGAAATGTAGTGATGAGAACAGAAAATTTAAAATGAATATATTCCTAATGGAGCAGAGAAAACTAACTGTAATGTAAAATTACAAATGGTTTTTGATAGGTTGGGAAAAAATTATTTGGCAAGTCAATGGCAAGAAGCCATTCATTTTATATTACCAATAAGAACAGGAGCATTGAAAGATACTTTTGACAAAGGCCCAGGGTTTAGATTAGGTTTATGGGAGTGGAGTAAGGTATGGTAGCAAAGTGAATAGTGCAGCATCCATGATGTGCAACTTCAGTGACTAAAGTATTTCAGTGAGGTTAGTTAGTTAAGTTTGTTTAGTTTAGTTTAGTTTATTGTCATGCGTACTGAGGTACAATGAAAACAAAAGCTTTTCACGGAAAAGTGGAATGTCAATACATGATTACAATCGAGCCATTTACAGTGTACAGATACATGATAAGGGAATAGCGTTTAGTGCAAGTTAAAGCCAGCAAAGTCCGATCAAAGGTAGTCCAAGGGTCACCAATGAGGTAGATAGCAGTTTAGGACTGCCGCCAAATGCCAATGGTCACATTCAATGAATTAAATCATTATTTTAAACATGGATTGGAAAGCAGATAATGTGTTGCATCTGTATTATGTGGTACTTGATGGGACCCATGGTGATCACATCTGCAGTAAGTGCCTGCAACTCATGGAATTGCTCTACAGATAATAAACTGGAATCCGAGGTTAGTACTTTATAATTCATCAGAGAAGAATTTCCTGAAATGTTATTCTTGATGGCAACCACACCCTTTAGATTAAATACTGTAGAATTAGTCCGTCATAAGGGACAGGAGGTGGCACAATGGCACAGCTGATGCCTCACAGCGCCAGAGACCTGACTAAGGGTGCTGTCTGCATGGAGTTTGCACGTTCTCCCTTTGACCATGTGGATTTTGCTCCAGTTTCCTCCCACATTCCAAAGACGTGCAGGTTTATAGGTTAAATGGTTTCTGTAAATTTCCCCGAGAATGTAGAATACGGGATAACATAGAACTATTGTATGGGTGACCACACCATCCTGGCCATACACTCGTTTCCCCACTGCCATCGGGAAGAAGGTACAGGAGCCTGAAAACTGTAACGTCCAGGTTCAGGAACAGCTTCTTCCCTCCTGCCATCAACCTATTGAACACTACAGCCTCAAATAAGCTCTGAATTTCAATTCTTCTTAAGCCATTGGCCACTCTAGGGAGCATAGGCCATTGACAAATGTCCTCCACCTCACTCGGTTGTTGGCGGTTCTTTCGAGATCTCCCCAGTTGAGCCCACTCCCAGACATTTCTGCCTGGACACCTCTTCTGGAATTTCAATAGACTATTATTATTGCACTACTATTGTTTGTTTTTTTGAGGATAAGTGTGTGTGTGTATATGTGTGTGTGTGGATGTGAATGTATAGACATATATTTGGATGTATATATATGTGTGTGTGTGTATACATTCACATACATATATATAGACATTCACACACACACACACACACACACATATATATATATATATATATATATATGTGTGTGCGTATATATGTGTATATATGTGTATACATGTGTATATATATATATATATATATATATATATATGTACATTCACACACATACTCAAAAAAACAAACAATAGTAGTGCAATAATAATAATAGTCTATTGAAATTCAGAGCTTATTTGAGGTTGTAGTGTTTAATAGCCTGATGGCAGGAGGGAAGAAGCTGTTCCTGAACCTGGACGTTACAGTTTTCAGGCTCCTATACCTTCTTCCCGATGGCAATGGGGAAATGAGTGTATGGCCAGGATGGTGTGGGTCTCTGATGATGCTGACTGCCTTTTTGAGGCAGTGACACCGATAACCGAAAAAAAAAGTTTGGCGTGTATATATTATACCATACCCACAAGTACTCACACACACACACACATACACACATACACATATATATATATATATATATGTGTGTGTGTGTGTGTGTGTGTGTGTGTGTGTGTATGTGTGTGTGTGTGTGTGTGTGTGTGTGTGTGTGTGTGTGTGTGTGTGTGTGTGTGTGTGTGTGTGCGTGCTTGTGGGTATGGTGTATATATATATATACACACTGAACATTTTTTTTTCTCTCGTTTATCATATTGTTTACAGTGTACTATGTTTACATATTCTGTTGTGCTGCAGCAAGTAAGAATTTTATTTTTCTATCTGGGACATATGACAATAAAACACTCTTGACTCTTGACTTGGTGGGCCGAAGGGCCTGTTTCCACTCTTTCTCTAAACTAAACCAAACTAAGGAGGGATAACTATGTGTCAGGCAGGCATGGGGATCGAGAAGGTGGCAAGAGATTTAAACCGTGCACTTATCCATCAGGTAAGAAGTTCATACAACCTGTCTGGATGAGACCAGAGACTGCAGGTGGATGAATGAATTGACCCCTGTTGGCAAAGGGCTGTTCAAGTTGTGGAAATGACAAATAGCGGTGCAATTATGAGGATGGTCATTTTGGGATTAATACTTGAATAAGGTCATAAGGAATAGAAGTAAAATTTGGTCTTTTGGCCCAAGTCTTCTCCGTCATTCAATCATGGCTAATCTATCTCTCCCTCCTAACCCCATTCTCCTGCCTGCTCCCTATAACCTCTGACACCCGTACATACCAAGAATCTATCACTCACTGCCTTAAAAATATCCACTGACTTGGCCGCCACAGCTTTCTGTGGCAAAGAATTCCACAGATTCACCACCTTCTGACTAAAGACATTTCCCCTCATTTCCTTCCTAAAAGAACATCCTTTAATTCTGAGGCGATGACCTCTAGTCCTAGACTCTCCCACTAGTGGAAACATCCTCTCCACGTCCAATGGCATGCAAGTTTGGCTAGACTAAAAAAAGATCAGAGAATTGAATATGTGGTTCAATGCTTGGTATGGGAGAAATAGTTTCATTTTATTGGGCACTGGCACCAGTGCTGCTAAAAAGCGATCTGCTCCTCTGCGATTGCATTCATCTGTAATACCTGGGGTTGCAGATAAGGATCTAAACTAAATAATGGGGACTAGGTTCTGGTGAGGGGGAAATTAGAAAGTTTTTGAGAAAGGAAGTAGTGAGAATGTAGAATCAAAATTATTAATAATAACCATAGTCATTCCGGTAGGATAAAACATATAAATTTATTATGTTATTCCATATAGAGTTGGACCAGAGAAAATAGTAAAGTCATAAATAAGTTTAAAAAAAAATCTGAATAGACATGGCAGTCGCGATAAGGTAGGTGAATTAATAGCATGAAGGTTCTTAAACCATCTGTTTACCCAACATCTACTTTCCTAATCACAGGATCTCCATGTATGCCTGCGTATCTGAACTACAATCTTGTTGTTTTCCCTGGGCTTTAATAAAGTTCACATATTGAAGTTGAACACAGTAAATGCAGATGAGCTAAAGGAGAGGAGGTGGGGAGGTGTTACTTACAGGCAACATGAAAGCATTGACTCCATGCAACAAGTAGCAAATCAAACACAAACACTTTAATGCTGCTAAATGGCAAGGGGTAAACTTCAATCATGACATTCACTCTTAATACTACTTAGCATCAGCAGCACCGTAATCATCTCAACAATCAACTGTGTAGCTCAATGGTACTCTGAAGGAAGAAGAGCTAATCTACCATAAAAAAATTGCTTCACCAAAATATGCAGCAATTTTCATCTTAAAGCAATACTAATAGTTTTCGTATTTTACGTTCTATCAGTTAATTTGACAGACACCATGAATTAAATCCATGCCCTTTTGGTTTACACCACATATTATACTCCATATACCCTTATCTACTGGGCCATATGAGGGCTTAGGTATTGCCAGTGTAAAATTGTATTTGAAGCATTTAGTCCTTATAATTGCATTGTGCAGCAAATTGGTCTCTTTTAAATGAGTGATCAAGTCCATGATATGCTGCTGTGCAAGGATCACATTATATTATTTTTAAAATATTATTCTTTTGCTGCTGTCTGCTGCAGCTGATGGCCATTACAACGTACTCTTTTTTTGAAGAGTCTTATTAGGGACCAGGCAATGCACTGCAGCACCAGCACATTTTGATGGTGATGTTTGGTGTTATTAATTTGCAGATGCCCAAATGCGTGATATGTACCCTATGCTGCAGCCAATTTACAGGAAGATCAGCTTAATATTAAACAAAGTAAATGTGAGAGCAGGTCTCCGTTAACTTGCTCTCCCGAGGCACAGGCTACTTTGCACGTATTCTAAATATGTGGAGTAAGGACATAAATGCTCTCCTTTTAATAAATAAAGTTTAAAATTCAGCTTGAGTAGCAAAAGGAATATCCTTTTTTGCAGCCACAATGATTTTTTTCATTAAAATTATTGATACACACAATATCGTTGCTAAATGAAGTTGGTTGATAATAGTCCAGGTTTTTGCAGCCTACTATCCTAATATTATTTTCTATTTCTGAAATCTTATTTTGAGATGCTTTGTGCACAAAGGTACTAAGTTGCCGTGGGAATAAGAAATTGATTAAATATACAGCATCTTCAAGAAACCATTTTGTTAAGAGCAATCATTTGTAAAATACATTTAAAAAATCACAGCTATCTAGGAACTAGTCAAGCTGCAATTGGAAGCTGAACCTCCATCAATAACTAGATAGAAACAACTATCTTGGTATTTAGCTCTCCATTTATGTCTTGCTCTGTTCCTGACGGCTTTTCCTCTTGCAATGGCTGGAGGCAATTCTTTAATGACAAGTACAAAAGAGAAATATCTACCTCTGCTGGGGGGGGGGTGATTAAACCAATAATCTGACCCCACACTAAGTAATGTCTGAGTGATGTGCAGGAAGGAACTGCAGATGCTGGTTTTCACCGAAGATAGACACAAAATGCTGGAGTAACTCAGCGGGTCAGGCAGCATCGAAGAGAAATTTGAAAACACTCCATGCTTGGAGTCATACCTCACACAAGGAAGATGGTTATGATTGTTAAAAGTCAACTATCCCAAGCTATGAACATCTGTGCAAGAGTGCAACAATGGTCATCTAGGCCTGAGCCTCTATTGATAAAGTGGAGGTGATTGGACAAAGTTCAATTCCATTCAAAGGTCTTGCACATTGAAACAGACCAGGAAATATAATGTGGGAGAATAGAGGTCAGCTACTTAAGGTAGAGCAAGCAGACAGGTAGTAGAATATTTAATTGGTTGAAAATTGAAGTGTGTGGTTCTTTTACACGAATAATTGAAACTTAATAGACAAAGTTGTCTTTACTATGTAAGGATTTAACAGCAAGGGAAGAGACATCTTAATCCAAACCCAGAAAGACTGCATGTAGGATATGTGTAGGACAGTCTTACTGTCTCCAATTACATTTTATCTCCCTTTTCTTTGTTGTTTTTAATCTCCTCCCAGCTAACAATGATCTATTCTACATTTTCCTTGATCTCTATTCCCTTTGTCCTATTTTCACACAGTACACTTCCTTATCTATGTATCTCACTCTCCCCTGACATCTGTCTGAAGAAGGGTCTCGACACGAAACATCACCCATTCCTTCTCTTCAGAGATGCTGCCTGTCCTGCTGAGTAAATCCAGCATTTTGTGTCCATAGAAACATAGAAACATAGAAAATAGGTGCAGGAGTAGGCCATTCGGCCCTTCGAGCCTGTACGCACCGCCATTCAATATGATCATGGTTGATCATCCAGCTCAGTAACCTGTACCTGCCTTCTCTCCATACCCCCTGATCCCTTTAGCCACAAGGGCCACATCTAACTCCCTCTTAAATATAGCCAATGAACTGGCCTCAACTACCTTCTGTGGCAGAGAATTCCACAGACTCACCACTCTCTGTGTGAAGAAATGTCTTCTCATCTCGGTCATAAAAGTCCTATCTTCGGTTTAAACCAGCATCTGCAGTTCCTTCCTATACTAATATCCTTATGAACTGCATTCCATAACATTCCGAATGTAAAAGGTAGGTTTGCAAATGGTTGTGATATTGTGTGATCTTTATTTAATACTAGACCAAGTGGACCCGTTGGGCCCAAACCTCTCCTGCATTGGTGCAGCACCATCTCCTCCCCCCTCTTCTATCCCCCCCCTCCCCCTCCCCCTCCCCCTCCCCCTCCCCCTCCCCCTCCCCCTCCCCCTCCCCCTCCCCTCCCCCTCCCCCTCCTCTTCCCCTCTTCCCTTCCCTTCCCCCCTTCTCCTCCCCCCCACTCTATCTCTCTCAATCCCCCTTATCCTCCCTCCCTCCCTCCCTCCCCCCTCCCTCCCTAGGAGATAGATTTAAACTTTAAAATGTGAATTACTTTAAAAATATAACACCGATTTCAATGAAACTTCTTCCATTAGCACCAAAGGGCCAAGAGTGGACCTAAAATTGTCACTCTATCATGTCCCATTTTGTCTGTAGTTCAGGAACAAACAAACAAACAAACGAGAGTTTTAGTATATAGATTAATTGGTCTCGAAATGTCATGAGGTATCTACCAAGAGGAATTTTATCGATGTCTCACAAATGAGGGTGGCACAGTGGTGCAGCGGTAGAGTTGCAACCTTACAGCACCAAAGTTCAATCCTGTTGTTGTTCGGAGTTTATACGTTCTCCCTGTTAGGTTCTTGTTACATCAAAAGTTACAGGGAAAAGGCAGGGGAATGGGGTTGAGAGGAAAAATCGTTGATCCACTGACAAGCAAAAAACAAACTCACGAACAAAATGCAGCTTCTTAAAGAATATTGCTTTATCCTGTTGTCTGGTGAGCAAACAGAATCATTTAAAAATGTGTTCATTGTCTCTGAACTAGTTAAGGCAAAGAATAACTGCATGTTTGTGTCACTCCCTGTGCTGAGCAATTTGGTTTTTGTCAGGGCAATTGATGTTTAACAATCACTTTTATTTCTCTGGTTAAATAAAGGTGAAATCTACATGGTTTCCTATCCTGAAAGCTAATTATCCACATACCTATTAATTGCACTGAGAATCAGAAAGGTGAAGCTTACACAAGAAAGCCTAACACATGCCACCCAGACTGTTCAATGAAACAGTGTGGGAGTGATCTAACATTCATGATGGACTGAATGAATTAATGAATGAATGAATTAATTAATTAATACTTTATTGTCACGTGATAACTCACAGTAAAATTCTTTGCTTGTATACACAAGGTATGCAAATAGTCTCCCATAAAGGGCGCTTACAAAGTTACAAAGTATCCCGTGCCAGGTCCCCCTTTGTTGTCCCCCCTCCCCCTCCCTCACAGCGGTCCCCCACGCCTGGTCCACCTTTGTTCCTTTCCCCGGCAGCAGCGACCTCACTTCCACATGTCCGTCCTCGTCCGTCGGTCGGCGCCATCATTGACCGCCGCACCGACCTCTCATTCTCGCTGCCGGTTCCACACCGAATGCCTCCGTAGCACCGACCTAGGCCCCAGCCACAAGCTCCGCAGATCGAGGGGACGTTGGCCGCGGGCTTCGTCGACTCTCGAGGCTCCACCTCCGGCCCGCGAGGCTTCTGGCCCACAAGGCTCCAGCCCCGGCTTCTCAACAGCCTTCCAGAAGGCGTCTGCCAAAGCGGGCCTCCAGAAGGCGTCTGCCGCAGCGGCCCTTCGGAATGCGTCTTCCGCCGCGGCCCTACAGAAGGACTGGAAGAAAGAACAATGTTTAATTGCTAAGGAAATAGGAAAGGAAATGGGACCTAGGAGCAGCATCATAGAATACAGTGCAGGTCTTCAGCCCAACTCATCCAAGCCAACCAAGATGCCCCATCTAACTTAGTCCCAATTGCTTGAATTTGGCCCACATCCCTCTAAACTTTCCTATCCACGTACTTGTCCAAGAGTCTTATAAATGCTGTTTGAATACCTGCCTCAACTACTTCTTTTGGTAGCTCGTTCCACATACCCATCACCTTCTGTGTGGAAAAAGTTGCACCTCGGGTTCCTATTAAATATTCCCCTCTTGCTTTAAACCTACTGTATCTCTACTGGGTAAAATATTGTGCATTCACCTTATCAATTCTCCTCATGAATTTATGCACCTCTATAAGGTCACCCCTTAGCCCCCTACACTCCGTCCTATCTTGCCCAAACTCTCGCTCTAGCTCAGACCCCCGAGTCCTGACAACAACTTTGTAAAACTTTTCTCCACTCTTTCCAGCTTAATGACATCCTTCTTTTTAGCAGGGTGGCTAAAAATGAACACTATACTCTTTACACCTCCATCACCCACAAGGAAGGTTTCAAGGCAGTTCTTCCTTGAACAGATACCCAGTCTATTTCCTCTACTAACACTCTCCTCCGCCAGGCAGAACTCACTCTCAACACCCTCTCCTTTGACCCCTTTCACTTTCTCCATCTTAAAGGTGTAGTCATGCGTACTTGCATGGGCCCCAGCTATACGTGCCTTTTTGTTAGTTATGTTGAACAGGCCTAGTTCCAAACAGACACCAGTACTATCCCCCAACTCTTTCTCCACAACATTAATGACTGCATCGGGGCTGACTCCTGCACCCGTGCAGAACTCGTTGAACGAAGTCTGACACCTCTCTCCCACTGTGTAGGAAGGAACTGCAGATGCTGGTTTACACCAAAGGTAGACACAAAATGCTGGAGTAAAACAGCAGGACAGGCAACATTTCTGGAGAGAAGCAATAGATCTGAAGAATAGTCTCGACCCAAAACATCGCCCATTCCTTCTATCATGAGATACTTCCTGTCTCCAGCATTTTGTGTCTACCTCTCTCCCCTTTCTCGATATCTCTGTCTCCATCACTATTGAATGATGTCTACTATACACCTACTGACAACCAAATTTATCTGGACTACATTTCCTTTCACCTGGCCAATTGCAAGAACGCTATCCCCCCCCAGTCAATTTTTCATTCTCTGCCACATCTGCTTCCAAGATGAGGGTTTCCATTCAAGGACATCTAAGATGTCCCCATTCTTTGGTAAATGTGGTTTTCTCTCTGATGTCATAGATGGATCCCTCACCCACGTCTCCTCTGTGGTTGGTCCGCTTGGGTATGAACATTGAATTCTCCAATTTTACGTAACTGCACAACCTCCCCTCTCCATTCTTCCCCTGTCCCCACCTGGACTCGCATCTATTTCCCTGCTCCCCCTCCCCTTCCACCTACCTTCCTTCCTCTCTCTTCAATCTCTGCAACTCTTCAATCTTTCCGTCTCCCACCTTCTGTGTTTTTATCTCTGGGCTTTGTCCAACAATATACCTATCAAATAACCCTCGTCACCTGTGCTGGTCTATTACCTGCCAGGCTTTGTCCTGCCCCTTCTCTCTTCCAGCTTTCTTCCCCTCCCCACCGGCCCCCACCAACCAGTCTGAAGAAGGATCCCGATCTGAAACGTCACCTATCCATGTTCTCCTGAGATGCTGCCTAATCCGCTGAGATAGGAATTTGTTGTGAGCACACTAAGCAAAGGAAGGAATTGTCTAATAATACTGGCAACGTTCATTTCTAATCCATTATTTATGAAACAAAATGTGAATGGACTTATTAAAAAGTGGAAGTGAAGGCTCAATAATGGTAGTTTACCAATGTGTCTTGCCAGGCAGTGGGAGCAAAGATGTTTGCACACACAATTCACACATGGCTCAGTTGTGCTGTTAGATGGATGCACTGGTTATATTGTGATATGATTTCCCTCAGGAAGAAATAAATAATTGAGGAGAGAAGCAGCCCAGAAACCACAATTAAAGCAGAACTGCAATATTGAAATGGTTTCGAAATGAAAACACGAAAAAAATAATGAGTTTTTAAAGACTTTTGTAATCAAGTAGTTAGATACAAGTCAGTTTTTTTTCTTGATGATCAACTGCAATGGGATACCTTTCTGGTGGCAATTAACTTTATGATGAGACTGCTTAATGATGTCATAATGGTAATATGATTCAAATAGACATAGATTTCAGGCCTATCAATAAAATACTCTTGTAAACGCATTACAGCGGAATTGCAACTTTAACATTACGATAGCGAGATAGAGATTAAGTTCATGAGATTAACTACAGATGGGGATATAATTGAAAGGAGGGTCATTACTGGGGTCAGTGCTACTCCATACACTGCTTTATTATTGCACTAGTTAACTTTGCCAGGACGATCCAATGCAACCCCTCCTTTGATTCCTACCCAGTAGTTGAGTTCTTACCCTGACATTTTTTCATCCCCAAGCTATTCCATATATTTAACATAGATTGACAGACTTTTTCTCCAAAATATTTTCAAGTAAGTTGAAAAAATTTGATTTTCAGATTTTTTGCTTTGAACATTAATTATTCCTGCAGATTTGTGAAAACTTCGTTTGGATTGTGGGTGCGAAGGATTGCAAAATCATTTTTGCTTGTAAGGCATACACTTGAATACATGCTTCCTATTATTACTCATAATACAATGCTATGTGCATCTACATGATGTTTTCTGCATTGCCGGGTGTCTAAGACACATTCATTTAGATCTCAAATGAAAGCAGCTAATGTAGCTTGACACAAAGTGCTGGAGTAACTCAGCAGATCAGGCAGCATCTCTGAAAAACATAGATCGGTGATGTTTCGGGTCGTGGACTTTTCTTCAGGTCCTGACCCTAAATGTCACCTATCTATGTTCTCCAGAGATGCGCCTTGACCCATTGAGTTACTCCCACACTGTGTGTCTTTTTTTGTAAACCAGCATCTGATGTTTCTTGTTTCTACATGTAGCATAACCCCAGATTTCCACTTACTCAAAGAAGTGGATGCAATTTGGATTTGAATGATTAAGAACAGCTCCTGTATTTTTATTGTACGTAAACAAATGAATTTAATAATATTTAATATTCATGCGGGTTTATATATTTCAACATCTGCTTCGAACATCACTACTATAGAAGTCTTCTGAAAAGATACTGGACTGAGAATATATCTGAGTAATGGCAATATGACACAAGAAAAGACTGCAACAATACGAAAAGTGATAGTAGATAACAGTGCAGTAGGAGTTGATTCTCACATCCAAAAATAAAAGTATAATTGAGCTAACTCTGTAACCTAAATAAAATCAGAAAGTGCCATTAACACCCAGCAAATCAACCAATATTATCTGCACAAGGATTAATCAATATTTACATAAAAATCAGAAATATTATTTTGTTTATCTCAATTTTGAAAATACTGTAATATGTACTTGTGTTTTTAATTCATATCTTCAATACATTTTTCATTTTAAAATCTTCAACATTACCTATAACAGTGGTACTCTGAAATGTCACTGAATTTTTTAAATCTATACAATAACTGAAAGAGATGAAAGATTGCAATTCTTATCCAGAAGCTTGCGTAGAGGGTACACTTTATCAGTAAATGGCATTCAAAGCAGAGCATATCCTGTGTCCCTTTACAGGAGGCAATGCGACTCATCTGCCATATTTCAAAGATTAATAATAAAGCATAATGTGTAGCGACCATAGAGATTGGTCCTGGGAGTCGAACCCTCAGATTGGCCAGCAAGGTCACGTGTGAGGGCGACCGTAGGGATTGGTCCAGGGAGTTGAGCCCGCTGATTGGACAGCGTCGTCACATGTAGTTTAGGCGCCCAAAACCAGTCAGTTAGGCGAGTTCTTCGAAATGAACAGTTAGAGTTAATGGTTGTCTGTAATCTCGTTCGTTAAACTTTGTAATCGAATGTTGCTGTCGCAATAAACTTCTTCAACAAAGAACAAGCCTCCAGACTCGCCATATTGGTGACCCCGACGTGATCCAGCCGATCACCTACCATGGGTGAACAAGACGCCTTGTCTTCAGTTCCTACGCCCAGCACACCGCAGCTAAGCGCGGTCAGCGTTCACCTTCCGTCGTTTTGGGCACATCAACCGCAATCCTGGTTTGTCCATGCCGAAGCCCAGTTTCACCTAAGAAACATCTCGACGGACGCGACAAAGTACTATTACCTCGTCAGCACTCTACCACCGGAGACATCCGCGCGGGTGATGCGGATCATCGTCGACCCGCCTGCAGACGACAAGTACGAGGCACTGAACAGGAAAGCAGAGTATTACCTGAATGGTGACCGATTGGGAGAAGGGGAGATGCAACGTGACCTGGGTGTCATGGTGCACCAGTCACTGAAAGTAAGCATGCAGGTGCAGCAGGCAGTGAAGAAAGCGAATGGTATGTTGGCATTCATAGCAAGAGGATTTGAGTATAGGAGCAGGGAGGTTCTGCTGCAGTTGTACAGGGCCTTGGTGAGACCGCACCTGGAGGATTGTGTGCAGTTTTGGTCTCCTAACCTGAGGAAAGACGTTCTTGCCTTAGAGGGAGTACAGAGAAGGTTCACCAGATTAATCCCTGGGATGGCGGGACTTGCATATGAGGAAAGACTGGATAGACTGGGCTTGTACTCGCTGGAATTTAGAAGACTGAGGGGGGATCTTATAGAAACATATAAAATTCTTAAGGGGTTGGAGAGGCTAGATGCGGGAAGATTGTTCCCGATGTTGGGGGAGTCCAGAACCAGGGGTCACAGCTTAAGGATAAGGGGGAAGTCTTTTAGGACTGAGATGAGAAAACATTTCTTCACACAGAGAGTGGTGAGTCTGTGGAATTCTCTGCCACAGAAGGTAGTTGAGGCCAGTTCATTGGCTATATTTAAGAGGGAGTTAGATGTGGCCCTTTTTGCTAAAGGGATCAGGGGGTATGGAGAGAAGGCAGGTACAAGCTACTGAGCTGGATGATCAGCCATGATCATATTGAATGGCGGTGCAGGCTCGAAGGGCCGAATGGCCTACTCCTGCACCTATTTTCTATGTTTCTATGTTTCTATGTTTCTATGTTTCTATGTTTCTATGTTTCTATGTTTCTATGTTTCTAAGGTACTCTTGTTAAGAACTTTCGGATTCAGTAGGCATGACCGAGCTAAGAGGCTTATGCACCTACCGGATCTCGGAGATCGGCTGCCGTCCGCCCTCATGGCTGAAATGCTGGCGTTAGCAGGTGAACACACGGATTGCCTCATGTTCGAGCAGGCTTTCAGAGAGCAGCTTCCCGAGGACGTCAAGCTCATGCTCACGGATTGTTCTTTTAAGGACCCCATGGCATATGCAGAGAAAGCTGACGCGCTCATGGCGTCCAAATAAAAGAGAAACAGTTCGATCAACAAGGTCTCGGCAACAGCGGGCAGCCCGCAGCGGCACCAAGATGGCGCCGTGTCTCCCGCCAATTCTCCAAAAGCCCGCCAAAAGGATCCGCACAAGCGCGGCTGGTGTTATTACCATCTACGATGGGGTGGAGAAGCCCGCAACTGCCGCTCACCTTGCACCTTCTCGGGAAATGCCTCGGCCGATCGTACATAGAGGCGGTTGCGATTGGCCAGAACCGACGCCTCTACGTCCGAGATCGAATCACGGACACGGAATTTTTGGTTGACACGGGAGCCATAGTCAGCATCGTACCGCCGACCGACCTCAAAACCCGATCGGGTAAGACAGGGCCTACCCTCATCGCGGTTAACGGCAGCCCCATCCGCACGTACGGTACGCGGACAATGTCCCTGGCTCTCGGCACCCGCACGTACGAATGGCCATTCATCATCGCGGAAGTCGGTCAGGCGATCCTGGGCGCAGATTTCCTCTGGGCCTTTTCACTAGTCCCCGATGTCCGCGGTAACGGCCTTCGACACTCCGCGAGCAGTGATGAGCCCACCGCTCCACCGGCCGCCACCCCGCCCAGCCCGACTGTCCAGGCCGTCGTCGCGGCCCCCGACCCGTATGCTGCAGTCCTGGCGGAGTTTCCGGAGCTGCTTGTTCAGCGTTTCAACGCCCCTTCTGCCCGGCACGGTGTAGTCCACCACATCCGCACCGAGGGACCCCCCCGTCTTCGCTAGGGCCAGAAGGTTGCCGCCCGACAAACTGGTGGTGGCGCGGGCAGAATTCCGGAAGATGGAGGAAATGGGCATTGTCCGTCAGTCCGACAGCCCGTGGGCCTCTCCGTTGCATATGGTCTCCAAAGCATCTGGGGGGTGGAGACCATGCGGCGATTACCGGCGCCTCAATGCCTCACCACGGCCGACCGCTACCCCATACCGCATCTCCAAGACTTCTCGTCTGGGCTGGGAGGTGCCGTGGTTTTCTCCAAAATCGATTTGGTGCGGGGCTACTACCAGATTCCTGTGCCCCCGGAGGACATACCAAAGACTGCCACGATCACTCCGTTCGGGTTGTTCGAATGGTTGCGTATGCCTTTCGGTTTAAAGAACGCGGCACAGGCTTTTCAGCGACTCATGGACCGTGTTGGTCGCGATTTGCCTTTTGTTTTCATTTATTTAGATGATATCCTGGTCGCCAGCCCTTCGGAGCAGGAACACCTGGCCCACTTGCGGACCGTGTTCCAGCGGCTCCAAGACCAAGGGCTCATCATCCAACCCTCCAATTGTCAATTTGGCCTCCATTCTCTTGATTTCTTAGGACACCCCTGCCGGCGCCACCCCTTTGCCCGAGAAGGTGGAGGCTATCCGTGCATTCCCGCGGCCCACCACAGTGAAGGGGTTGCAGGAGTTCGTGGGCATGGTGAACTTCTACCATAGGTTCGTCCCGGCAGCTGCACGGGTCATGCGCCCGCTCTTCCAGTGCCTTGCGGGCAAACCTGTAGAGTTAGTATGGTCCTCGGCCGCTGAGACGGCCTTTGAGGCAGCTAAAGCGGCTCTGGCAGATGCCACCATGCTCGTCCACCCGAGCGCCTCCGCCCCCACGGCCCTGTCGGTCGATGCGTCGGACATGACGGTGGGAGGGGTTTTGGAACAGCAGGTCGGTGGCCTTTGGCACGGACACGGCAGGAATGAGCTCGTCTCGGTGAACAGACTCAAACCTGCGCACTTGGATCCGGACAGCCCTGTCCTGCTCGGCCAACCGCCTCGGCGGGGCCGTCCTCCTGCAGTTCCACCCGATCCGGGACCCCCTGCTCCCGTGGTTTCGGCAGTCCCTCTCCTTACTCGTTCTGGTCGTGAAGTCCGGCTCCCTGCTAGGTTCCGTACCTCGGGTTCTGGGGGGGGGTCATGTAGCGACCATAGAGATTGGTCCTGGGAGTCGAACCCTCAGATTGGCCAGCAAGGTCACATGTGAGGGCGACCGTAGGGATTGGTCCAGGGAGTTGAGCCCGCTGATTGGACAGTGTCGCCACGTGTGGTTTTGGCGCCCAAAACCAGTCAGTTAGGCGAGTTCTTCGAAGTGAACAGTTAGAGTTAATGGTTGTCTGTAATCTCGTTCATTAAACTTTGTAATCGAATGTTGCTGTCGCAATAAACTTCTTCAACAAAGAACGAGCCTCCAGACTCGCCATAAATGGCAGTTTTACAGAGCAACATTTGATCATATCAAAGACTACATGATTATATCCTCCATGGTCTATTAATGCATTGGATCATATTTTCCATTGTTCAGGAATTTTTGCAACAAAATTAAAAGGTAATGTTGTGAGCCTCGTTATGCTTTCTCCTGGTTACTCTTTCTGCACTCTACACAAGTAATGCCAAACATTCACGGAGTAAAGTAGCACATCTTCCAACATTGACAAATGAACAGACCAGGCATTGAGAGATATAGACCCCTTGTGGGCAGATGTGCAGCAATGATTGGCATCATGGTCAGCACAACATCATGGGCTGAAGGGTCTGATCCTGTGTTGTGTTTCCCTATGTTCTATTGTACAGGAATGGCAGATGTTTTAGTCAAGTAGAATAAAGTACTGTAGTGTTTCTGTTCCTGCTTGAAAAAATGATGGTTGGCTTCATGAAAAAACCCCATTTATATCTTCAAACTGGGTGGGCAGCAGATGTTGTGACACTTTTTCTGAGGGAAACTCCATCAAATTTAAATGTGAGAGCATAATTGAGAAGATTGGCAATATTAAATATTAGTAACAAAGAATACAAAGAAGACAGACAAAATGTGTGGGAAGGAACTGCAGGTGCTGGTTTAAACCAAAGTTAGACACAAAAAGCTGGAGTAACTCAGCGGGACAGGCAGCATCTCTGGAGAGAAGGAATGGGAGACGTTTCGGGTCGAGACCCTGCTTCAGACGAGGACATGATTTAAAAGTTTGAAATGTAATTTATTTTTCAATATTGTAAGTATTGTTATGTGGTGTGTGGAGGGGATCTGGGTGCTGGAATGAAATCAGAGAGTTTTCTCCTCACACCATTTGAAGATTGAGACCAAAGCCACAGAGCGACAAAATTGTTTGTGATGTACATAAATGACTTGGGCATTAATGTCGATGGGTTGATCAGTAAATTTGCAAACAACACAATAGACAATAGACAATAGACAATAGGTGCAGGAGGAGGCCATTCGACCCTTCGAGCCAGCACCGCCATTCAATGTGATCATGGCTGATCATTCTCAATCAGTACCCCGTTCCTGCCTTCTCCCCATACCCCCTGACTCCGCTATCTTTAAGAGCTCTATCTAGCTCTCTCTTGAATGCATTCAGAGAATTGGCCTCCACTGCCTTCTGAGGCAGAGAATTCCACAGATTCTCAACTCTCTGACTGAAAAGGTATTTCCTCATCTCCGTTCTAAATGGCCTACCCCTTATTCTTAAACTATGGCCCCTGGTTCTGGACTCCCCCAACATTTGGAACATGTTTCCTGCCTCTAACGTGTCCAACCCCTTAATAATCTTATACGTTTCGATAAGATCCCCTCTCATCCTTCTAAATTCCAGTGTATACAAGCCTAGTCGCTCCACTATTTCAACATATAACAGTCCCGCCATTCCGGGAATTAACCTAGTAAAACTACGCTGCAAGCCCTCAATAGTAAGAATATCCTTCCTCAAATTTGAAGACCAAAACTGCACACAGTACTCCAGGTGCGGTCTCACTGGGGCCCTGTACAACTGCAGAAGGACCTCTTTGCTCCTATACTCAACTCCTCTTGTTATGAAGGCCAACATTCCATTGGCTTTCTTCACTGTCTGCTGTACCTACATGCTTCCTTTCAGTGACCAAGACTGCTGAAGTGGCAGACAGTGAAGAAGGCTGGATAACTATATGGTGCGATGTAAATGAACTACAGAAATGGATGCCAAATGGCCGATGGAGGTTAATCCGGCCAACTGTGAGGTGTTGTACTTTGGGACGTTGAAGGTAAAGCCAAGGTTAATGACAAGACCTTAACAGCATTGATGTGGAGAGGGATATTGCAGTCCAGCTCCATAGCTCCCTGAAGTGACAGCAAAAGTAGATAGAGTGGTGAAGAAGGCATGTGGTGTGCTCAAATATATTGGTCGGGGCATTCAGTATGTCAGGTAGTCAAAATGTAGTTTTATAAGACTTTGGTTAGGCCACATTGAGGATACGGTGGGAAGGTTTTGGAGAGAGTGGAGAAGAAGTTTACCAAAATGCTGTCTTAGCAAGCATGCTGTCTTAGTATAAGCAAGGAGGAAAGGTTGGACAAACATGGGTTGTTTTCCCTGGAATGCCAGAGGTTGAAGGGTGACTTAATAGGAGTATATAAAATTATGAGAGGCACAAATAAGGTAGACAGTCAGAAACCTTTCCCCAGGATGGAATTGTCAATAACCAGAGGGCATAACTTTAAGGTGAGAGGAGTAAAGTCTAAAGGAAATAAGTGATGCAAGTATTTTTACACTGTGGGTGGTAGGTGCCTGGAATGCGCTGCCAGGGGTGGTGATAGAGGCAGATACGATGGTGGCATTTATGAGGCTTTTGGTTAGGCACATGAATATATTGAGGGGATCTAGATCATGTACAGTCAAGTGAGATTAGTTTATCTTGGCATCATATTCACAGACATTGTGGGCTGAAAGGCCTGTTCCTGTATTGTGCTTTTCTATGTACTGTGTTCTATGTCCTCATCATCATATCATCATATATATACAGCCGGAAACAGGCCTTTTCGGCCCACCAAGTCCGTGCTGCCCAGCGATCCCCGTACATTAACACTATCCTACACCCACTAGGGACAATTTTTACATTTACCCAGCCAATTAACCTACATACCTGTACGTCCTATTGAATAGGTCTAGAGATGTCTAAAAGCATGGTTAATGATGTGCCAATGAAGGGGGAAAATTGAGTGACGGCAGATGAATTCAGCAGATGTGGTGTGGGAAGCTACAAGAGTTAAAGAGTACAGTTCCTCTGTACCTCATCTTAAATGTGGAGAAACGGAAATAATTCAGCACAGGTCTTGAGCAGCGATGGCAAATGATGGGAATTTGTGATGAAAACCAGCGGTGATGGAGAAGAGAGAATGGACAAGGCAGAGGAGAATCAGAAACTGTGACATGAAGGTAAAGATCATACTCTTGTCATTGCAATTTAGATGGGGATCAATGCTGAAAGGTATCTCTAGACAGAGATGCCTTTGTCAAAGAAAAGGTGTTCCGGGCCTTTAACCCCTGTTCTCCCTATTATCTATAATGAGATAAGGAATGATAAAGGCTTTTTTCGGAGTGAACAAACATCCAGAATCATATCTGGAGCGTTTTGTTTCTTAAAAAAAAAATCAAGTTTTCAAGAATTTAGAGGGCGGTACAGTGACGCAGCAGTAGAGCTACTGCCTTACAGCGCCAGAGACCTGGGTTCGATCCTGACTACAGGTGCTGTCTGTACAAAGTTTGTACGTTCTCCCCCTGATCTGCATGAGTTTTCTCCAAGATCTTCCATTTCCTCCCACACTCCAAAGACGTACAGGTTTGTAGGTTAATTGGCTTGGTATAAATGTAAGTTTGTCCCTGGTGTGTGTAGGTAGAGTTAATGTGCGGGGATTGCTGGTCGGTGCAGACTCGGTGGGCCAAAGGGCCTGTTTCCGCACTGTGTCTCTAAACCAAACTAAAACTAAACTACACATCCTGTCACTGAACACAGTACCATCGCACTAGTGCAGGAAAATCACTGCAGATGCTGATAACAAATCGAAAGTATCACAAAATGCTGGAGTAACTCAGAGTGTCAGGCAGCATCTCAGGAGAGAAGGAATGGGTGATGTTTCGGGTCGAGACCCTTCTTCAGTCTGAAGAAGGATCTCGACCCGAAACGTCACCCATTCCTTCTCTCCTGAGATGCTGCCTGACCCGCTGAGTTACTCCAGCATTTTGTGACACCATCGCACTAGTGCTCTCTTTTATTTGCATTATCTCTTCATACAAATTATTCCCCACATTTTGTCATTCCTGCTATCTCATTATCCTTCTCATATCAAGGGTTGCAGACTGGCAAGGCTACTAATGCCACTGTTTCATGGTTGACAACCTATAATATTGTAATTGTTCACCAGGCTACTCTGCCCAGCAGGGTAGCTTTGCCCCACTGAAAATCATTAAAAGCAATTGTGTTACTCATGATACTAATGACTGAGAAGTTCTTTCTTAATCACATTTGAATTTGTTTGTAATTTCCCTTGGTATGGATTTCCAAACTTATGAGTTGCTGCATGAATTAGGTAATTTATCATAATTTGCCTATATTTAGGCTCTGGTTATGAACCGCATCATATCATGTTTACATGAATATGAAGCATGTTATTCGAACTCCCTATCAATACATAGAAAACAGACGTGCAAGATGCAAATTAATATTCTCAAATAAAATCTACACTTTTTAAACATTGCATTAAATTAGATTCAATTTTCTAGGCTTCAATTTTACAGGATCAGAGGAACTCTGCAGCTAACACTGTATTACAAGTCTAAAACCCAAATTAAGTCCCTTTAGCTTTTAACCATCATTAACTTAACTGTTATACTCCCATACCTTACTGAAATTCCAGTGATAGAAGAGCTCTTCGGGCTCATTCTCCTTTCCATTAGCAGTTTATTGCAAACATTTTTCAAAATAACATGGATGTTATTGGTTTTTATAGAAAGCATGAAATGGACAACACAAATGCTGTAGTTTCACATAATGCACAGTAGCGGCAGGGGGCTGATGAGAAACTGTAATTTGCTGAGAGATTGCCATTTCTTCGTTTCAGCAGCGACGGTCTATGCGTGGATTTGATCGAGACATGCATGGGAATATTCCTGGAGCTGATCCCTGGCTTTTTGTGCCTACTGCTGACGAACAGGTATTCACGGCAAGGAATGGAATGTTATTAACCAACATTCCAGGTTCCTGAAATAGATACAAAGTGCTGGAGTAACTCCGCAGATTAGGCAGCATCTCTGGAGAGCATGGATAGGTGGCATTTCCAGTCAGACAGTTTGAAGAAGAGTCCTCACCCGAAAGATCACCTGTCCATGCTCTCCAGATATGCTGCCTGGCCCGTCCAGTTACTCCAGCACTTTGCGTCTTTTTTTGTAAACCAGCATTTCCTTGTTCAACATTCCAGGTTCCTGTTCTTTGTTCATAGATCTGGTAAAGAATAGCTCTAGTACAATTGGCGACCAAGATGTTTAATGGAAGAAGAACCCCAGGATAATTTTACACCCTAATTAATCACGAGATTCTGGGCACAATAACTTTACACCTGGCCTCGGGCTCCTTTTTGCTTCTGGTGCTTGGAAACTGCATTTCACATGTGTTATGGGGCCTCAGTGTACGAGCTTTTTGCATGGTTCTTAATTCCCACCATACTTAATGCCCTTCCAGCACTCCCATAATCAATGAGATATGTCCCAGGCTCAGATCTGGCAGAATCTTTGAAGATGGAAAAGCTGAATTATTAATATCAGTTGAAGACCGCTCACCAGCGTAACCAGTTATATGACAGACTGGAAAGGCTGGTTATTGTTACATTTACTGGTGAATTTTGAGGGCTATAATGTACTTTGTCGGACGTACTTCAGAATGAACAAATTGGTAGAAGTCCTGTTTTTGTGCTGCACAGATCTGTGAATCTGCGACGATGAAAGTGAGGGAGAAAAGATGAGGTGCCTGGTGTTGACATCATTGTAAAGGTGGCAGAGGTTATGGAGAATGACCTGTTGTATCCATCTCCTCTGCTTCTTCCATATACCCTCTACCCTCTGTCTGCAAAACCTGAGCCTCAGATCCCCTTTAAATCTTTCCCCTCTCACCTTAAACCCAACCCCTGTAGATTGTATTAAAGTACATCGGTTCCAATTTTGACCTCAACATAACCTTCTCACCCTGATAGCTATGAGAATGTCGATAGTGATCTTAGTCAAGTAGTCCACACTAAGATGACATAGTGGACAGAAATCAAATACACAGCTTTCCTCAGAATGAAAGCTCCATGGCTGCTCTGTGATTTGTCAAATTAAGCAGCAAGATCTCCAGCATCTAATTGCAGTTATCATCATGTGCAATTTGGCTGATCTGCAGAATGGGTGAGAGACCTTCTCCTGATATCGGCGTTTTGATCCAAGCAGTCAATTGCTCCCCACAGCTTTGAAATATACTGTAGAACACCTTCATTGAGTATATGTGCTAAATTTCCCTCCCTGTTGACATTGTGGAAGTACATTAATCATAAGGATTGTAATGACAAAAGAAGGCAGCCATGCCAATATTCCTAAAATAGACACAAAGTGCTGGGGTAAAGCAGCGGGTCAGGCAGCATCTCTGGAGAAAAAGAATGGGTGACGTTTTGGTTCAGAAACCTTTTTCAGAACTTTCTTCATGAACATGCCAATATTCCTGTCAGGAAATGTGCAAGTAAAAGAGATGAATTCTGATTTCCTTCAGTAATATCTGGGAATTCCAAAATGCAGAGACACACAGAAAGTTATGAGGTGTTGCACGGTATTTTAAAAACTATTTCTAAATCCATAAATGTATTTTTAAAGTCATTTATTTTTCATCCAAAAATCCCTTTGAGGAAATGGTGCTCGCTTCTTGAATCATTGCAATCCAGTAGGTTGTCCTACTGTGCTGCCATGTAGGAGATTTTAGCATTCATATCCAGGGACTTGGAAAGAATTGCAGTATTTTTCCAAGCTCTGATGGCGTTCAGGGACCCTGCAAATGGCATTGCTGACGCTGGAGGTCATAGTTTGGTAGGTGTTCTGATGAGTAACAGCCATGCATTTTGTAGATGATAAAGTGCAAAGCTATGTGCAATAGTGCTGGAGGATGTTAATGTTCAGGGTAATGGATATCATATCAGTCATATTTGATTCACTCTACACACTGGAGGAAAATTGGCACCCATAGCACTTACTAAAATGTTAATGGTACGATTGTTTGTTTGTTTATGTGTATGTATGTGTGCGTGGGTATATGATCTATATATATGCGTATTTGCGAGTATGTGTATATGTCCACAAATTGAACTTTTATGTCTCACTCGTTTATTATATTGTTTACAGTGTACTATGTTTACCTAGTCTGTTGTGCTGCTGCAAGTAAGAATTTCATTGTTCTGTCTGGGACATTGAACGATAAAACACTCTTGTCTCCCTTTTTTCCCTCCCCCTGGTATTGGTAAATGGCAAAGAATGAGCAATCTCTTTAGTAGATTTCACAGCTCCTTTGTGGATTGCATAGACAATCTTTCAGGGAATTATAAATTTGCATGTGAAAATTGGGCCAATCTTTTTCTGCAACTCTAATAAAAAATAAGGCAATATTGGTTGTTTAATACTGTCGACTAATGTATCAGTCATAGTGTTATCGCATTCAAAGGTTCTAATTCCTCTGCGCATTATCGTAAAATGCCCATTAATAAGATGTCAAAATTATACACCAAGGTATTTGCCACAAATGCAATAACAAATTGTATAAATGAACAAATTGATAAAGTACCTCATGGGTAGGTTGATCCAGAAGATTATGATGCAAGGAATCCGCAGTGACTCAGTTGTTTGGATACACTGTAGTGAGTCCAGACGAGTGGTTTTATCTGAATCCTTTATTAGTATCAAACCCGTAACAAACGCGACAGACTTCTTCCTGGACAAACACTACTTCACTTACTAATCTAATCTCTAATCTGGTTTGGCGCCAAGCATTTAAATACCCCGCGCTTCCTCACCCCGTGACCGTAATCCAATCCGAGGGTTCTATTACCTGGCCAATCCCTATGTCCCTACATGACCCCCCCCAGAACCCTCGAAACCATACCTCACGGGCGGCCGAACCTCCCGCCCAGAACGTGTACGGATGGGGGAAACCGATACCCCCAGTGTGACAGGAGGCGGGGGGGACGCCGCCGCTGGAGGCGATGGGAGGTTCACCGGAGCGGCGGGTGCAGGTGACGTGGGGCACTTGATGAATAACGGCAGCCCGGGACCAACCATAGGCGGCGGAGGCCCAAAAGGTGGTAAACTGGGCGCCGCTGACGGGACCAGTCGAGCAGCCACAGGCCGGCCCCGGCGCGGCGGCTGAGCCACCGACACGGGGAGGTCCTGGTCTAAATGGGCCGGCTTGAGACGGGACACTGAAACCAGCTCCTGACGATTTCCTACCTGCAAGGTGAAGGTTACAGTCCCTCTTTTGAGCACCTGGAACGGGCCCTGGTAAACCGGCTGCAGAGGGGGACGGTGGCAATCCTTCCGAAGAAACACGAAATCACAGCTCCGCAATTCCGAAGGAACGTGAACTGCTGTGCTTCCGTGACTAGAGGTGGGGACTGGAGCCAGAGAACCCACCCGTTCCCGGAGGGAGCCCAAGACTGACGTGACGGATGGCGGCAAGGCGGGAGTGGGAGGGAGAATATCGCCCGGCACCCGCAGGGGCGAACCGTAGACGAGCTCGGCCGAAGATGTGCCCAGTTCCGCCCGCGGGGCCGTACGGATGCCGAGGAGGACCCAAGGCAGCTGGTCAGCCCAATCGTAGCCAGTCAGGCGAGCACAGAGGGACGCCTTCAGCTGCCGATGGAAACGCTCAACCATCCCGTTGGCTTGGGGATGATAGGCGGTGGTCTGCTGTAATCGAGCACCATAAAGCTGCGCCAGCGCGGCCCAGAGAGACGAGGTGAACTGGGCTCCCCGATCTGTAGTAATGATAGCCGGGACCCCGAAATGAGCCACCCAATGCAACGCCAGGGCCCGTGCACAGAAGGCCGCCGAGGTGTCCGACAACGGGAGCGCCTCCGGCCAATGAGTGAACCGATCAACCACCGTCAGTAGATGAGTATAACCCCTAGAATAGGGCAATGGACCCACCAAATCCACATGGATGTGGAAAAAACGGGCGGGGGGAACCTCAAATGTCTGGTGCGGGGGCTAGACATGACGATGGACTTTGGAGGTCTGGCACGGAATGCAGGCGCGTGCCCAGGCTGCCACCTGCTTCCGCAGGCCATGCCAGACAAACCGGTCGGCCACCATGGCTGAAGTCGCCCTGATGGACGGATGTGCCAGGCCATGAATGGCCTCAAAAACCTTACGCCGCAGAGCGGCCGGCACCACCGGGCGAGGGCGTGGGAGAGTAACGTCACACCACAACTTGATACCTGTGGGGCCACACGCCACCTGCTCTAAACGCAGTCCCGAGGTTGTGGAGGCGTACACCGCGGCAGTTCCTTCCAGGCGCTGAGCCTCCGCTAGCTCCTGGAAATCCACATGTTTACCAACCACGGCTACGGAGGGAATGGCCGGCCGGGACAGGGCATCAGCAACGGCATTCAGCCTACCCGCAATATGACGGACATCGGTCGTGAACTCCGAAATGAGGGTTAGGTGCCGCTGCTGGCGAGCCGACCACGGATCAGAAACCTTAGCAAAAGCGAATGTCAAAGGTTTGTGATCCGTGTAGGCCACGAAAGAACGGCCTTCTAAAAAGTAGCGGAAGTGCCGGACTGCTAAATAAAGGGCCAGGAGCTCCCTATCGAACGCACTGTACTTGAGCTCCGCTCGAGAGAGAGCTGCCTGCTGAAAAACGCAAGAGGCTGCCATTCACCGTCAACCTGCTGCTCCAAAACCCCACCCACTGCCACGTCTGAGGCGTCCACCGTCAGAGCTGTGGGGGCGGAGGAGCGCGGGTGCACCAGCATGGTGGCATTGGCGAGGGCCTGTTTGACCGCAACAAAAGCCGTCTCCGCAGCTACGGACCATACCAACTCCGCGGGGTTACCTGCGAGACACTGAAAAAGGGGACGCATAACCCGAGCTGCTGCAGGCACGAACCGATGATAAAAATTGACCATGCCCACAAATTCCTGCAAGCCCTTGATGGTAGTCGGGCGGGGGAAAGAGCGGACCGCGTCCACCTTAGCTGGTAAGGGAGTGGCCCCGGCCGGAGTAACCCGATGACCCAAAAAATCCACCGCGGACAGGCCGAATTGGCACTTGTCCGGATGGAGAATCAGGCCATGGTCTTGCAGCCTCTGGAACACGGTGCGGAGGTGGACCAAGTGCTCCTGGACCGAACGGCTGGCAATCAATATATCGTCTAGATAAATAAAGACGAACGGCAACCCTCGACCCACCCGGTCCATCAGACGCTGGAATGCCTGAGCTGCATTTTTAAGGCCGAAAGGCATACGCAACCACTCAAACAGTCCGAACGGGGTGATGGTCGCTGTTTTCGGAATATCCGGCGTGTGGACCGGGATCTGATGGTATCCCCGCACCAAATCAATTTTTGAAAATATTGTAGCCCCCTCCAGGCTAGCTGAAAAGTCCTGAATGTGTGGAATCGGGTAGCGGTCCGGCCGTGTTGCCGCGTTGAGTCGACGGAAGTCACCACATGGTCTCCACCCCCCAGATGCTTTGGAAACCATGTGCAAAGGGGATGCCCACGGACTACTTGAAGGCCGAATGATTCCCAACCTCTCCAAGTTTAGGAACTCCTCTCGCGCCCTGGCCAGCTTGTCGGGTGGAAGGCGCCGTGCCCAGGCAAAAACCGGCGGCCCTTCGGTTGGAATGAAATGGACGACCCCGTGCTTCTCCGAAGGTGAATCAAAACGCTGGACGAGGAGCTGCGGGAAATCGGCCAGGACCGCATCGAACTGACCGGGAGCCGTGGTAATGGACTGGATGACTAGGCTGGGTGGGGCGGCGCTTGTAGAAGCCTCTGGCCCAGTATCCCGAGGCCGTACCTCAGCCAAGGGTTGTAGGCCCCTCCCTCGGACGTCTGCGACCAAGGAAAACGCCCATAGGAAATCTGCCCCCAATATGGCCTGGCCCACATCCGCAACGATGAATTCCCAACGGTAAGTCCTGGACTCGAAGGACAAGGACATGGTCCTTTTACCGTACGTACGGATGGTGCTACCATTCACTGCAATTAGGGGCGGGCCCTTTTCCCCCACTCGAACTTCACAGTCATAGGGGGGCACAATACTTACGACCGCTCCCGTATCCACCAGGAAAACGATCCCGGTACTCTGATCCGTAGCGTAGAGGCGGTGGTTACGGCCAACCGAGACTGCCTCTACAGTCGATCGGCCCCGGCGTTTCCCGGAAACGAACACGGGGATCTACAGCTTCGTGCCTCGCTGCCCCACCGCCGATGGAAAGAGCACCAGCCACGCCTATCCGGCTCTGTTGGTCGAGCCCGCTGCCAATGAACAGGCGCCGCCGCCCTCTCTTGGCGGGCCGGCTGCGCAATAGCGGCCGATGCGTCGCTCTCCCGGCCGCACTCCCGACTGCCGCTGGGCCTCGAGACCCGGTTAACGGAGCCGTCTCGGGCGTTGCGTTCCCTCACGAGCGTGTCTGCCTTCTCGGCGAACGCTACCGGCTCTTCAAAAGGGACGTCCGCCAACACCAACCTGACGTCCCCAGGTAGCTTCTCCCGGAAGGCCGCCTCAAATATCATGCATGGCTGATGGTCGCCCGCCAAAGCCAGCATCTCGGACATCAGCTCCGACGGCAGCCGCTGCCCCAGGTCTGGCAAATGGAGGAGCTTCAGAGCCCGCTGGCTCTGGGCCCAGCCGAAGGTCCGCAGCAGGAGCTCCTTAAGCCCCACGTACTGCTCCGTTTGGGGTGGACTGGTCAGGTATCGGCTGACCCGCGCAGCCACCTCCGCCTGCAGACAGCTCACCACATGATGGTACTTCTCCTGGTCTTCCTCCACCTTCTTGAGATGGAACTGTGACTCTGCCTGCACAAACCACAGGTGCGGCTGATGGGCCCAGAACGGCGGTAGATGGATTTCGCCCGCGCTCGCTCCTGCCTGCGACATGCTGCTGCTTTCTTCCAACGTTCGAGGTCACCAATGTAGTGAGTCCAGACGAGTGGTTTTATCTGAATCCTTTATTAGTATCAAACCCGTAACAAACGCGACAGACTTCTTCCTGGACAAACACTACTTCACTTACTAATCTAATCTCTAATCTGGTTTGGCGCCAAGCATTTAAATACCCCGCGCTTCCTCACCCCGTGACCGTAATCCAATCCGAGGGTTCTATTACCTGGCCAATCCCTATGTCCCTACAACACAACTGGTTTACTCATCGAAGACAGAGGACTGATGTGGAAGGGTGTTATTCTGGCTGGATATCTGTGACCAGCAGATGTCCGCAGGGAAATGTGTAGGAAGGAACTGCAGATGCTGGTTTAAACCGAAGATAGGCGCAGAAAGCTCAGCGGGACAGGCAGGATATTTGGAGAGAAGAAATGGGTGACGTTTTGGGTCGAGACCCTTCTTCAGACCACAGGTCATCTGTGCTGGGATCTCTGTTGTCTGCGTTATATATACACAACTTGAATGTAAATATAGATGGGCTGGTCAGTAAGTTTGCAGACAGTAATAAAACTGGTGGAGACTGTTGAATGACACGGCAAGATATACAGTAGATCAGCTACTGAAATGGGTAGAGATAAGACAGGTGGAGTTTAATCTGAGCACATGTGAGGTGTTGCATTTTGGGAGGTGGAATACAGGAGGAAAGTATGCAGTTAATGGGAAGACTTTGAACAGAATTGATGTTATGGGGAATTTTGGGGTCTAACTCCAGCTTTTCACAGAAAAAAAGCTTTTCACTGTACACGTGACACTAAACTAAACGAAACTGAACTAAACATTATTCCCTGGAAGTGTCAATACCAGTAGGTAGAACGGTTAAAAAGGCATATGCTTTGCTTGCCTTCAAGTGTATAAGAATCAGGAAGTTATGGGTAGACACAAAATGCTGGAGTAACTCAGTGGGACAGGCAGCATCGCTGGAGAGAAGGAATGGGCGAAGCTTTGGGTCGAGACCCTTCTTCAGACGAATCAGGAAGTTATTTTGCATATTTAGAAACATAGAAACATAGAAACATAGAAAATAGGTGCAGGAGTAGGCCATTCGGCCCTTCGAGCCTGCACCGCCATTCAATATGATCATGGCTGATCATCCAGCTCAGTAGCCTGTACCTGCCTTCTCTCCATACCCCCTGATCCCTTTAACAAAAAGGGCCACTTCTAACTCCCTCTTAAATATAGCCAATGAACTGGCCTCAACTATCTTCTGTGGCAGAGAATTCCACAGACTCACCACTCTCTGTGTGAAGAAATGTTTTCTCATCTCGGTCCTAAAAGACTTCCCCCTTATCCGTAAGCTGTGACCCCTGGTTCTGGACTCCCCCAACATCGGGAACAATCTTCCCGCATCTAGCCTCTCCAACCCCTTAAGAATTTTATATGTTTCTATAAGATCCCCCCTCAGTCTTCTAAATTCCAGCGAGTACAAGCCCAGTCTATCCAGTCTTTCCTCATATGCAAGTCCCGCCATCCCAGGGATCAATCTGGTGAACCTTCTCTGTACTCCCTCTAAGGCAAGAACGTCTTTCCTCAGGTTAGGAGACCAAAACTGCACACAATACTCCAGGTGCGGTCTCACCAAGGCCCTGTACAACTGCAGCAGAACCTCGCTGCTCCTAAACTCAAATCCTCTTGCTATGAATGCCAACATACCATTCGCTTTCTTCACTGCCTGCTACACCTGCATGCTTGCTTTCAATGACTGGTGCACCATGACACCCAGGTCTTTTTATAGTCAAGTCAAGTCAAGTCAATTTTATTTGTATAGCACATTTAAAAACAACCCACGTTGACCAAAGTGCTGTACATCTGATTAGGAAAAAAAAAAAAGAAACATACAGTGGCAGGCAGCCAAACACAACGGCGCGGCCATCTTGAACAAAATGTTTAACTAAAGCAGAATGGTGCTAAAAGGAAAGGTTGGTTTGTTAATCTTGGATTGTTTCTCCGGAACATCCAAGATTAAGGTAGCAAAGCAAAATTCATACCTGATAGAAATATATAAAATAATGAGGGACAAAGCTTTTCCCCCCCAGGATGGAAATGTCAAAGACTAGAGGGCAGAGCAAAGTTCAAAGGAGATGTGTGGGACAAGTATTTTACACAGAGTAGTGGTGCCTCAAATGAACTTCCAGGGGTGTTGGTGGAAGCAGATACGATAGTGGCATTTAAGAGGTTCAGTTTTGGTCATCCTGCTCTGGGAAGGATGTTGGAAAGAATGCAGAGAATATTTATGAGGATATTGCCAGGACTCGATAGCCTGAGTAATAGGCCTTGATGGTGAGCAGGCAAGATTTATTCCTTGGAGCTTAAGGGGCTGATGGGTGATCTCAGAGATGTATAAGCTCATGAAGGGAATAAATAGGGTGAATGCAAGCATCTTTTACCCAGAGTAGGGGAATCAAGAACTGGAGAACATAGGTTTAAGATGAGGGGTGAAATATTTTATAGGAACCTGAGGAGCAACATTTTCCACACAGAGGGTGGGAGGCATGTGTAACAAGCTGCCAAAAGAGGTAATTGAGGCAAGTACTCTAACATTTAAAAGACATTTGGACAGAAGCATAAATAGGAAACATTTAGAGGGATATGGGTGAAACGTGGGCAGGGGGGGGGGACTAGTGTAGATGGGGCAGCTTGGTTAGTATGGGCAAGTTGGACTGAAGGGCCTGTTTCCATGCTGTATGACAATCTGCTTTTAGTCCGATCAGCCATGCCATACGGTTCAAAAATGTGATCTATTTTCTCAGTCAGGCAGACACACATTGTGGCAGGGAATTTCCAATTCATAAAGTTCATTTGTTATTTAACAATCGCATCTCATTTTAGTGTGTGTGATATTTTGTTACATAGATTCTTAACAATTTTCACATAAACTCATAAAAAAAACAAAAAAAACCCCATGAATGGTGATGCAGTATTACAAATTGGAAAATCTAAAATTGAAATACTTTTCCAAATCGGGAACCAATCTTGTTCATAATGAACACAGTAAAGTTTTATTTCATATTAAATGTTATATACTCAAATAATTGGCCTTTAAGTAAGTCTAACAATCACTTTCCATCTTATTTCACTGCAGTTTAAAGGGAAATCATAAAAAAATAAGGATTCCTGCATGACTTAAAGCATCTGGGGTACTGACTGATGGAACCCAGAACAGAACAGCGCATATGTAAACATCAGCAAATTACATACCATACTCCAGGGTCCAGTTCCCTATACCTTTCCTCGTTGATCCGTCTAACTATGTCTCTGTGAAGGGAAACTGCAGATAGTTTCAGTCTGCTAATAAAAGAGTAAACTGCTTGGCCACTCATTCCTCCCACCAGTATTAAATGTGCTCTCTAGTTTCAGTTGTGCAGTGCACTCTGCTCTGAAATTCATTCCATTAACTTTAATGGAATGATCTTGGCAGAGTGCATCCCGCTGCCTCCACTGAACGGCATGTTTAGTACTTTGACCTGGGGATGAATTTCTAGGCAAACATATTTTCTCAGAGCACTGAGGTGAATCCTTTGCCGTGTTGATGTCAGCGATAATTGTGAGGAATTCTATCAAAGGAATGTTGAAAATATGAGCAAGAGGGCCTCACAGCCCCCTGAGCTTGTTCTGCCATTCAATAAGACCAGCCCTTGTCTGATCTTTGTCCTCAACTCCATTTTTCTGCCCTATTTCCATAACCTTTCATACCTCTGCAAAGAATATCTCTATCAGCTTTTGAATGTACTTAATAAAACAGCATTCACAACAATTTGTGGGAGGCACAATTCACAACCTTTGAGAGAAATACCTCCTTACCTCAATCTTAAGCAGTCAACCCTTATCCTGAGACTATTCCCCATAGTTCCCTAGCCAAAGGAAACAACCTCACACATCCACCCTATCAACTCTCCATAGAAATTAATGTTTCAATAGGATCACCTCAGTTAACCTGAATATATCCCTGCTGACAGTTTGTCTTTCTCGTAACTTTCTTTCCCACCTATTTTTGTATCATGTACAAACTTAGATGAAGGGACCAAGAAGAAAGTGTTTAAAATCTCACTAATATAGAACTTAAAGCTATGGCTGCAGTACTGATATCAGAGGCACTCTGCTAGTTCTTAACATTAGCTTTTTGTTAAATTCCTGATTATTTAATCACTTGAATTTAAATTCCTCAGTTGTATTGCTTATAGAGGTGCTGCCTCACAGCGCCAGACTTCCAAGTTCAATGCTGACCTCAGGTTCTATCTGCGTGGAGTTTGCACGTTCTCTCTGTGACCACGTGGGGTTCCCCCATTGCTCTAGTCTCTTCCTACATCCCAAAGAAATGCGAGTTGGTAGGTTAATTGTCCACAGTAAATTTCCCCAAGTCTGCATGTGACTGGCAGAATCTGCGGGGAACTAATAACAATATGGAGAGAATAAAGTTTGATTGGTGTTGGATTAGTGTAAATGTGTGGTTGATGATCAGCATGGACACAGTGGGCCAAAAGGCCTGTTTCCATGCTTTATCCCTCTATTAAAACAAAAAGTACCTTAACTCCACATTTCATCTCCATTTTTAAGCTCCATCCTCTCAAAAAAAGTTGATGTTGATTTTTTCTGATAGAAAATGGCAAACATATTAATGTAACAATGTTCCACCTACAAATTAGAAAACCTATTTTTAACCCAATTCAAATTAATTGCTTTAAACTTATTGAGCTTCAAGCATAATAGAATTGAATGTATGTGACACTTGGTTGGTGACATACAGTATGATACATCCATTCTGGTAAAAAGCTCAGTGCTCCAAAATAAAATTAGCTTAAATTAAACAACAAAAATTTTGAGAAACTATTATCAAAGGACACACAATTCTCAATAGATTTTTATACATAATTTCTTATTGTTGCCTTTTTATGGTTCGTGATAAATAATTCAAAAACTATTTACACTGGATTGTTTTAAATTAAAGTAGATTAAACTGGGTTTAAAATTCTCATTACAGCTGAAAACTATAGTGCCCGAGAGAAAATGCACTTCACATGTTAATATAACAGGCAATAGAGATTCATTTATAAAATTTGGGGAAAATAGTTAATTTTTTCAGTGATTTTAGGCATCCTTGAAACGTCCATGTTTGTTCACAAAGACATTGCTAATAATTTGACCTCAGCATATACACAATAGATGCTCTCCACCCTTAAGGCAAGGTATACTGTACAGGTCACGTATACCCATGAATCACATTACTGAGAGGAAACTCAAGGAACAGGCACTCCCATAACAACTTTCTCTGATCAAAAGTGAGAGGAGCAAAAATATTTTGTTCAGAAAGCCAGCCACTTGTCGCATAGGCAATGAGGGGTCAGCATTGGATTGAGATGGCAATTAACTATAACTCAAATTCTATACTATGAAGCTGACTAGAAAGCAACAGAGCCTTCTGTCTGACAGGGTGGCCAGGGTGCCATTGATGTTTTAGTTGGCATAACAATCATTATGGAAGATGCTGGAGAAACCTGGAAATAATATTCTGTTCAGTCATGTGTGCTCTGCATAATAAGCCAGCTTCCTGATTTACACTGACCTTGTCTCACCAGATTTCTATTAGTCCTGCCTGCTGGAATATGGAAGAGGTAAAGGTGAGGGCTCACATGAAAGACACAGGTCCTGATATTCACTCAGAGGCAATTTGGGAGTGAGAGAGTTTTACAGAGGGGAGCTTGAAGGTAAATTTACAGCATCTGACAGTGGCATTGCAACATTGCCAGCTCATTATAATTTTACTTCTGGGATTGATTTCATAAAGTGATACAGCACGGAAAAAGGCCAATTGAGACCAACTTGTCCATCCACGTTGACCAGGTTTTATTGCTTGGTTGGTGCCATTTTCCTGCATTTGGCCCCGTGACCCTCTAAAACTTGCCTGTCCATGTACCTGTCTAAATGTCTTTTAAACATCGCCTTTGTATTGCCTCGATGGTTTCCTCTGGCAGCTCATTCCATACACGCACCACCCTCTGCATGAAGAAATTTCCCTCGGGCCTCTTTTAAATCTTTTCCCTCTCATGTTAAATCTATGCCCTCTAGTTCAGGACTCCTCTACCGTGGGGAAAATACTGTCACAATTCACCTTATCTATGCTTCTCATGATTTTGTGTGACTCTATAAAGTCACTCTTCAACCTCCTACCCTTCTGGGGAAAAAAAGACCCAGCCCATCCAACCCCCACCTCATAACAAGCCTTTGAGTCCTGGCAACATTCTGGTGAATCCTTTCTGCACCCTTTCTGGCTTAATAACATCCCTCTTATAGCATGGTGACAAAAACTACCACAATACTCCAAACATGGTCTCACCAACGTCTTGAACAACTGTAACATGACACCTGAACTCAATGTCCTTCCTAATAAAGGCGAGAATGGCAATGCCTACATCACCACTCTGTCTACATGACTCACCACTCTTTCAGGGTCCTGTGCACCTGCACCCCTTGGTCTCTCTCCAGTCTCCAGAGCTCAATCATTTTTTTAATTAGTCTTGTGTTTATTTGACTTACCAAAATGCACCATCTCACATTTGTCAGAGCTAAATTCCATGGGTGGCTATTTGGTGGCCCATTTCTTTGAGTGATTCAAATCCTTTTGTAAACTTACATAAAGCTCTCCGTGGTCCACTATAAAACCAATTTTGGTATCATCTAAAGGTTTACTAACTACGTTAAATGCATTGTCATCCAAATTGTTGACAGAGATGAGACACAGTTCCCGACAGCAGAACACAGTTCTCCAACGATGAAACCATGGCCCACTACCATCCCCAGACACCCTCCACCAAGACAGTTGGATCGCTCACCCTGGATCACATGAGATCTAACCTTCCAAACCTTGCATAACCTTCTATGCAAGACCTTGTCAAAAGCTTTCCTAAAGTCCTTGTAGACAATGCCACAATCCTGCCCTCGCCAATCCTCTTGGTAACCTCTTCAAAAATATCTATCAAATTCTATCAAATGTATATCAATTAAAGGGCAGCACGGTGGCACAGCGGTAGAGTTGCTGCCTTACAGTGCTTGCAACGCCTGAGACCCGGGTTCGATCCTGGCTACGGGTGCTGTCAGTAGGGAGTTTGTACGCTCTCTCTGTGATCGTGTGGGCTTTCTCCGAGCTGTTCAGTTTCTCCCCACACTCCAAAGACGTACTGGTTTGTAGGTTAATTGGCTGATATAAGTGTAAAATTATAAATTATAAATTGTCCCTAGTGTGTGCTTAGTGATGGTGTTAACGTGCATGGATCGCTGGTCGGTGCGCGGTCGGTGGGCCGAAGCGTCTGTTTTCGCACTGTATTTCTAAACTAAGAAGAAATTGGGGACACATGATATCCACACACAAAGCTGTGCTGACTATACAAAGTTGGCAGATCGTGACCCTCAGAGTCATCTCCAGTAAATTATTCACCACTGGTGTTAGGCTCTCTGATCTGTAGATCTGTAGCTCCCTGGTTTGTCTTTGCAGTCCTTCTTCAATTAGAGAACAACATTGGGCACCCTCTGGTCTTCCAGTACCTGCCCAGTGGTTAAAGTTGATGCAAATATCTCTGCCCGGGCTCTAATAATTTCATCCTTAGTTTCCCGCAATGGAAGCTTCGACCCATGAGAGCAGTTATAATCATCTCAATTCCAGCATTTAAAGAGTTAATTCAAAGGTGGAATTTGACGATGAGAATAAAAATGTGCTGATGAATCCTGTACACTCTAATCTTCAAGATCACGTTCCTGGATGTGCTATTGGGAACTGTGAGAAGTCAGAGAATCACTACAACTGGGAGTTGAGAATTTGGAGTTGAGAAGAAGAGAGTGGCAGAGACAATAGACAATAGACAATAGACAATAGGTGCAGGAGTAGGCCATTCAGCCCTCCGAGCCAGCACCACCATTCGATGTGATCATGGCTGATCATTCACAATCAGTACCCCGTTCCTGCCTTCTCCCCATACCCCCTGGGGGGTATGAAAATAGATGCAGAAATAGGCCATTCGGCCCTTGAGCCGGCATCGCCATTCAATATGATCATGGCTGATCATCCAAAATCAGTACACTGTTCTGGCTTTTTCCCCACATCCCTTGATTCCCTTAGTCCTAAGAACTAAATCTAACTCTCTTTTGAAAACATCCAGTGAATTGGCCTCCACTACCTTCTGTGGCTAAGAATTCAACAGATTCACAATTCTCTGGGTGAAAAAGTTTTTCCTCATCTCAGTCCTAAATGGCCTTAAACTTATTGATAAACTGTGATACCTGGTTCTGGACTCCCCCAACATCGGGAACATTTTTCCTGCATCTAACCTGTCCAATCCTCTAAGAATTTTATATGTTTCTATGATCCCCTCTCATCCTTCTAAATTCCAGCGAATACAAGCCCAGTCGACCCATTCTTTCATCATCTGTCAGTCTCGCCATCCTGGGAATTAACCTGGTGAACCTACGCTGCACTCCCTCAATAGCAATAATGTCTTTCCTCAAATTAGGAGACCAAAATGGCACACAATACTCCAGGTGTGGTCTCACCAGGGCCTAGTACAACTGCAGTAGGTCCTCCTTGCTCCTAAACACAAATCTTCTCACAATGAAGGCCATTAGCTTTCTTCACTGCCACCTGTACTGCATGCTTACTTTCAGTGACTGATGTAGAAGCACACCCAGGTCTTGTTGCACCTCCCCTTCTCCTAATCTGACACTGTTCAGATAATAATCTGCCTTCCTGTTCTTGTCACCAAATTGGATAACCTCACATTTATCCACATTATACTGCATCTGCCATGCTTCTGCCCATTCACCCAACTTATCCAAATCACCATGCAGCCTCATAGCATCCTCCTTGCAGCTCACACTACCAACCAGCTGTGTGTCATCCACAAACTTGGAGATGTCACATTTAATTCCCTCGTCTAAATCGTTAATATATATTGCAAACAACTAGAATCCCAGCACCGAACCTTGCAGCACCCCACAAGTCAATACCTGCCATTCTGAAAAGGACCCATTAATTCCTACTATTTGCTTCCTGTCTGCCAACCAGTTCTCTATCCTTGTCAATACCCTACCCCCAATACCATGTACTCTAATTTTGCAAACTAATCTCTTGCGTGTGACCTTGACAAAGGCTTTTTGAAAGTTCAGATACACCACATCCACTGTCTCTCCCTTATCCATTCTACTTGTTACATCCTCAAAAAATTCCAAAAGATTAGTCAAGCATGATTTCCCCTTCATAAATCCATGCTGACTTTGACTGATCCCATCATTGCTTTCCGAATGCGCTGTTATAACATCTTTAATAATCGACTCCAGCATCTTCCCCACTACCGATGTAAGGCTAACTAGTCTTTAATTCCCCGTTTTCTCTCTCCCTCCTTTCTTAAAAAGTGGAGTTTCATTGGCTACCCTCCAGTCCACAAGGAACTGATCCAGAGTCGAGAGAACATTGGAAAATGATCACCAATACATTCACACGATTTCTGGGGCCACCTCCATGAGTAATCTGGGATGCAGACCATCAGGCCCTGGGGATTTATCTGCCTTCAGTCCCAACCGTTTATCTAAAACCACTTCCCTTCAGTTCCTCCCTCCCACTAGGAACTTCAGTTTGCATTACAACTTTTGCACAATTCTGCTATTTTTGTATTCATCAAAGTATCTCATGTGTACTGATTGTATTTATCATTTATTCTATGATTCTCATGAGTGGAGCAGCACCGGGTGGTGCGGTGACTCAGCGGTAGAGTTGCTGCCTTACAGCGCTCGCAGAGCCAGAGACCCGGGTTAGATCCCAACTACGGGTTCTGTCTGTACGGAGTCTGTACGTTCTCCCCGTGACTAAGTGGGTTTTCTCCGAGATCTTCGGTTTCCTCCCACACTCCAAAGAAGTACAGGCTTGTAGGTTAATTGGCTTGGTATAAGTATAAATTGTCTCCAGTGTGCGTAGGGCAGTGTTAATGTGCCGGGATCGCTGGTCAGTGCGGACTTGGTGGGCCGAAGGGCCTGTTTCCGTGCAGTATCTCTAAACTAAACTAAACTAAACTAAACTAAACTAAACTAGTATCGATATTGATTTATTATTGTCACATGTGCCGAGATACAGTGAAAAAATGTGTTTAGCGTGCTGTTTAATCAAATTATGGCATGCATGAGTACAATCAAGCCATACTCAACTAGAATAGAGAAACAAGGAACTGCAGATGCTGGTTTACCAAGTAAAGACACAAAATGCTGAAGTAGCTCAGCTGATCTGGTAGCATCCCTAGGGAACATGGATAGGTGACGTTTCCTGTCGGGAAGGTTCTCGAGCTGAAACATCACTTATCCATGTTCTCTAATGTTGACATGGATGAAGGGATTAAAAGTACCATTAGCAAATTTACAGATGATACAAAGCTGGGTGGCAGTGTGAACTGTGAGGAAGATGCTATGAGGTTGCAGGGTGGCTTGGACAGGTTGCGTGAGTGGGCGGATGCATGGCAGATGCAGTTTAATGTGGATAAGTGTGAGGTTATCCACTTTGGTGGTAAGAATAGGAAGGCAGATTATTATCTGAATGGTGTCAAGTTAGGAAAGGGGGACATACAACGTGATCTGGGTGTCCTAGTGCATCAGTCACTGAAAGGAAGCATGCAGGTACAGCAGGCAGTGAAGAAAACCAATGGAATGTTGGCCTTCATAACAAGAGGAGTTGAGTATAGGAGCAAAGAGGTCCTTCTGCAGTTGTCCAGGGCCCTAGTGAGACCGCACCTAGAGTACTGTGTGCAGTTTTGGTCTCCAAATTTGAGGAAGGATATTCTTGCTATTGAGGGCGTGCAGCGTAGGTTTACTAGGTTAATTCCCGGAATGGCGGGACTGTCATATGTTGAAAGACTGGAGCGACTAGGCTTGTATACACTGGAGTTTAGAAGGATGAGAGGGGATCTTATCGAAACTTATAAGATTATTAAGGGGTTGGACACATTAGAGGCAGGAAACATGTTCCCAATGTTGGGGGAGTCCAGAACCAGGGGCCACAGTTTAAGAATAAGGGGTAGGCCATTTAGAACAGAGATGAGGAAAAACTTTTTCAGTCAGAGAGTTGTGAATCTGTGGAATTCTCTGCCTCAGAGGGCAGTGGAGGCCAATTCTCTGAATACATTCAAGAGAGAGCTCGATAGAGCTCTTAAGGATAGCGGAGTCAGGGGGTATGGGGAGAAAGCAGGAACGGGGTACTGATTGAGAATGATCAGCCATGATCACATTGAATGGCGGTGCTGGCTCGAAGGGCCGAATGGCCTACTCCTGCACCTATTGTCTATTGTCTATTGTCTATTGTCTAAGGATACTGCTTAATCTGCTGAGTTACTGCAGCACTTTATGTCTTTCCATTCACAAGTAGAATAGGAAGTGCAGAATATAGCCACAGTGGTACAGTGTTACAGCTATAGAGAAAATGCAGATCTAAAAATAAAAATTGCAAAGACCTCAGTAAGATAGGTTGGAAGATCGGAATGACATTGTTACTTTATGAGAGGTTCATTCAATAGTCTCATAACAATCGGTAAGAAGCTGTTTCTGAATCTGCAAATTTCATTGCACCCTGCTTTATATGATGATAGACTAATCTGAATCTGATTCTACTTCAACATATGCAGATTTGATGCAGTGCAATTGCGACCTTGCTATAAAAATGTCTTCTGATTTTCTGCATGAGAAAATGGGGAAAGCAAGGTTAAACTTGTCCCTAGCTGATTATATTAAGTAAGTAAAGAGAGAAATGTCAGGCAAAAATTCAACCACTGAACTGAAATGTGTGGCAAAATCAAGAAGTCTATTATGTCTGGAACGCATTTTAACAATGCTCCTTTCTTATGTATTTTCTGTGAACATTGCTCATTTTTCCAGATTGATTTAATCCATTTTTATAAGGTTACATTCTCCTATTTTTCTGAGGCATCATACTAATTCAAATTGGCAGTCCATTGCTATTAATTCTAAATTAACAGAATTCATTATGTAAATAGATTGCTGCTCTGTTAGGTCATGCTTTTGAAGTAGTTAGAAGATTAATCTCCAGAAGTTGGGATTGATATATTCCTCTGTGCATTAACGGATACTTTAAAAAAAATCAATACATTTTAATAGGCATTTTAACTTACTTTCTGGATTATTCTATATTTTCATTAAAAGTATTAAAAACAATATTTCCTCTATCATCTTCTCAAGGGCATTTAACGTTTATTAATCTCCCTGTATGGTCATGATTTCTATTTGAGAACAAGCAGACGTGGGGTTGATTTTGACTACAAGCGCTGTCTGTACGGAGTATGTACGTTCTCCTTTGTGACCATGTGGGTTTTCTCCAGGTGTTCCGGTTTCTTCTCACATTCCAAAGACGTGCACGTTTTGTAGTTTACTTGGCTTCTGTAAATTGCCCCTAATGTGTAGAATGGAGCTTGTGTACAGGTGATCTCTGGTTAGCGTGGACTCAGTGGGCCGAGGGGGCCAGTTTCCACTCTGTATCTCTAAACATAATAATAGTTTAGAACTTGGAAATTAAAACTATCATGCTATAAGATTCTGGGGATAGAGTTGTGACAAGGGCTTGTAGGATAAGCTTCAGTGGTAAGGAACTGATTGTTGACTTCAGGAAGGGAAAGCCAAGGATCGATAAATCTATTTTCATTGGTGGGATATCAATGGAAAGAATCAACAGCTTCAAGGTCCCTGGCATACATATCTCTAAAGATCTATTCTGGGCCAGCACATTGGTGCAATCACAATGAGAGCTCATCACTGCCTCTACTTCCTCAGAAGTTTGAGGAGATTGGTGGTAGGGATATGGAACGTGTTGCCAGAGGAGGTAGTTGAGTGAGGTACTATCACACTTAAAAGGCATTTGGACAGGTACATGTAAAGGATAGGCTTAGAGGGATATGGTCCAAATGCAGGCAGGTGGGACTAGTATTGAATAGACATGTTGTTCAGCGTGGGCAAGTTGTGCTGAAGGGCCTATTTCCACACTCTATAACTCTATGACTCAGTTACTGCATATATTCCCTTGAGTGCTGAGATAATCATTGGTTGTAAGTAATGAGAGCATTTTATAAAGATTTACTATAAAAGTCTGTGTTCTTGCACTCGATAATACATGTTAGAGTCATTGAGTTGTTATTACGCATATATAATATCTTAATTACATGCTGGAGGGAGAATTAGCCTGGCTCGCTTTGACCTGATTTGATCGCATTTCTCTATCTCAGGCATTAACTTAACCCCTGGTATGTTACTTTTACACTGATAATTATCCCACTGAGTTTGCACAAAATCTATCCCTCTGACATTTTATTTTTGTTAATTTTACCGGAATCGCACAGATAGAAACTTCAAAAATATATCCGTGGCGAGGGAAATCACATTCAAAGTATATTCTGGAAAATCAGAACGAAGCTAATGTACTACAGTTAGGACGACTGACTTTCAGTTTTAAAAATAGTTGCTCAATCCCAAGGTTTCTTGACTTTGTCTCCTTGCAGTCAGCCACAGGGGACAGGAGTATAATGTCCTTAAAGTGCATTATTCAACAGAGCAGAGAATACATTTCAACATCTCATTGTGTAGCAGGTCAGAGTTTATTGTTTTTATTATATGATGGGGCGCATAGCGATCAAAATTCTATATGCACAGTTTTGAATCCTGGCACCAGCTGTGAAATTTGTTAGCAATTCTGTCAGCAACAAATAAACTCCACCAGGCGACTGTGGCATTGGCAAAAAAAATCAAAGCGCTGGAGGAATTCAGGTGGTTTGGGCCAGGCAGCATAAATGAAGGGAAACAGACAAGGAATATTTTGGGTCGTGATTCTTCTTCAGATTGAAGGAGGGGGGGAACGAGAAACCTGGAAAAAGAGAGATAGGGTAGAGCAAAACCTAGCAAGTGATAGGTGGATACAGGTGAGTGGGTGTAATTCGCAGATGGGTGACGAAAGCTAGAGGTGAAAAAAGGTGTCAGATAAGGAAAGGAGTGCAATGGAAAACCGAAGGGAGTGATACAGGTAGAAGGGGATGGATGGATGGGGTAGGGAAGAGGGGGGATTAAAGGGAAATGGGCGACTCGTGGATGGGAGGGGTGGGAGATGAGCCTATGGCGGAGGGGAAATCAACAGGATGAAGGGGGCGATGTGAGACGTATGAGCACACTGGGATGGGGAGGGAGGAAGGGGACATAGTGTGGGGGAAATAGGGGAGTATGGAGGAACAAGGGTCACATGTAAGAAGAGAAGATTAGTTTAAATTGGCATCATTTTTAGAACGGACATTTCGAACTGTTCCTGTGCTGTACTGTTTTATCTGATGATTCCTCATCAAAGTATAATAATGGTTCACAATCTATGCGCAACTACAGGCAAACAAAACCAGTCAAGAATTCCTTAAGTGAGTGTCTCACAATTTTAATTCTCATCAGTTAATAAACCAGCATGCCCCATTCTTTATTAAAACCACTCAAAATAGTTGGAGTCAAAGAGCCAGAGAGTAATGTAGTGTAGAAAGAATCCCACTGTGTCTCTGCTGGCCATCAAATACACACTTAAATTAATCTCTTTCCCCTGTACTCGACCTGTAGCTACCATGCTGCTGCATTTCAAGTGATAGCTTAAATACTACTGAAACATTGAGCACCTTCCGCCACCTCCACATCAAGCAGTAAATTCCAGATTCCAACGGCTTTCTTGGTGAAAAATGTCAAATTCCCTCTAAATCTCTTACCCTTTCCCATAAACCTATGCTCTCTGCTCATCTGCACTTGTGCTGAGACACAATCCTTCTCATTATCCACCCCATATATCACCCCTCATAATTCATTGACTTCATTTAGGTCTCACGTCAGCTGCCTCCACTGCTCCAGGGAAAACAATATCCAGTCTCTCTTCTTACCTGCAATGTTTCATCTCAAACAACATCCTGGTGAATCTCCTCTGCACCCTCTGCATTCAAATCCTAGCTTCTTGTAGTGTGGTAACCAGAACTCCAGCTGTGGCCTAACTAATATTTTATATAGTTGTAGCATAAACTCTCTGTTCCTTAGCTAATGAAGGTGAGTATCCTCTATGCTTTTTGCAAGCATTTTGTCTGCCTATGTTACTGCCTTACTTCACATGTATCTGTCTTGAAACATCCTACAATTGTTGTGAATATCCTAGTCTTATTATTCTTCCAAAAATGTGACAACCAACATGTTACATAGAACCATAGAATCATACAACACAGAAATAGGCGTTTGTACGTTCTCCCTGTGACCACGTCGGCTTTCTCCGAGATCTTCGGTTTCCTCCCACACTCCAAAGGCATACAGGTTTGTAGGTTAATTGGCCTGGTATAAATGTAAATTGTCCCTAGTGTGTGTAGGAGAGTGGTAATGTGTGGGGATCGTTGGACTCGGTGGGCCCAAGGCCTGTTTTGGCGCTGTATCTCTAAACTAAACTAAACATCTATGGAGGGAAATGGTCAGTTGACATTTCAGTGGAGGGGAGACAGCCAGTGAAAAGAGGTGAGAGTGGGGGAATGGCATGTGACAGGTGGATCCATAGAGGTGAAGAGGGATGGAATGATGGATAAAGTCAGTTGGGGTAGAAAGTGGAGGAAACAACAGAGGCTGGGATGTGAGAGGTGGAGGTAACCTCAAGCTGCAGATGGAATCTGGTGGGGAAAGAAGGTGGAGTATGGAACTAAATAAGGGAGGTTGGATGGGAAAAATGGGGGTTGGGGATCCAATGGGAGGAGTATGTGGGTGGTGGGCAGATGAAGTGGGTGAGGATAATGCTGGGTGAGTGGGAGCCGGGTGTCATGACAAAGAAGGGTATGTTTCCCCTGGACCACTTACCTTTTTGACCACTCTCCCATATTGGACCTTATCAAAGGTTTCTTTGAAGTTTATGTAGAGTACATTAACCATACTCCCCCAATAACATAATAAGTTACCTCCTTAAAACATTCAGTCTAATGAATCATGTCATAAATCATAAGTGATAGGAGTAGAATAAGCCCATTCTCCAAGTCTACTCTGCCTTTCAATCATGGCTGATCTATCTCTCCCTCCTAACCCCATTCTCCTGCCTTCTCCCCATAACCTCTGACACCCTGTACTAATCAAGAATCTATCTATCTCTGCATTAAGAATATCCATTGACGGCCTCTACAGCCTTCTGTGGCAAAAAAATCCACAGATTCACCACCCTTTGACTAAAGAATTTTTACCTCATCTCCTTCCTAAAAGAACGTCCTTTAATTCTGAGGCACTGACCTCTAGTCCTAGACTCTCTCACTATCAGTTAGAATCTCCACTGAACAAAGGCGTTTAGACTATCCTTGATGAAACCTTAACTCTCCAAGTGTAGATTAATCCTGTCACTCAGATCCCTTACTCACGTTACTATAAATTAATGACCTGGATGAAGGGATTAAAAGTACCATTAGCAAATTTGCAGATGATACAAAGCTGGGTGGTAGTGTGAACTGTGAGGAAGATGCTGTGAGGTTGCGTGGTGACTTGGACAGGTTGTGTGAGTGGGCGGATGCATGGCAGCTGCAGTTTAACGTGGATAAGTGTGAGGTGCAGCGTAGGTTTACTAGGTTAATTCCCTGAATGGCGGGACTGTCGTATGTTGAAAGACTGGAGCGACTAGGCTTGTATACACTGGAATTTAGAAGGATGAGAGGGGATCTTATTGAAACGTATAGGATTATTAAGGGGTTGGACACGTTAGAGGCAGGAAACATGTTCCCAATGTTGGGGGAGTCCAGAACCAGGGGCCACAGTTTAAGAATAAGGGGTAGGCCATTTAGAACGGAGATGAGGAAAAACTTTTTCAGTCAGAGAGTTGTGAATCTGTGGAATTCTCTGCCTCAGAAGGCAGTGGAGGCCAATTCTCTGAATGCATTCAAGAGAGAGCTAGATAGAGCTCTTAAGGATAGCGGAGTCAGGTGGTATGGGGAGATGGCAGGAACGGGGTACTGATTGAGAATGATCAGCCATGATCACATTGAATGGCGGTGCTGGCTCGAAGGGCAGAATGGCCTACTCCTGCACCTATTGTCTATCGTCTATTGTCTATTGTTAGATCCATAGGCCTATAATGGAATGAAATTAGTTTAGATCCTCGTAAACAGCACTAGCAAACATCATTCCCTCATCTCCCAGATACACCCACGAGGGTGAAAGGACCATTCAGATTCTGGGACAACCTGCTCCCATCCTTGCTAAAAACAAACCCCAGATGTTAGAAACCTAAAGCCCTCCCCCCTGCACGAGCCACGCATTCATCTGAGTAACTCATGCATTCCTATGCATGGTAGCACACAGCACCAGAATAAATCCAGTGTTTGCTTTAAATTCAAATTACAGGACTGCATCCGTCATTTTAAATATATTGTTCATGCTAAAGAGAAGCACAACCTCTGCCTATTTGCCTCTTTAGAAACCGCACCTACTGTTTTGTGTCGCCATTGACTCGGGTGGGAGCAACATACCCTCCTGGATTAATGTCCACAGAATTGCCTATCCAATTCCCTTCATTACTGAGTTACTGACCACTTTTTCTCTTGGATTCCTGCTTCTCTCCTGGTCCACCATCTGTGCAGTGAGTTTCACTCAGGCTGTATTCCCCAATGGGACATGCCACACATTCCCCCCACCCTGTCCCCATGACCCCCAAACCAACTCCACTGTTTTCCAAAGCTGGTAAGATTTATTCCCAGGAACGTGAAGCTTTCGACCATTTCTACTTTGGCTGCATCAATGTATGGGTGTGTGCGTGCTGCTTCGCTTCCTGAACTCAATCACAATCTGTCTGACATGGAGGGAGTGGTTGTTGTCTTGGCACCAAGTTACAAGGTTCTCAATCTCCTTTCTGTGCTCTGAAATATAGTTCCTAAAGTTAGTCTGAAAATGTTCCATCGGCATTCATTTGGAATATAGATTTTTTTTCTTTGTTTATGCATGCAAAGTTACTTTCAATGATCTTAAAACCATTAATTTTTAACATTACCAAGGTTCCCTCCCATTACAATGATCACAACCGATGCACTCTTTGAGCTTATAGTACCATTGTGTGATTCTGCCTGAGCACTTTGTACCACATTATCTGTTTATGACAAGCAATCATGCTATGATTCATTATGACAAGCTGCAAGGCGGCAATGGGGTCTGGAATCACTGTGCAATTGACATATGTTAAATCCAGCAAATGCAAAAATTTGCTCAACTCCGAGAAAACCATATGCTGCCTCTCAGGTTCTGCAAAGACATTGAGAATTACTAAGGAATATTCGAGCCAGACCTCCTGTGGATCTGAACCAATCTTTGACCTTCTGAGCTCCTCATGTTTCCACTGATCTTCCAACAAAATGAAGCTGGCTAATCAGGAAACATCTGAGGACACTTTGGGCATATGTTTCCAGTAAGCCCGGCAGTACATAACTCAATTTCTTCATTGCACCTCCAAAAATCAAACCCAAATATTTATATTCTGTACATCCTGACTGCGATCTCTGCAGTCGCAGAGTGAGTTTGATCAGATTGCAACAGCGTTGTGTGAAAGATGGCATTACACATGCGAGCGCTGCAAAGTCGATCCACTCTTTTGCAACGAACCCTTTAAATTCTTGTCAGAATGATCTGAAATCAGAATTGCGCAGATAATTAAAAAGACAGAACTCTTTGTATATTGTACCAGAATACATCTAGAGTCTGTAATTACTTTGTGGTAATTATCACTTCCCATTACATCACACTCAGAGTTATGCTTGTCTTAAGCTTACATCCTGTTAAGCTTTATGATTTCTTGACAGCTGAATCTCAGATTAAAAGTAGTTTATAAAAGTCGATTGCCAATCCAAACATAATCCACAACCATCTGGCCACTGCAGGAGGCTGACATAATTATTACTGCCCAGCTATGTCTGGAGTGAAAGGCAGAACAGGAAAGAAGGTGTATAACTAAATTTATGGAGGTATTTTAACAGTGTTGCTCTTTTTTGTATTATTGCATCTTTATATTATATATGTGCCATGTAGCCAACCTCCTTCTTCAGACTTATTGCATTTACTGAGATCAGCTATCACTAAAACAACATTTGGATGTTGGCTTAGTGTGGTCCAATAAAAATGCTTTTAAGTTCCAAAATCAATTTGATTATTGTCCAAGTTTAAAAAAAAGTTTCAAGGAGTTCAAAGGACTGTGAAAAGTATTATGATCACCCAGAGATGACAAGTATGCTGAGAAAAGTTATTGGCTTGGCCAAGTTAAATATACAATGGATTTATGGAAGATTGTGAATCTTGACTCTGTTGGATACCAGTAACCTTCAGTTGCTGGAGCTCTTGGAGAGCTGCATGAAGTCTACTCTGGCTGAATATCTCTCCCCTGAAATAAAATGAATTGTTACACTGTCCTAAAAAGTACTATCAACTTGTCTTTCAGGTTAGCCCCATGTGTTTTTTTCATACATTCTCTAAAAAATATGAACACATACCAAATTGAGAAATAATCCTTTTTTTAAAACTCAGTTCACTTTTGTCTGGCAGTTCACTTACTAAGACACTTCATGCCCCTCCTCTTTTCCAGTTCCCCCCACCCCTCCAATCAATATGAAGAAGGGTCCCAACCCAAAACGTCACCTATCCATATTAAGCAGAGATGCTGCTTGACCTGCTGAGTTACTCCTGCAACTTGTGTCTTTTGTGAACCAGCATCTGTTGTTCCTTGTTTCTACAGTTCCCTTACTAAATTGGAATCACTATTGTAAAACAAATTGTAGACTAACATTCATTCCTATTTCCCTCTTATGAAGTATATCAGCTGGTAAAATGTTTCTGAGTTTCTGCTGTCAACACCAGATGTCTTTTCTGATGAGTGCTGTATCGCGAAGTGGGCCAAAGCAATTCAGCCCAGGTGATTCTGTGCCTTTCAAAAGGGCACAGAGAGAAAGGATATTGGAAATCCTTTTTGTGGAACCATTGACAATGTTCTGGTGTTCTGGGATGTATTCAAACACTCCTTCATAAGAACAATTGACTGATAGACCTGTAATGGACCACTAATTCTCGATTTAGCAGCAAGTCTACACCAAACTTGCTCTCTCAAAATATAGTAATACATTTCAGGATCCTTGTCATGAAAGTGCCTAACTGTCTGACCTCTAATTGCCATTTCTTGCCAGCATTTCCCATGGACTCCAGGGATCGAACAGGAACTCACCAAATGTTCCCTGACATTTGCATTGGACAGTATGCAACTCGATCTGAACTGCACAGGTTCAACAACCCATTCATTTACATAGAGATTTTACAACTGCAGTCATCACTCATCTCTGCAACTGGATCCTCGACTTCCTGACCACCAGACCTCAAACCGTGAGGATAGGGGACAAATCATCCTCTACGGCAATGCTCAACACCGGTGCTCCGCAAGGATGCGTTCTCAGCCACCTTCTTTATTCCTTGTAAACCCACGACTGTGCAGCCATGTACAAATCTAATTCGATCTACAAATTCGCAGACAACGCCACCATTGTGGGACAGATTTCAAATAACGATGAGACAGAGTACAGGAAGAAGATTGAGAACCTTGTGCCCTGGTGTCAAGCCATCAACCTTTCTCTCAATGTCAGCATGACAAAGGAGATGGTGACCGATTTCAGGAAGGAAAGCAGTACACATACCCCGGTTTGCATTGGCGGTGCAGAGGTAGCGATAGATGAAAACTTAAATTTCCCTGGAGTAAATACCATCACCAACTTCTCGTGGACCACCCATATTGATGCAACGACCAAGAAAGCACACCAACGCCTCTACTTCCTTAGAAGGCTTAGGATGTTTGGCATGTTCCCAAACAACTCTCTCCAACTGCTACAGATGCGGTGTAGAAAACATTTTATCGGGATGCATCACAGTTTGGTTTGGGAACAGCTCCATCCAAGACCTCAAGAAATTGCAGCGAAATGTGTACGCAGCCCAGACCATCATACAACCTCCCTTCCATTGATCCATTTATACCTCAAGCTGCCTTGGCAAGGCCAGAGCATAATTAAGGATGAGTCGCACGCTGGCCACACCCTCTTCTCCCCTCTCCCATTGGGAAAAAGCTATAGAAGTGTGAAAACGCACACCTCCAGATGCAGGGACAGTTTCTTCCCAGCTGTAATCAGGCAACTGAGTCATCCTACCACAACTAGAGAGCAGTCCTGAACTACTATCTACCTCATTGGCGACTCTCTGACTATCTTTGATCAAACTTTACTAGCTTTACCTTGCACTAAACACTTATCATGTATCTGTGCACTGTGAATGGCTCGATTATAATCATGTATTGTCCGCTGACTGGTTAGCACGCAACAAAAGCTTTTCACAGTATGTCGGTACATGTGACAATAAACTAAACTGAAACTGAAACTGAAGTGCAAGGAAGAATGTGTAGGAAAATAACTGCAGATGCTGGTTCAAATTGAAGGTAAACACAAAATGCTGGAGTAACTCAGCGTGTCAGGCAGCTTCTCAGGAGAGAAGGAATGGGTGACGTTTCGGGTCGAGACCCTTCTTCAGACTGATGTCAGAGGAGGGGGTGGGACATAGATAGGATGTAGTAGGAGACAGGAAGACAGTGGGAGAACTGGGAAGGGGGAGGGGAAAGAGGAAAGAGAGGGACAGAGGAACTATCTGAAGTTGGAGAAGTCAATGTTCATACCGCTTGGGTATAAACTGCCCAAGTGAAATATTAGATGCTGTTCCTCCAATTTGCACTAGGCCTCACTATGACAATGGAGGAGGCCCATGCTAGAAAGATCAGACTGGGAGTGGGAGGGGGAGTTGAAGTGCTGAGTCACCGGGAGATCAGGTTGGTTAAGGCGGACTAAGCGATGATGTTGAGCGAAACGATCGCCGAGCCTGCGTTTGGTCTTGCCGATGTAGAGAAGTTCACATCTGGAACAGCGGACACAAAAGACGAGGTTGGAGGAGGTGCAGGTGAACCTCTACCTCACCTGGAAAGACTGTTTGGGTCCTTGGATGGAGTCGAGGGGGGAGGTAAAGGGACAGATGTCGCATCTCCATGTAGAATGGGAAGTGATATTTAATTATTTGTGCTGTGTTCAGATGCAGATTAGTTTATTGTCATATACACCAGGGTGCAATAAAATTCCTTGCTTACATGAAGCTCACAGAGTAAACAATAAATGATAATGCTAGGTACAACAATAAATACAGCAAATGCAAAACAGCAAAATTGTTTAAAGACTGCAGTGCAGTCTGAAGTGGTGCAAAAAATACAAAAGGGCAATAACAGAATAACCAAATAAAGCTGAGTTAAGAGTAAGATTGTGTGATAGGACCTCTGGAAATGAGTTGTAATAAAGGTGATTTTGTTCAGGAGTTTGATAGCAGTGGGGAAAAAGGTGTTCTTAAGACTTGATGTCTGGGCTTTGCAGCTCCTGCATCTTCTCCATGAAAGTAGAAGAGAGAAAAGGGAAAGGCCAAGGTGCAGGCATCTTCAATGATTCTTCCAGCCTCTCTGCTGAACACACTGTGAAGATGGATTGGATGGAGAGAAGTAATAAACTAATGATGGTCTAGGCTGTGTTTGCCACACCAGCATTAAGCTTTAGGAGGTCAAGAGCAACGCTGTTACAATATTAGGTTGAGATGCATCCGCCAGAATACTTTCTGCAGCACATCTGCAAAGAATCCTTGTGGACATGCCGAATCTTCTCGGACGCCGAAGAAAATGAAAATACTGATGTGCTTTCTTGATTATCACCAGGTTAGGTTCTGGTGATATGGATGCCTTGGAGCTTCAAGCTGCCCCTTCCCCATAACCCTTGACACACTTACTAATCAAGAATCTATCAATCTCCACCTTAAAAATATCCATTGGCTTGCCGCCCACAGCCTTCTGTGGCAATGAATTCCACAAATTCACCACACTCTGACTAAAGAAATTCCTATTCATTGAGACTGGAATAAGAGTTTTTAAGAGCGGATGGGGATATTCGACTGTTCTCCACAAATTCTGCTTGACCCACTGATTTACGCCAGCACATTAGTGTTTTGCTTTAAGATTACAGCATCTGCAGTTCCTTGTGCCTCCAGTTTTACACATGCCCATTTACTTTGGGGTCTTGCCCATTAGAGCTCCACATTGAGAAAATGGACATGTGCTGAATGCAGTTTTCTGTTCATGCATTTTTGTGGTGGGAGAATTATGAGACACTATTCCCAATAAATATGCTCCCAATTAGAAACGAAAGGCTGAGCCAAGTTCAATGCAACTACTTTCATTAAAGAGGACAAGACAATGGTCTGAAAGACAATAGACAATCAACAATAGACAATAGGTGCAGGAGGAGGCCATTCGGCCCTTCGAGCCAGAACTGCCATTCAACGTGATCATGGCTGATCATTCTCAATCAGTACCCCGTTCCTGCCTTCTCCCCATACCCACTGACTCCGCTATCCTTACGAGCTCTATCTAGCTCTCTCTTGAATGCATTCAGAGAATTGGCTTCCACTGCCTTCTGAGGCAGAGAATTCCACAGATTCACAACTCTCTGACTGAAAAAGTTTTTCCTCATCTCCGTTCTAAATGGCCCACCCCTTTATTCTTAAACTGTGGCCCCTGGTTCTGGACTCCCCCAACACTGGGAACATGTTTCCTGCCTCTCACGTGTCCAACCTCTTAATAATCTTATACGTTTCGATAAGATCCCCTCTCATCCTTCTAAATTCCAGTGTATACAAGCCTAGTCGCTCCAGTCTTTCAACATATGACAGTCCCGCCATTCCGGGAATTAACCTATGCTGCACGCCCTCAATAGCAAGAATATCCTTCCTCAAATTTGGAGACCAAAACTGCACACAGTACTCCAGGTGCGGTCTCACTAGACATCTCACACAGGAGTGCATCATTTCTTTTGACTTGATTAAAATACTTCATCATTAGATAAACAAAGGTATTTTGAGCATCCAAACTGTGAGAGAGATGAGATTTACAGATGTGAGTGACTTGGACAGGTTGTGTGAGTGGGCAGATGCATGGCAGATGCAGTTTAATGTAGATAAGTGTGAGGTTATCCACTTTGGTGGTAGGAATAGGAAGGCAGATTATTATCTGAATGGTGTCAAGTTAGGAAAAGGGGACGTACAACGTGATCTGGGTGTCTTAGTGCATCAGTCACTAAAAGGAAGCATGCAGGTACAGCAGGCAGTGAAGAAAGCCAATGGAATGTTGGCCTTCATAACAAGAGGAGTTGAGTATAGGAGCAAAGAGGTCCTTCTGCAGTTGTACAGGGCCCTAGTGAGACCGCACCTGGAGTACTGTGTGCAGTTTTGGTCTCCAAATTTGAGGAAGGATATTCTTGCTATTGAGGGCATGCAGCGTAGGTTTACTAGGTTAATTCCCGGAATGGCGGGACTGTCATATGTTGAAAGACTGGAGCGACTAGGTTTGTATACACTGGAATTTAGAAGGATGAGAGGGGATCTTATCGAAACGTATAAAATTATTAAACGGTTGGACACGTTAGAGGCAGGAAACGTGTTCCCAATGTTGGGGGAGTCCAGAACCAGGGGCCACAGTTTAAGAATAAGGGGTAGGCCATTTAGAACAGAGATGAGGAAAAACTTTTTAGTCAGAGAGTTGTGAATCTGTGTAATTCTCTGCCTCAGAGGGCAGTGGAGGCCAATTCTCTGAATACATTCAAGAGAGAGCTAGATAGAGCTCTTAAGGATAGCGGAGTCAGGGGATATGGGGAGAAGGCAGGAACGGGGTGCTGATTGAGAATAATCAGCCATGATCACATTGAATGGCGGTGCTGGCTCGAAGGGCCGAATGGCCTTCTCCTGACCTATTTTCTATTGTCTATTGTCTATCCCCAGATTGGACGTGATCTATTGGGGGAACACTGAATATTGGCTCCCAACAGAAGGTAGAATTTTAAAGAAATGTTTATTTTTTAACTTCTTTAAGATTTATGCAGCCAAGATATATGGCAATGCTTATTGTTTAAGCTTTCATTCAAAGTTTTTGCTTGTACCATACGATATACGTTTTAACATGTCTTGCCCTGTAATTAAGCTTGAGATGGATTTATTGTGATGATTGACATGTCTTGCATTTTTGAGAGATAACAATGAGAACAAATATTGTCTCCTACCTTGAAGACATAATTTATTCAAACATTTAGCTGAGACATATAAAGTAGTGAAATTGCAAAAGGTTCAAATTGCCATTTTGTGGAAAATAGTTTTGAAGGTGATTGTTTTGGCTTAACATATCAAATATAACAGAAATCTTGAAATTTATTTTGCAATTTAAGGGGAAATTTCTGAAATTAGGTAATGATATGATTGAAGATTCACACTGAAATGCAAGCTAAGATAATAAAATGCCCAGTGTAAGCTTTGAATGCCTCATATTCAATTTATAACCTGGGTTCCTCTAAAGGTTTTATTTGTTCTGCGTGGTGTGCCGACTCTTCCATTGAATACATCTAACGGCCCACATTTCACTGCGAATTACCCAATATCATTGTCTGGATTATTCAATTCCCTGAATGTACTGGGATCCTGGAGCAACAAAGTGACATTTCGAGTGACGTCAGAATTTAAAGTCCTAACAAAATGATGTGTCAGAGAGTCATAGAGTGATACAGTGTGGAAACGGGCCTTTTGGCCCAACTTTCCCACACTGGCCAACTTGTCCCAGCTACATTAGTCCCACCTGCCTGCGCTTGGTCCATATCCCTCCAAACCTGTCCTATCCATGTCGAACTGTTTCTTAAATGTTGGGATAGACCCAGCCTCAACGGTCTCATCTGGCAGCTTGTTCCATACACCCACCACCCTTTGTGTGAATGTGGTGAGAACATGCAAAACTTTCAAAATGCACATGTACGTTTTAACAAGATGCAAAGACATGTTCCCAGTTTTACAGGCAGTCAGAGTTGTGAGGCAAAGAGTCACACAGTGTGGAAACAGGCCCTTCAGCCCATCTATTGTCTTTCCGCTGTCTGGTTAGTTTGCAACAAAAGCTTTTCAATATACCTCAGTACACGTGACAATAAAATAAACTCAAACTCAAACTTCAACTTGTCCATGCCAACCGAAATGCCCCATCTGAGCTCATCCCATTTATCCGTGTTTGGCCCACATTATTCTAACTCTTTTGTATCTATGTACCTGTCCAAATATCTAGTAAATGTTGTTATTGTACCCGCCTCAACCACTTCTTCGGACAGTTCGTTCCATATACCTACCACCACCTGTGTGAAAAAGTTTCCCCTCAGGTTCCTAATAAATCTTTCCCCTCACCTTATTCTTACCTCTCATACTTGATACCCCAAGTCTGAGAAAAAGACAGTATGCATTCACCCTATCAGATTACCTTCATGATTTTATATACCTCTCTAAGATCATCCCTCAGTCTCCTGCACTCCAAGTAGTAAAGTTCCATCGGCCCAATTTCTCCTAATAGCTCAAGCGCTTGAGTCCTTGCAACATCCTTGTAAATTTCCTCTGCACTCTTTCCAGCTTAATGGCACCTTTGCTATAGCAGAGTGACCCAAACGCAAGGTTTCAAGGTTTCACGGTCAGTTTATTGTCACATGTACCATTTAAGATATACAGTGAAATTCGAATTACCATACAGCCATACTAAACAAAAAACAAAAAGACACACAACTACATAAAAGTTAACATAAACATCCACCACAGTGGATTCCCCACGTTCTTCACTGTGATGGAAGGCAATAAATTCCAATCTCCTTCCTCTTTTATTCTCCCACGGTCAGGGCAGTTGAACCATCCACGACTGGGGCGATCGAAGCTCATGCAGCCAGCAGTAAAAGCCTCTGTGTCGGGGCAATCAAAGCTCCCACGTCGGGGCTGTCGAAGCACCCGCGTCGGAGCGATTGAAACTCCCGCGTCGGGGCAGTCGAAGCTCCTGCGGCTTGGAGTCCCCGAAGTCGGTCTCTGACCAGAGACCGCGAGCTCCGTGATGTTAAAGTCTCGCAGACTCCTGCGGTGGAGCTCAGTGGTCGATCCCCTGCAAAGGGTTCGCGAGCTCCGTGATGTTAAAGTCCACAGGCGACCGCGGTTGGAACTCTCGAAATCGGTCTCCAGCAAAGGCCGCCAAATCCTCAATGTTAGGTTGCAGTGCGGACGGAGATATGCGATATGGAAAAAAAAATCGCATCTCCGTCGAGGTAAGAGATTAGAAAAAGTTTCCCCCAACCCCCTCCCCCCCCCCCCCCACCCCCACCCCTCACATAAAACAAGCTAAAGAACACTAAAAACATACATTTAACACATACAAACAAACAAACAACAAAAGAAGGAGGGGCAAACAGACTGTTGGTGAGTACACAATGCTCCCAATGCACCTCACCAACAACTTGTTCACCTTCTTCACCACCCTATCTACGCCTGATGCCACTCTGTACTTATACTCCAAAACTGGTTCCCATTAGTTCATATTTTAAAATAATGCCTTTTAAAAAAATAAGTTAACAAAATTTAACACAAACCTGAAAACACTTGAAAGTAATAAACAAATATACACAAAAAAAACCCTGTACAAGGCCAAATATGATCTGGGATGCCAAGATTGAGTTCCAGCAGAGGCACATTCTAACCAAATCTTTCCAATTATTCTGCCTGGTGACTGCAGCAAGGCCTAAATGCCATCACATTTTTTACACTGAAATTGGGGTCCATCTCTGGCAATAATCTATCTCCACTGATGAGATCAATGCCATTTCTGCTCATTTTGAACAGCAAAACAAAGTTCCATCAAGGCACGTTCCCTTATCGCCCATTGGCTCCTTTCTCCCATACATCAAGGCACAACTGAGATCTGCTTTCAAGAGGATAAACTTTTGGAAAATGGCTGGCAGAGGTGGTATCCCTGAACTGGTTCTGAAATCCTGCGCCAATTGAACTCGCCAGAAGTCATCATTGTCAACACTTTTGACCTCTCACATCATTTGGTGGGCTTTGTCCTGCCCCCACCTCTTTTCCAGCTATCTCTCCCCTACTACAATCAGTTTGAAGATAGGTCCCAACCCAAAACATTACCCATCCATGTCCTTCAGAGATGCTGCCTAACCCGCTGAGTTTCTTCAGCACTTTGTGTTTTACTCAAGATTTCAGCATCTCCAGTTTCTTGTGATACCATCGATACTCTAAGGTGTTTCTGATAATAAGCAGGACTTGCTTTTTTCCATAGATCTATAGCAATTTGGCTTTGCTAATCAGCAGAATGAGTCCAGTCTACATAAATAAGTACATAACAAAATAGAAGTAGCAATAGGTTACACAATCCCCTCAAACCTTCCTCAGCACTCAATGTGATGATGGTTCACCTGCCCCAGACTCTATCTCCTTTCCTGTAACAATGTTAGTAATGTTCCTGGTGCTGGATTACTTGGTTTTTAATTGACAGAGTTTACGTGAGGTAAATGCAAAGTACCTGAGGTAAGTAGGGCAGGACTTGGACAGTATATGGTAGAGCCGTGAGGAATGTGTAGAACAGGGTGGCCTTGGTCTTGGTTCTATAAAGATACCCATACAGGTGCACAGGATAGTTAAGAAGGCATTTAGCTCGTTGTTAGAAAGAGAGGCTGGATAGGCTTGGTCTGTTTCCCGCTGAACCATAGGAGGTTGAGGGGTGACTTTATAGAGGTGCATAGATAAGGTGAATGGTCACAGTATTTTTCCCCAGGGTAAGGCAGTCTAAACCAAGAGGGCATGGGTGTATGGTGAGAAGGGAAACATTCAAAAGGGACCTGAGGGGCAACCTTTTTCACATGGAGACTGGTGCGAACATGGAACAAGTTGCCAGAGGAATTGGTAGAGGCAAATATAAGTATGACATTTGAATGGCACTTAGACAGAAACATGGATAGGAAAGGTTTCAAGGGATAGAGAGCAGGCGCATGTAAGTGGGACAAGCTCATTTAAGGGCCTGTCCCACTTAGGCGATTTTAAGGCAACTGCCGACGACTAGGCTGTCGCCAACAGTTCGCTGGGGTGTCGCGGGCATGATCGTGAGGAGTCTTCCAAGAATCGTAGTGGATCTCGGCGCGTCGCTGAGAAATCAACCGGAGCAAAATTTCTTGGCGACAGCTGGCTTGTCGCCAGGTATCGTTGCTCATTGCGGGCGCTGTCGCATGCTGTCCCCAGGTTTGCTCGGTTGTCTTAGATGCATTTAGAAGCACGTAATATTAAATTAAGTAAAGTCATTTGAAGGTACCATAAAATACTTGTGTTTAACCAATTTATTTACCGTCAGGACATTTGACAGGTAGATTGGAGGCGACAGTTTGACGGTCAGGTAAGCGTGGGAATTTTCGCGATGTTTATGGCCATCAGCGATTACATTTAAAGTAGGCTCCCAACCCAGATATGCAACCCAGAAACCAGATATGCATCTCCCATACATTTTCAAAGAATGCCCACACTCATCACAAAAATCCAACTGCTTTTAAAATTAACTACTTTTAAAATTAAATTTCTTAATACTGTTATTAGTAAACTGGAAGTCAATCCAGTTTATGCCTTGTTACCATGAAGCTTGGTTTTCAAGTAACCCCGGCAAGATGTTATATTTCAAAACTCTCAAGTACTTACCGACTTGTCAGTGATTTCAGCGAAAATTAGGACGCCGGAGAAGCATTGACAGCGTGGGAATTTAGCGATGTTTCCGAAGACGCTGTAATCTCGACCTGACTTGGCATTGTTGTGGTCATTGTCGTCGGGTAAAAGAAAATTTCGGCGATCTGCTACAACTTTGACAGTCGCCGGCAGTCGCCTAAAAAATCGCCTAAGTGGGACAGGCCCTTTAAGCAACTTGGCCAGCTTGAATCAAGTTGGGCCGAAGGGCCTGTTTCCATGCTGTATAGCTACATCTCTACGGCAAGGAGGGCAGAAATCACGTACCAAATAACAGTGCCCATTAATCACCTTTTATGTCCCATCTAAAAGTGCAGCTCATTAGTTCAATATGGATTGTGACATCCTCTCTGAAGGCCACAGAAAAATGTTCAAATGTAATGGGTGAACAAACGTTAGCCAGCTGGAGGCAAACACAACTAAAGCGTTGGGACCAGTTTCACATCATGACACATTATTGCTTTTCTCTATTTTTCAGTGGTTGTGTTACTCAATTATAGGCAACAGAAGGAAGAAGGGTTTACTCATTTTTCTACCTCACATGAGCCTAAAGGTGAACACTCTCTGACTCGCACAAAGAAAATAAAATATGTACGGAGACGCTGCTTTTCTACTGCCGGGACTTGAGTTCCAAGTCAAAAACCTGCCTTCCTTTGGAGATTGATTGCAAAGTGAGACCACACAAGTTAAAAAGCTAAATGCCTCAGGCAAATCTCGAGATTGGATTTACTTCCAAGGCGTAGTGAATTTCTGGCATGGACTCAGAAGCAAAGAACCAATGTTGTTGTCTCAATTAATTGCTTCACACCTTGCTGGATAAATAGCTGGTCAGAAGTGAACTTGAAGTTGGGTAGATTATGTGCAATTCGATTTGACTGAATTATCTATAGGTATTGACTATCATCTCTTGAAAATAACTGGCCATCTGGTGATGATGTGGGTAGACACTCAGAAGTATTGACCCACAGACTGTATTTTAGATCACAGGATCATAACATAGAAAACATAGAAAATAGGTGCAGGAGTAGGCCATTTGGCCCTTCGAGCCTGCACCGCCATTCAATATGATCATGGCTGATCATCCAGCTCAGTAACCTGTACCTGCCTTCTCTCCATACCCCCTGATCCCTTTAGCCACAAGGGCCACATCTAACTCCCTCTTAAATATAGCCAATGAACTGGCCTCAACTACCTTCTGTGGCAGAGAATTCCACAGACTCACCACTCTCTGTGTGAAGAAATGTTTTCTCATCTCGGTCCTAAAAGACTTCCCCCTTATCCTTAAGCTGTGACCCCTGGTTCTGGACTTCCCCGACATCGGGAGCAATCTTCCCGCATCTAGCCTCTCCAACCCCTTAAGAATTTTATATGTTTCTATAAGATCCCCCCTCAGTCTTCTAAATTCCAGCGAGTATAAGCCTAGTCTATCCAGTCTTTCTTCATATGAAAGTCCTGCCATCCCAAGGATCAATCTGGTGAACCTTCTCTGTACTCCCTCTAAGGCTAGAATGTACTCCCTCTAAGGCTAGAAGGAGTAGCTGGAATCTACTGACCATTCATAGCACTGAACCCAGCTCCAAACTCAAGAGATATTTTAATACTCAGGTTACGTGAGCCATTCGTCTACACATGCTCCTCTGATTTGCCAATAAAATATTGCAATTAGTCCCCAATATTTAAAGGTCCTCAATGGACAAAATGGAAGAATTATTTTTAATAATTTCTCATTGTGAAACCAGACCTCATATCTCAAAGTCCTAAGATACTTGGCACTCTCAAAAGACTCAGACCAGAACTGAATCTGCAGGTGTAGCTAGAAAGATGGGAGAGGTGAAAATAAATGTGAATATACCACTACCCACCTCCCACAAAGATGAGAGTTGCTGATCATGTAACTGAGGTGTGACATCCCAGATCTATGTTCCACTTCAGACTTAGCCTCCTGTGGGCAATGTGCCACTGAAAATACTTCCGAACAGGCCAAATCAGATGTTAAGAGCTTTTGGTATCCCACTATCAAAAATGGTACTGTGTATATAAGGTAAGTGTTTCCTATTTTCCCAGTGCGTGAAATTGGACCCCATTATTTTCTAACATTTTGGATTGGTAGTTTGCACCATGCCAAAACTAGGACAGTGACAACCAATTAGAAATAACTAACTTACATTAAATCACCTCCTTTGTACTCCAGTGCATTGTTTCTCTGACAACATTTTGGGATAGGTGCAAATGTTTCCTCCGATAGAACACAAGCAATTATTCTTATTAGACTTTACATCCCATAAAATCTGAAGTATGCAACATTGTTCGAGCATGACCTATGAATTATTATTTGGACCAATTCCTTAATGAAATAACGTCCAACTGACCATGTCTATTTTCCCACAATGCTCCAGCATTTTGTGAATAAATACCTTCGATTTGTACCAGCATCTGCAGTTATTTTCTTATATTATGTCTATTTTCCCTTATGCACACCTACAAATTGCATACATTTTCCACAATGAAATCATTCAATTTCTTAGATTTAGATTTAGAGATACAGCGCAGAAACAGGCCCTTCGGCCCACCGGGTCCGCGCCGCAGAGCGATCCCCGCACACTAACACTATCCTACACCCACTAGGGACAATTTTTACATTTGCCGAGCCAATTAACCTACATACCTGTACGTCTTTGGAGTGTGGGAGGAAACCGAAGATCTCGGAGAAAACCCACACGGGTCACGGGGAGAACGTACAAACTCCGTACAGACGGCGCCCGAAGTCTGGATCAAACCTGAGTCTCCGGCGCTGCATTCGCTATAAGGCAGCAACTCTATCGCTGCGCCACCGTTCCGCCCTTATGTTATATCTTATATGAAAATATGTGCGGGGATCGCTGGTCGATGCAGACTCAGTGGGCTGAAGGGCCTGTTTCCGCACTGCATCTCTAAACTAAACTAAACTAAAAATAACAGATATGAGCCCTTTCTGATGCTGTACTTTAAAACAAGCTGTTCCAAATTTCATTGTCCTTACCTTCACGTTACTTGTTTGTTTTTTTGAGGGAGGAGAGAGGTGAAAATCTAGACCAGTGACTGTTCATTTCACCAGTGTGGAAGTATTTATTGCACATAAGCAGATATTATGTGTCTGGCAGTGTTATAGTCTCCCACGTTCAAGAAAACATTTCTGCTGTCATATAGAATTTTATTACAGGCAATAGAAAAGGCTTTTTTTTATGTATGAAGTACCTCAAGATATAGTGAGTTATGAGAAGGGAGCAGATGAAAGAATGAAGCAAACAAAGACCATTTGGCCTGTCAACTCTATTTCTTCAAATCATCACGCTTATTTTTCTATCATGGGCCCTACCTATTTACTTAATCTCGTAAAGGAAGTTCAACATATTTTTTACTTGCCTCTCAAATATTAAAGGAATCCTCCCTATACTCTTGGAAAATAGACAGAAACTAAGTTTGCATCTCATTCGAAAGACAGCAATTCTGATAATGCTTCCACTGAAATAAAACAGAAAATTCTGGAGATACAGTTTGTCTCCTGCATTTCAAACTTCCATTGTATTTAACTTTTGGAGTATTGCACTAAGTGGCTTATGATTAGATTAAGTGACCATATTCACTACGAGGTTTAAACAATCAGATGTGAAGTTAACCCTGACTACATGGCAACCATGTTAACACACCTTGCTTTTAATGGTTGACTGATGGATGAATATTAAGCTGTTTCAGCAAAAAGGAAAACAGAACCTGTACATAAAACATAGAATGGTACAGTACAGGAATGGGCCTTTTGGCCCACAATGTTTGTGCCGAACGTGATGCCTCGTTAAACCGATCTCATCTGCCTATGCCCTGTCTGAAGAAGGGTCTCAACCCGAAAGTCACCCATTCCTTCTCTCCAGATATGCTGCCTGTCCCGCTGAGTACTTCCAGCTGTTTATGCCCATAAATGATTCATATCCCTCTATTCCCTGCACTTCCATGTCTATTTAAATGCCTCTTAAATGCCCCTATCATATTTGCCGCCCTCAATAGCCTGGGATAGATCCCATCAGGCCTTGGGGACTTATCCACCTTAATGTTCTTCAAGAGCCTCAGCACCACCTCCTACTCAATTTCAAACTGCCCAAGTATATTTGTATTCCCCACACTGATGTCGTTGTCCTGCAAGTCCTTCTCCTCGGTGAATACATGATTCAAAGTACTTCTTTAGTACCTCAACTACATACTCCGACTCCAAGCATAGATTCTCCCCAAGCTGGCTGCCTGCCCCTTTTCCGGGGTTACGTCCGTGCCCGGGTGATATTAGAGAGAGGGACAACGCGCTGTCCACGGGCACCCTGGAGGATTTCCTGGACCACTGGGGCCCCCGCGGGGGGGTGGAATGTATCCTTGACAAGGTTTGTAACATAGTTGTTTAATACTCAGTATATTTTATATTTAAAAATATTTGTTTTACTTTGTACTATGGTGGTGGGTTTGTTGGTATTGTTTTGGATTGTACATATTATTCATTTAATAATTGATTAAATTTATTTTTGGTACAAAAACCATAGATTCTCTCCTTTATCTTTGAGCGGTCCTACCTTTTTCCAGGTCACCCTCTTATTTTTAATGTACATATAAAAAGCTTTGGGATTTTCCTTAATCCGACTGGCCAATTACATTTCATGGCCACTTTTCGCTCTTCTAATTCCCCACTTGAGTTCTTTCCTTCTCGCATTATATTTCTCATAAGCCCTGTCTGATGCCACCCTCTTAAATATCTTTAATCATTGTTAAATAAGAAATTTAAAATCAAAATTAAAACTGCAGATACTGAAAATATCAAAAGGAAAATAGAAGTGGCTGGAAAATGCTGTGCACTCTTCTGATGAATGGTCTTCGAACTGAAATGTTTCTCTTTCCACAGATGCTGCTGGATCTGCTGTGTATTTTCAGAGTTTTATATTAACTATCGAGGAATCATCCCAAAATGTAATGGGGTATGTGGATTTCAATTCCTTTCTCCAGTTTTGTGGAATGATACGAATATGCTTAAACATACTCGGTGTGTAAAAAGATCTCGGAAACTTTGATTTACTTCTTCTCATGAGACGGTCCCTTTAAATCAAGAATGACTTGCTTCCACTCTATTTTTCTGGGTTCCGACGTGACCGATGGGGCCAATGAGACACTGCCACGAGTGGGGCAGGACGTGCTTAATGGAGCAAGTGGATGGGTTGTTTCGAAGTTGATACACTTCTTCTATCATTTACACTGGGCTTCTGTGCGCTCCCATTGAGGGACATGTTCTCAGAGCCATTCCAAATGGTCCTTCTTCACTTTGAATGTTCCCACCCCCCCCTATATGGCTTCAATATTATTTATCTGAAACTGGCACCATCTCTCCCTCCGCAGCCTTTTATTCTGTGCATAGTCACCCCTGTTGCGTTTAAAGGTTCTTCAATTGACACCACCTTTTAGACTTCCCCCCTATCATTTTTGCCATCTCTTCTCTGAGCCCCGTCTCACCTACTTTATCCTTTACTCTTCACCCTGTCCCATTTCACTTATATTCCTTACTCCGGCTCCACATTTCATGCGTCTTCTCTCCTTATTTCTATATCTCACACTTTTTGTCTTTTACCTCTGGCCTTTATCCAACCATCAAAACCCCTCTCACCTGTGTCCACTCACCACTTGCCAGGCTTTGCCCCGCCACCACCTCACTTCCAGGTTTCTCCCCCTCCCCACCACAGTTGATCTGAAGAAGGGTCCCAACCCAAAAACGCAATTTATCCATGTACTCCAGAGATGCTGCCTGACCCGCTGAGTTACTCCAGCACTTTATGTCTTTGATAAACCAGCATCTGCAGTTCCTTGCGTCTGACATCACCTTTCCTTATACATATTTATATCAAGATATATACAGATGCTGAATGCACCACACTCACCAAACATGCTTCTCTCCACTACTTTATCTTTGAATAAAGACACAAAGTGCTGGAGTAACTCGAAAGGTCGGAAATCTTCTATGGACCCGAAACATCACATTCCTTTTCTCCAGATATGCTGTCTGATCGCTGAGATACTCTAGCATTTTGTGTCTATCTTTGAGACAAAGCAGTATCTGCAGTTCCTTCCTACACATTATATTTGAACAATTGCCTATTTGTAAGCAGTTTATAAATAGAACAGTTTTCTGCATGTTTGATACAAAACCATCCTAAATAGGCTCCTCCTGATATCATTATCCTTCCTGGATGTTTACCAAACCTCGATCAAGACTGATGTACATTTTCTGCACTTTAAATTCAAACCGCACAAACAACCTATTACCAATACAGTATTACTTCTCCGAAGCAAAGAAGATTTATAAGGATGTTGCCAGGACTTGAGGCCCTGAGCTATGCAAAGGTTGGGCAGGCAGGGACTTTATTCCTTGGAATGCAGGAGTCTGAGGGGTGATCTTATAGGAGGGGATAAAATCACAAGGAGGATAAATAGAGTGAATGCACAGAGTATTTTAACCAGAGTGGGGGAATCACTCAGGATGTAGGTTTAAGGAGAGAGGGGAAAAATTTGCTAAGCTGAGGGGCAACTTATTCACACAGAGGCTGGTGGGTTATGTGGAACAAACTCCCAGAGGAGGTAGTTGGGACAGGTAATATGACACAATTTAAAAGATATTTGGAGAGGTATATGGGTGGAAAAGCTTTAGAGGGATATGGCAGATGGGAATAATGTAGATGAGGCAAGTTGGGTCAAAGGGCCTGTTTCCATGCTTTATGCCTCTATGACTCTAAAACCTATCAGTATTCGTATTTCAATCCCATACACTGAGGCTGTGATCTGCAATCATCTTGTTGAATGGCAGAACCGGTCAAGTGGTCACATGGCATATTCTAGCTCTTACATCATATGCTCTTAAGGCATGTGAAACACTATTCCCCTCCATGCTTAACTTTTCCATTCTACACCACATAAAGACACAAGAAATATATGCAGGAGTAGGCCATTTGACCTTTCCAGTATGCTCTGCCATACATCAAGTTGTGGCTGATCATCTACCTCATCACCAGTTTCCTGTGTTATTCCCATATGGGATTCTCTTCAAACCCAGAAATTTATCAGTCTCTGTTTTGAATGAATGCATCGAATGAGACTCTGCAGCTTCCGGAGATAGAGAATTAGAAAGATGCACCATCCTCGACCAGGGAAATTGTCTGACATCCAGCCTCTCAAGCCCCTGTATTCTTATCAGTTTCAATGAGATCTGACTCATTCGTCTAAACTATAGCTAACACAGGCGATGTCTACTCAATCTCTCCTTGTACAACAAGCCTACTATCCCTGGAACCAGTCCAATGTATTGTCACTGCACTTCATCAAGTACATCTCCTGAGGTAAAGAGATCAAGCTGTACACAATACTCCTGATGCAGTCTCACCAAGAGTTAATGAATCTTTGTTTCTACACCCAAGTCCTCTGGTAATTAAGTAAACAGACCATTTGCTAATTTTACTAACGAGTTGTTTCACCTGTATGTTGGTTTTCAGTGACTTCTACAAACCTATCATTAACCATTCTCTGAGACACATGAGATTGTGAGCAAAAAATAAACTGTAAAATTTAGTCCTAATGCAGGCACAACCTTCCTATGTTTTATGGAAGGTAGACACAAAATGCTGGAGTAACTCAGCGGGTCAGACAGTATTTCTGGAGAGAAGGAATGGGTGACATTTCGGGTCAAGACCCTTCTTCAGACCGATGTCAGGGGAGTGGGCGGGACAGAGATAGAATGTAGTCGGGGACAGGAAGACTAGTGGGAGAACTGGGAAAGGGGAGGGGATAGAGAGAGAAAGCAAGGGTTATCTGAAGTTAGAGAAGTCAATGTTCATACCTCTGGGGTGTGAACTGCCCAAGCGAAATTTGAGGTGCTGTTCCTCCACTTTGCGCTGGGCCTCACTCTGACAATGGAGGGCGCCCAGGACAGAAAGGTCAGATTGGGAATGGGAGGGGAAGTTGAAGTGCTGAGCCACCGGTTTTATGGATACCTACTTCAAGCTCGAGGCATAGATAGGGTAGACAGTCAGAAGTTTTTTTCCCAGGATGATAAAATCAAATTACCAGAGGCCATAGCTTTAACGTGAGAGGGGAAAAGTTGAAAGGAGATGTGCAGGGTAACTTTTTTACACAGGCAACGAGTGCGTGAAATGTATTGCCAGGGTTGATGGTTGAGATAGATATGATAGTGGCATTTAAGAGGGTTTTGAATAGGAATATGGATATGCAGAGAATGGAGGGATATCGATTATGTGCAGGTAAAGAATCGAGGCTCTCGGCATCATGTCCAGCACAGACATTGTAAGCCGAAGGGTCTCTTCTTGTGCTGTACTGTTCAATGTTTCCTCCACAGATGGGCTCAACTATAGAGAGAGATTGGGCAGGTGAGGACTTTATTCCTTGAAGTCATGGGGTTAAGGGGTAATCTTATAGATTTGTACAAAATCATGAGATGAATATATAGGGTAAATGCATAGAAGATTTTATCTAAAGTAGGAGAATCAAGAACCAGAGGAGTTGGATTTAATGGAGAGAGGGAAAGATTTAATAAGAACTTGTGGGGCAACTTTTTCCCTCAAAAGGTGGTCCATGGAACAAGTTGCCAGAGAAGGTATTTGTGGCCGATAATATAAGAGCATTTAAAAAACACTAGGACAGTTACATGGATAGGAAAGGTTTATGATATGGGCCAAATGCAGACAAATGGGACTAGATTAGATGAAGCTTCTTGGTCACAATGTCATAAGTGATAGGAGCAGAATTAGGCCATTCAGGCCATCAAGTCTACTCCGCCATTCAATCATGGCTGATCTACTTTTCCCTCCGAAGCCCATTCTACTGCCTTCTCCCCATAACCCTTGACACCATTCTCCTGCCTCCTCCTCATAACCCCTGACCCCATTCTCCTGCTTTCTCCCCATAACCCCTGACTGCATTTGGCATGACAAGTTGGACAGAAGGACCTGTTTCCATGCTGTATGACTCGATGACTCCCTTTCACGCTTCTGAAGCTCCATACCTAAAATCTTTCTCTTTCTGTTGATGCTGCCTGACCTGCTGAGTCTTCGAGAATTTTCTATTTTTATTTCTTTTTCCATTTCCCAAGCACTGATCCCTGTGGTACCTACTAGTCACAACCTGCCAACCTGCGGAAGCTCTACATATTCCCACTTTTTCCTTTTGGTCTGATAACCAGTTTTAAATCCTTGCCAATTTATCACTCTCCAAATTATTGTACAATAGCCTCATTGACCAAATCTGCTGTGTGGGACATTGTCAAAATCTAAATGCACCCCATCCACTGATTTTCTCTCATTCACTTACTCTTTCCTCTCTCAGTCTCAGCTCCCTCCATTTACTCAGCCCTCTACTCACCTCACTCTCAATTCCCCCATTTCTCTGGCTCAGCCGCCCTCTTTGCTCACCCCTCCTCCCCTATCCCTATCTCCCTCCCTCAGAAACCTCTCCCTATTTCACACAACTTTTTCACCTCTCGACCTCATTTATCCTTTCTTTCGATCCACCTGCTCTCCTTCCACATCCTGTACTTGGCCTTGTTTCCCTTCCTCATAGCCTTCAGCCACCAGCCAACTACCACTATATGGCCTCTTCCGGGGAGCTTCGCAACTGCCATCCCCTGCCCCCTTTACAACACTCGCCCTTGCAGCCATATAATTTAACGATTGCAGCTTAGACTAGACTCCCTGAACTTCCATAATTAATCCTTGCAAGACTCTTCAGCTACCCACCCACCCAATCTGGCCTGAACTCAACAGATTATTGTTGGTGCACGGTGGCGCAGCGGTAGAGTTGCTGCCTTACAGCGAATGCAGCGCTGGAGACTCAGGTTCGATCCTGACTACGGAGTTTGTACGTTCTCCCCGTGACCTGCGTGGGTTTTCTCTGAGATCTTCGGTTTCCTCCCACACTCCAAAGACGCACAGGTATGTAGGTTAATTGGCTGGGCAAATGTAAAAATTATCCCTAGTGGGTGAAGGATAGTGTTAGTGTGCAGGGATCGCTGGGCGGCACCGACCCGGTGGGCCGAAGGGTCTGTTTCTGCGCTGTGTCTCTAAATCTAAAAAAAATCTAAAATTATAGTCAACCTGCACTGTTTCTGCCAGTTGCTGGGCCCCTGTGCCTGATGAAGGTGCTCCCAATTTTGCAAACATAGGTCTTAATAGCTCTACCAGAATGGAACTATTCTCCTTAATCAGTGTCTGCAGCTGGAAAATTTTCACTTGGAGCTCAGTGAGGAATGAAATCCTTCTGTTTGATTTCTTTGCTGCCTATTACTGAATATCCAGGGGGAAGCTGGAAGCAGTCCCAGTGGCTGAAGCACTCACCCACGCTACCCTTGTAGTAGCTGGCTCGAAAGCTCCAGTAAAGTGCAAAACTGTTGATGAGTCCCGCAAAAGATGGCTAGCGGGCATATGTTTTCTACATTCAATACTGCATATATTGGAGAAATCCCAGTTATTGTGTGAACCTACTCATGTTGGATATCAGGGGCAGGAATACAGCAAGGAAATATTGGGACTTGGAATTTGAGTTTCACGAAGCTGGACTTCTGGATGGTCTGAGATGTTGATTCACTGGTCATTCCGGCAGTGACAGTCAAAGAAATGAGAAGGGCTTTGCAAGAAAGGAGAAGAAAAAAGCATGCATGTCCATTGACACACATTGGTCTCTTGCCTTCTCTCACCCCCCCACCACCACATAATCACATGCACACACAGATGTATACATGTACACATTTGCAAAAGCACTCAAGCACAAACACTCTAGTTTAGTTTTGTTTTGTTTACAGATACAGCGCAGAAACAGGTCCTTCAGCCTACTGTGTCGTCGCCGACCAGCGATCTCCGCACATTAACACCACCCTACACACATTAGGGGCAATTTTACATTTACACCAAGCCAATTAACCTACGAACCTGTACGTCTTTGGAGTGTGGGAGGAAAGCAAAGACCTCGGAGAAAATCCATGCAGGTCACGGGGAGAACGTACAAACTCCATACGGACAGCACCCATAGTCAGGGTTGAAATGGGGTCTCTGAAGCTTTAAAGTAGAGCTCTACCTCTACACCTCCGTGCCCCCCTAGTACTCACTGTCCCTCTCTGAAATGAGAGGAATATCTACAGAGAAAACTACTTATAATTATCCATTTGGATTTTTGAGAATAAGCATGATTCAGGCCCTATTGAAGAAGGTAGGCCAGATAATATAGTATCTAGATGATCATGGCCTTTCAGGTCACGTTAGTGAAGTCCACTCTTCCAACACGGAATTGCTCTTTCTTGATCTCACATTTTACACAAGGGGTGCTTTTCTTTTTCTTCCTTCTTTTGCTTCATTAAAACAGCAGGCAAATGTAGGTCTTATAAAATTTCATAATCTCTTCCCAAAGCCCTCTGTTAATTATTGGGACCTTAAAAGTCTTGGGAGTCACATATTCTGCCTGCAGGCAGCGGTGAGTCTGGGATTGGCTAAGGACAAATCTTTTTCTTTCGATGTCCCACAGGATGTCTCAATGATGTGGCCATTGTTTTAACCCTTTCCACTTCAAAAGATTGCCTCATCTCAATTGATCCAAGGTATCAACATACCTGTTCATCCTGTGGAAGATTATTTCAATTACCAATTCCAGAGTGTAAAATATTGCTATCGCTTATATATACAAACTCAATAAATGGAGCGTGAAAAAAGGGGCAGAGCACCACCCTGCATTGAGACATAACTTATGGTAGAAAATGAGCTAAAAATGTCTTATGCCTCAGTTCATTGTCCCAAAGATAAACTGCTCTAATGTCACCAATACATTGAATGCAGTGATTAATTTAAATGCCGTTATTTCAATGCAAATTATCATTGTTGTTCTAATTGATGACACTTGGCTTTTGATGCAATAAGGAAATGGCATATGCACGCACAGAAGAAATTAAGACTGTTCCCCTGAGCATACACTGCACCATTTCTTTAGTTTATTAATAGGATAAGTGCATCCACGTGTGAACAAGTCTGAAATTAATTAAATTAGGTTGTGAATTTAATTCAAATTGTCCCAATTCAATGCAATTTGTTTTTTTGTTTGTTTTCTGTGATCTTGTGACTCTTCTTTTAGTTCAGATCACAGGTGTAATTTGAAGTGATAGGTATGATTGCCCACCTGAGTATAATTCAAGCTAAGCGGAAAGAGTCACGCAGCCTTGCAGCAAATAAACCAATCCCTCGAGAGTCAAGAGTCAAGAGTGTTTTACTGTCATATGCCCCAGATAGAACAATGAAATTCTTACTTGCAGAAGCACAACAAAATATGTAAACATAGTACACTGTAAACAATATAATAAACGAGAGAAAAAAAAAGTTCAGTCTGAAGAAGGGTCTCGACCCGAAACGTCACCCATTCCTTCTCTCCCGAGATGCTGCCTGACCCGCTGAGTTACTCCAGCATTTTGTGAATACCTTCGATTTGTACCAGCATCTGCAGTTATTTTCTTATAAAAAAAAGTTCAGTGCGAGTATACATACTCACAAATACACACACACACACATTTACAGTGTACTGTGTTTACATATTCTATTGTGCTTCAGCAAGTAAGAATTTCATTGTTCTATCTGTGTATATATATATACACAGTGTGTGTAAATATATATACACGCACACATGCGTACACACAAAAAACAAACAATAATAATGCAATAATAACAATAATAGTCTATGTAGTTCTGAGCTTATTTGAGGTTGTAATGTTTAGTAGCCAAATGACTGTAGGGAAGAAGCTGTTCCTGAACCTGGACGTTACAGTTTTCAGGCTCCTGTACTTTCTTCCCCATGGCAGGGGTGTAATGAGTGTGTAGCCAGGGTGGTGTGGGTCTCTGATGATGCTGGCTGCCTTTTTGAGGCTGCGACTATGGTAAATGCCTTCGATGGTGGGGAGGTCAGAGCCGATGATGGACTGGGCAGTGTTCACCACATTTTATCGTCTTCTTCGCTCCTGGGCGTTCAAGTTGCTGAACCAGGCCGAGATGCAACCAGTCAATATGCTCTCTACTGTACATCTGTAGAAGTTCAAGGGGATCATTGGTCCACTGAGTCTGCGACTTCAATTAATGAGGAGGCACAATGGAATATGCATCCGCAGAAAACCAAATGCAATCTGTTTCACAAATTCCATATGCAACAGAAAGGAACTGCTTTCTCCTCTCTGCGTCATTGAAATTTATGTCATACAGTTCAATGGACATTATACATTGGAAATAGACACAAAATGCTAGAGTAACTCAGGGGGACAGGCAGCATCTTTGGAGAGAAGGAATGGGTGACATTTTGGGTCGAGACCCTTCTTCAGACTAGTTAGGGATAAAGGAAACAAGGGAGATAGACGAGGAGAAGTTCTCAATCTATACATTGGGAGTCTGGAACAGGATTCTCTGCCCTAAACTTTACTAAGATCCACTATCTTTCATAGAGTGCACTACCATTTCTATGTGTACTTAACATTATCAACCCGTATTCACTCTGTTCGAAAAGCGCTAATCAATCATAGCTAGGATTCATTTCCTCTTATCCTCTTCCACAAGAGGGGAAATTCCAAATTCAACTCTGACTCATGCCTGGATAATTTCATAGCCTTACTAAGGAGGCATTGTTTCAGATTATTGACCAATTGTATTTCTGATGATCGGCTATTAACCTGAAACATTAATTCTATTTCTTCTTCTGCAAATGTTAATCGATGTGGATTATTTACAGGGTCCCTCTTTTTCTTGTTGCAGATGTGCCACATTTTGCTTTCTAGCATGTCGTAAAGGTAAAATGCTTTCATTGGGAGATTTTTCCTTTCATCGGGCTTTGAATAACCAGATGAGCTAATGTCAGAAAGTTTATTCCGGATAATTTTCTGCAATATATCATAGAGCTAACAAGTGGACAGATAATATTAAATGTAATAATCTGTGAGGCTGAGTTGATTTTTGATAGACCAATAATTATTTGTTATTGTTCATAATATGTCCAATGATGTGGAGTAAAGACAATTTCTACTGGGAATCTAAAATCAGGTAAGGCCAAATTCCATATGTTGAGTTTGAGGCTATCCACAGAAACATAAATAAATCTTAATGGCTGAAACAACGAAGGAACTGGGAGTTATTCAACAATTGATGTAACAGGTTACTAGTTGATACCCCAAGGGGGCAAGTGTTTCCTGGACAAAAACCTAAAAACAAAAAGCAGGAATGACTAAGAGGCAAGAAACTTCATAAAACTAAAAGCAACAAAGGAAAAATACGAGGCTGCCAATCTTTGGATTTATTTTCACCAGAGGAACGTGGATACCCAATTGACGTGTATGTTCAATATATGGTCTGTTAGACACAAAAGAAACCGAAGGATTGGAGGAAAAACCAAAACTAAAACAAGTTAGAACTTGATTAAACAGTGGTCGTAATGAATGGCAGAATTGGCTTATGGAATCCAAGGTCTATATCCAGTCCTATTTCCTGTGTTTTCGCATTATTGTGAATTTATACTCTTATCATCTACTTTTAAATTTACAGTTAACAATCTTGCTAATTATATTGCTCACCTTGAAAACCTTCATGATGTGGAAACTTGTTCAAGATTTATTAAGACTGCTTAACATCATTTAGCAATATAGGCACAGTGCACGGAAGTTGTACATTCTTCCCGTGACCGCATGGGTTTTCTCTGGGTGCTCCCATTTCTTCCCACATTCAAAGGACGTGCAGACTTGTAGATTAATTGGCTTCTGTAACGATTGTCCCTGGTGTGTAGCATAGAACTGGTGTGCGGGTGATCGCTGGTCGTTGCGGACTCAGTGGGCCAAAGTGCCAATTTCCACACTAAATTTCTAAACTAAACTAATATACTAATTGAGCATTGATAGTTTTGTTCTGAAATTGTATCTTGTGCATGGTGTTGTAACATTATTCAGTCCTGGTTATTAAATTATCTATAGTTTTGTGCACATAAAAGATGCTGGGAAGGTTTTTGGGCATCAGTGATGGGTTCTTCAAATTTACTTTGGGGAAATTTCCATATCAGGCACAAAGCTTAAAAACAGACTATCAATATTACAAAACTTATCTTGATAAATTGTTTCAAGCTCATTATTTGAGAAATTTATGCAATTGGGATCATTACAATTGAAACAAGCACGAAAGATCCTGCAGGTAGAATTTCACACTTTTGGGTGTAATTTTAGCATTTAATGTGGCTTTGTGATGTTACTAAGTGAGAAGGTTTCTCCTGTTGTTATTTTCCTTTGTGTTTTCATTTGCAATAATTGTATTGTTGCCAGGGTATTATTGTAAATGAGACTTTGGATGGATGAGCAGTTAGATACAGAGAGCAAGATAATGAGATAGATAATTAAAATAATGCAGTAAGATTAAATTGGATCTAACAGGAAAGGTTACCTTTTTCATTATGGGAACAAAATAATTAGTCAAATATTAAAATAAGATTAATATATCACACATGACTTTGTTCTGATAATTTTGGAAGGGATGAAACATGTTAGGTACAAACACAACATGATTGATAAATATGAATACATTGTATTGTTCTCAAAATTAGATTGAATAATATTCACAATCTAAATAATGCTAGGTTGAATCAAATCAACAGGAAGAGTTCAAATAAAATTAAACAGGATAGGAGCAAAATAATTTAAAGATCTGAAGAAGCATCCTGACTTGAAACATGGCCTGTTCATGTCCTCCAGAGATGCTGTCTGACCCAATGAATTACTCCAGCACTGTTTGTGTCTTTTTTTTCAAAGTCCTTTTAATTGCTTGTAATTTGTTAAGCTAAATGGATGACATTTCTGCCCATTCCTTAAAGTGCGTGTTAATTATTTCCAAATCAACTTTGGATTTATCAGAATGTAAAGACCAAGAAACAGGAGGAGGATGAGGTCAAAGAGTAGGTCAAATGGACCATTAAGCATAGCCCTCCAATCAATAAGATCATGGTTATCCTTTATCTTGTCCACTTTCCTATCTGAATGCTGATTCTCTATGTGATCAAAATCCCATCAATCCGAGCCTTGAATAGAAATAATCATTGAGCATCCTTGAGGAAAAACTTCTAAGAAAAAAATATCTTCCAATTTCTGTCCTAAATGTCCAATCTTTTATCCTGTCCTTTAGCTGCAGTCCCTTCAGCTTAAGGATCAGCCTCCCGGCATCTGCCCTGTCAATCACACAGAGAGGTTCTTTCATTGGGAAAACTTTGTTTTCTTCCAAAATCCAGTGAGAATAAACTAATCTTCCACCATCTTTGTACCTAGGCAACCTTTTGAAGCAGGGACAAATGATTACCATGTCAAAAAGGGAAGTAGTGTTGAGATCATCAAATACTTGACATTTTAAGGTGGAAGATATGGAAGATGTGTTTGAGAGCAGAGGGGAAATGGCAGAAAGTACTGTTGAGTTAGGAAGCCAGCTCTAACCTAGCAATCTCTGCATTTCTTTCAAATGCATCAGGCTGCACATTGTAATAAACATCTGACTAGAGCAAGAACATAAGGACACGATGACAATAGACAATAGGTGCAGGAGGAGGCCATTCGGCCCTTCGAGCCAGCACCAAGCTGGCCCCTCAAGCATGCTCCATTATGAAATAAAGTCTTGACATCAAAACCACTTTCCAGCTTTCCCCTCGTAATTTAAATGTCGGGTCAGTTTCTGCCCTGAACACATTGAATTATTCTACATTTCTACATTTTATTCTACATTTTCCTTGATGTTTCGTTTTCGCACCTTACCATTCCTTACCTCTGTGTCTCCCTTTCTCCTGACTCTCACTGAAGCAGAGTCTCGACCCTAAACGTCACCCATTCCTTCTGTCCAGAGATGTTGCCTGTCTCGCTGAGTTACTCCAGCATTTTGTATCTATCTGCAGTGTAAACCAGCATCTGTATTTCCTTCCTACACATTTAATTATTTCACAGTTCTCTGGGTTAAAGAATTCCAAGGATTCACTTTGTGGGAGAAGCCCCTCATATCTGTCTGATATGGACAACCTCTTATTCTAAAAAGCAATAAAAAATATCTTAGCATTAAAGACTAACAAATATGATTTTTAAAAAGTAGCATTTACAATTACGTCAACGCCCATTTTTTTAACCTATCCACAGTGTTGTGACCCATTCAATTAAAATGCCAAGTATATGGAATCTCAGTCCACAGGAGTGATCCTCTACTTGTCTCTCACTTTAATTCCCCTTCCCACTCCAACTCTAATATATCTGCCTGTTACCCTGGTGCAATAATGTCTAAAACAAACATGGGGGACCTCACTTCACTTTCCTTCCATGTTGATGGAAACTTTTCAGACTCAATATTAAATTATTTTACTTCAGGTAACCTGGTCTTTCTTTCCATCTGTTTCAGAATTGGCAATTTCCTGCCATTCATTCATGATTTTGGTGGAGTTTTATTTTCCCTCCATTAGTATAGTTCAGCCTGCTTGGAATTTACCACAGCCCTGCCATTAGTAACACAGACAAAAAAAAGCTTCATCTGATTCTAACTTGAACTGATATGGACTCACTCTCTTGGAGATATTCTCTTTATTCTATTTATCCCTCCCCTATCCTCCCCGCTACTGATAACCAAAGATAATAGAGCAGAGCAAGATAGACCACTCGACCCTAAAAACCGTAGTATGTCATGGCGCCATTATACTAGGCAGAAACTTGCAGAAACATTTTAAAAGAGAAATAACAAAAATCTGTGAATTGATAGATGAGATATATTCTGCATTTTTATGGTATCATCACACATACTGTTCCCCCAAAACACTGATTACACTGTGAGAGGCATAGTGAACAGCGGGTTTTGCCTACTAAAATGGCGGTCGTTACGCTCCTTCGCGTACTACACTTCAGTATAGGCGATTTCAATGGAGTGGTTCATCTTGCTCCTCTAGTATCTTTGCTGATAACGAACTTTTTTTTTCTTTTCAAGTTCTGATGAAAGTTCAGATATGAAACATTAGTCCTGTTTCCGTTTACATAAATGCTGTCTGACCTGCAACATTCTGTTTTTATTTGCCTTATTCTGAAACCGCACCTCATGGCTCTGAATGACCTCACAAGGAAACTTTCTTTCAGCATCTAGCTTATCAATTCCCTCAGATCCTATCAGCTTCAATAAAATCAACTCTCATCCTTCCACACACCAATGTGTCTATATCTAACTGCTCAACCTTTCTTTAAACGTGAACCTTCTCATCTCAGAATTCAACCAAGTGTCACTATTGCAAATACATCCATCAAATATGGAAACCAAAATTGTATGCCATTTGCAGGAGTATTTTCTCCATATCATGTAAAGATGAAGCAAAATTTACACTCTATGCCCAAACTTCCATTATCCTTCCCCATTACTTCATCAGTTTTGCTAATTACTTGCTGCACCTTCATACTAAGTTTTAGTGTTTCAGATGCCAGGATCCCTGAATCCCTTTTTACTGCAGCACTTGATAGTCTCATTCTGTTCAAATCATAATTGTTTTTTTTTCATTTAAGCTTACAAGGAGGAGCCACACATTAAACTCTATCTGCCAACTAATTAGATTTGTTTAACCTACCTATATATTTTTTACAGGTCATTGTATCCTCCTCACAACTCGCTGACCTATTTACCATTGGGTTAATAGCGCCATTAGGTTCTTAGAATCATGAAATTATGGAGTTATACAGCATAGAAACAGGCCTCTTGCCCCAACTCAATCATGCCAACTAAGTTGCCTAACCCAGCTAAACCCACCTGCTTGTGTCTGGCCCATATCCCTCCAAACCTTTCCTATCCATCTATCTTTCCAAGTGGTCTGAAGAAGGGTCGCGACCCGAAACGTCACCCATTCCTTCTCGCCAGAGAGGCTGCCTGTCCTGCTGAGTTACTCCAGCATTTTGTGCCTATCTTCGGTTTAAATCAGCATCCGCATTTCCTTCCTATACCTTTCCAAATGTCTTTGAAATTTTATAATTGTACCGCCTCTACCACTTCCTCTGCTGGCATATTTTGCATGGTATCACCATCTGTGAGGAAAAAGTTGTCCCTCGGGTCCTTTTGAAATCTTTCCTTTCACTTTAAACCAATGCCTTCTAGTCATAGACTCCCCTACCATGGGGAAAAAGACTGTGGCTATTCACATTATCAAAGCACTTCATGATTTTATAAACCTCTATAAGGTCACCCCTGAACCAACTACACTTTGAGGTAAAAAAGAATCCCCGATACAAGCGTTTCTTGTAACTCAAATTCTATATATCCGGTAACATCCACACAACTCTTTTATGCACCCTTTCCAGTTTAATGACATCCTTCCTACGGCAGGGTGACTCTTCATCCAAGTAATCAATATGGGTTAAAGATGGTTGAGGCCCCACCAGTGATCCCCGTGGCAGCCCATTAGTTACAGCTGGTCAAGCGGAAAATGACCATTTCATCCTGATTCTCCATCCTTGGTTAGTTTTAATTTCCCCTCTCTAAGCCGATATATTACTGCCATCCCGTGCACTCTTCCCTTGTGCAGTGACATTTTATTTGGGACCTTATCAAATGCCTGCTAGAAATTCAAATGCACTTCTTCCTCTTAATGCACATTGTTTCACTGGTTTCAGACTCAAGTTTCTCAACCACAAATTTAATTTGAATCTCTGCTCAGCAATGATCACTTATTCCTTGGAGGTCTTTAACGATGAGGGCGGCACGGTGGAGTAGCGCTAGAGCTACTGCCTTACAACATCAGAGACCCAGGTTTGACCCTGACTATGGGTGCTTGTCTGTATGGAGTTTGTACGTTCTCCCCGTGACCGCATGGGTGTTCTCCAAGTTCTTTGGTTTCCTCCCACACTCTAAAGACATACAGGTTTGTAGGTTCATTGGCTTTGTGTAAATGTAAAATGTCGCTAGTGTGTGAGGGTTGTGTTAATGTGCGGGGATCGCTGGTCAGCACAGATTCAGTGGGCCAAAGGGCCTGTTTCTGCACTGTATCTCTCAACTAAATTAAACTATGAGTATCTTATTAATCCTGTCCTATTACAAAATATGAGATCTAAAATAGACAGTTCACTGGGTAGATCCTCAGTATATTGCTCTGAAACTATCTTGATCACATTCAATTAACTCATTTTCAAGGCTAGCCTCGTCAATTGATTTGTCCAATAGATACATTATGATAAAATCACCTATGATCATTGTAGTTGAGCCATGTAGCAAGTTCATTACGCTAATCATTGAGTGCGGGATGTTATAGCCCTGGGATTCCTCAACATTAGTGCAAGACCCCATGAGGTCTCATGGAATCAGGTCAATCATGCACAAGGAAGCTGTTTCCTAATTAAGCACCACCAGTGCTCCTCAACTGATGGATTGGTGTTCCTCCATGTTGAACAATACTTGGAAGAATACAGCAAATTATTCGGCCACAGAATCTGCTCAGGTCTTTAATATCCATCAGCAGGAGTAGCTTCTGAGCACTGCCACAGAGCAGTAACAAGCCAGTGGAAAACTAACGGATATAACTGCCAGACTAGGTATCTGGCAATCTATGAGTAAATCTAGACCAAAAGTAAATCTTGCCTTGGATGCATCAATGCCACATGTGCTTGAGTGTGACATCAAAAAATCTTGGTCAACCTAAATTCACTGGACATTAAAATTTAGTTAGTTTAGTTGAGTTTAGAGATACAGCATGGAAACAGGCCCTTCGGACCACTGAGTCCGCGCCGACCAGCGATCCTCGTACACTAAAACTATTCTACACGCACTAGAGATAATTTACAACTTTACCAAGCCAATTAGCCTACAAACCTGTACGTCTTTGGAGTGTGGGAGGAAATATGCGCTCCCTGAGAAAACCCCACAGGTCACAGTGAGAAGGTATAAACTCCGTACAGACAGCTCCTGTATTCAGGATCAAACCCAGGTCTCTGGTGTTGTAAGGCAGCAACTCTATTGCTGCGCCACCGTGCCGCCTTGTAAGCATTCAAATGGTTGGAGTGTTATCTTGCATGTGAATGGCTCTGCAGGCCAATTATCCCAGGCCTGGGATATCACTGTGTGAATTCCTTAGGAAAGTATCCTAGATGTAACTACCTATATCTATTTCATCAAATATCTTCCTTCCATCATAAGGTGATAAGCAAGGATGTTCATCGACAATTGCATGATGTTCAATTCCATGTCTAAACCCAGACATCATTCAGTTACGGGATAATAAGTGGCAAGTAAAGTTCATGCTACAAAATGAAACAAGCCATTCAGGAGGGAGCTGAGAAAAAAATTCTTCATCCAGGGATTAATGCATTTTTAACATTTTCTACCAGGTTCAGTCGTGAGTGGAATCAAGGCAATGAGCAACATATTTTTAGATATTAAGGGAATCAAGGGTTATCAAAGTTCATGCAGAAAGGTGGCACTGAGGCAAAACACTAGTCATGAACTTATTGAATGGCAAAGCTGGCACAAAGAGGTCAATGGCCTGCTCTTGCATTTACTTTTTATGTAGCAGTGCAGATTCACTCTTGCTTCTAACAAGAGTGAATCTAACCACCAATCTTTTACAATCAATGGCATTGCAATCCCTAAATTCTCCACCATCAACATACTGAGGGGGGCAAAAACTTAACTCGACCAGCTCCTAAATACTGCGGCTACTACTGCAGGTCAGGGGCTTGTATATCTTGCAGCAAATGATTTATAGAAACATAAACCATAGAAAATAGGTGCAGGAGTAGGCTGTTCGGCCCTTCGAGCCAACACCGCCATTCAATATGATCGTGGCTGATCATCCTAAATCAGTACCCCGTTCCCTCTTTCTCCCCATTTCCCCTGATTCTGTTAGCCCTAAGAGTTATATCTAACTCTTCAATTCCACATGGTTTTTCCACTATCTACAAGGCACAAGGCAAAATTCAAATGGAAATAGAGTGATTGTCGGGGCAGTCGAACCATCTGCAGTCGGGGCGATCGAAGCTCCCGCGGCCGGCAGTCGAAGCCCCTACGTTGGGGCGATCGAAGCCCCCGCGTCGGGGCAGTCAAAGCACCTGCGGCTTGGAGTTCCCAAAGTCAGGCTCTGACCAGAGACCGCGAGCTCCATGATATTAAGTCCACAAGCACCCATGGTTGGAGCTCCGAGGTTGACCCCTGGCAAGGTGATCGTGAGCTCCGCGATGGTAAGATCAGAGGCTTCCACGGTGGAGCTCTCAAAAGTCCGCCAACTCCTTGATGTTAGGCCGCAGTACGGACGGAGATACGATATGGAAAAAAGTCGCATATCTGTCGAGGTGAGAGATTAAAAAAAGATTCCCCCTTCCCACATAAAACAAGCTAAAGAACACTAAAAACATACATTTAACACATTGTGACGGGCTGAGTCATTTTGGCTTTGAACCGTGTTTGTTGGGCTCGATCTCTTGCGTGGACTGGAAGTGATCTGAGCCGACCAATCATGGGGTCTGGGGCGGGACGTCATGTGCGGGTGGAGAACAAAGGAACTGCCGTTAGAATTTGAACCCGGGCACGCACGCACGCACGCGTGAGCGACGGGGCTGTACCGGTTAATGATTAAACGGAATGTTTACACATTGCGAGGACCTCCACAGTGGTGACCCCCGACAATCCGAAATGGCCTATTTTGGATTGTATCATGTCTGCAGCCGACAGCCCAGACCAGCAGAAAGCAGGTTCGATCAAACTGCCCGCTTTCACAGTACAGAATCAACTTCAAGCTCCACCTATTCACATACAAAGCCCTAAATGGGCTTGCCCCCCCCCCCCCCCCCACAATTCAAAAATCTTCTAACCCACCACTCTATCTCCAGGTCCCTCAGGTCGGCCGACTAGGGGCTACTGACTATCCCGCGGTCTAGGCTTAAGCTCAGGGGTGACCGCGCTTTTGCGGTTGCAGCTCCTAGACTGTGGAACAGCATCCCTCTCCCCATCAGAACTGCCCCCTCCATCGACTCCTTTAAGTCCAGGCTCAAAACCTATTTCTACTCCCTAGCGTTTGAGGCCCTCTGAGGGGGCGCTATGAACTGTTTATGTATGTGCTGTTATGTTTGTGTGCCATTGTATGTTCGTTCTTAGTACCTGAACTGATGTACAGCACTTTGGTCAACGTGGGTTGTTTTTAAATGTGCTATACTTGACTTGATGTGTGCTTTCAACAGGCTGTAGCCCAGTTCCACATCTGCCAGATCATCGCCGATGCCACCAAATACTGCTATATGGTCAGTGCGCTGGACCAGGACACCGCCGGGCTAATAATTGATTACCTTCGCCAGGCACCAGCCGACGGCAAGTACGAGGACCTCAAAATGCTCCTCATGCGCACTTTCAGTCTCAGCCGCCATGACAGGGCAGCCAGACTCCGGCACATGGATGGCATAGGCCAGTGCTTCTTAAACTATTTCAGTGTCATTCACCCTTGAGCCTTTATCACAAAATTTCATTCACCCTCGACTAAATTTTCTGACGCTTTTTGATAATTTTCATCTTATTATCCCTTGTGTATAATTTTATATATATTAAGTCATTCACCCTTCATTCAACCTTCTAGTTTCATTCACCCCAAAATAATTTCATTCACCCTTTAAGTTTAAGAAGCACTGGCCTAGGCAACCGCAAGCCATCCGTGCTTATGGATGAAATGCTTGCCTTGATGGACGGACACAAGACCTGCCTCCTGTTCGAACAGGTTTTCCCCGAGCAGCTGCCTGAGGACATTCGCCTGCTCCTCGCGGACGAGGATTTCACCGACCCCCGACGGCTGGCTGCCCGTGCGGGCGTGCTATGGCAGGCAAAACAGCAGGGTGGCGCCACCATCAGCTGGGTGGCGGCGGTGCTTCAGCAGGTCAAGTGGCAGGGCCCAGCCTCCACCGAAGGCGCGGCAGTGAAGCCAGCCATGAGCGACGCCGGCATGGGTGAGTGGTGCTACTACCACCAAAGGTGGGGTTCTGACGCCTGTCAATGCCGATCATCCTGCACGTATCCAGGAAACGCCTCTGCCGGCCGCCAGTAGTGGCTACTGCGGCCGGCCAGAAGCATCGCCGGTCCATCCTCAAGACAGCTCAGATTTCGGTCCATCCCCAAGACAGCTCAGATTTTGGTCCATCTCCAAGACAGCTCTCATCACGCCGTTCGGGCTCTTTGAGTCCCTATGGATACCTTTCGGCCATTTCGGTTCACTTCGGTTTTGAACCATTTCGGTTCATGGTTTGGCTCACCCTTCCATCCGGGCAACAACGTCACTGATGGTCCCCAAGTTCATGTGGCACGGGTTGCGCAAACAGGTCGGCAACTGGGCCAGGGTTTGCATCCCTGTCAAACCTCAAAGATTCAGTGACACATCAAGGCGCCGCTGCAGAATTTTGCTCTGCCACACGGGCGTTTCGACCACATCCACATCGACATCGTTGGACCGCTGCATCCACCCAGAGGTGTCACCCACCTTTTCACCATCATGGACAGATTCACGAGATGGCTGGAAGCTGTCCCGCTCTCGGATACTTCCACTGCGACCTGTGCATGTGCCCTCACTGCCCACTGGATCGCCCGCTTTGCCGTGCCGGAGGACACCTCCTCCGACAGAGGTGCGCAGTTCACCTCCGAGTAGTGGTCAGCAATGGGCCGGTTGCTTGGAACTAAGCTGAACCACACTACGGCTTACCAACCGCATGCAAACGGCCTCATGGAGCGTTTTCACCGGCACCTGAAAGCATCCCTAAAGGCACGGCTCACGGGCCAAGTCTGGATGGATGAGTTGCCATGGGTCCTGCTGGGAATAAGCACTGCCTCGAAGGAGGACCTGGCAACTTCCTCGGCCGAGCTGGTGTACGTTGCCCTGCTTATGGTCCCGGGGGACTTCATCCCGGCGGCACAAGGACATCATGCTGACGTGCCTCCGTGAGAAGGTGGGCGTGCTCTCTCCAGTCCCAACGTCATGCCACGGACTCACCACCACGTTCATCCCACCCGCCCTCCTGGACTGCCAGTGCGTTTTCCTTCGCCGTGATTCCCACCGTACGCCACTGCAGAGGCCATACGCGGGTCCCTTCAAGGTACTGCAATATGGCACCATGACTTTCGTCATCAACATGGGTGGCAAGCACGAGACTGTCTCCATGGACCGCCTTAAGCCGGCACACTTGGACACTGACCAACCAGTGCAGGTGGCACAACCCCGCCGCAGAGGGCATCCACCATCACGACCGCACCCGCCCTCAAGTCTGCCATCTGCAACCCCAGACAATGGAGACACGCACACAAGATCAGGCCGCCTCACTCGTCGGCCTAACTGCCTCCATCAGTTCTGTGGGGGTCATGGAGCGGGCTGAGTCATTTTGGCTTCGAACTGTCGTTTGTCGGGCTCGAACTCTCGCGTGGGCTGGGCGAGATCTGGGCCGACCAATCACGGGATCTGGGGGGCGGCCTCATGTGTGGGCGGAGAACAAAGCAATTGACGTTAGAATTTGAACTCGGGCATGTGCGCGTGAGCGACGGGGCTGTATCGGTTAATGATTAAACGGAGTGTTTACACAACGCGTGGACCTCTACAACATACAATTAAAATACAAAGAAGGATGGGACAGACAGACTGTTGGCGAGGCAGCCATTGCTGGCGCCACCCAGTGGTAGTCAGTGTGGTGGACTTGGCTACACCCACTACCGTGCAATTTCTTTGCCACTGTAAATTGTTCCTTGTGTGTAAATCAGGTGTTGAATCTTGAGGGATTTCATGCAAGAGTAAAGAGAATGTAAGGAAGTGTATGCATGTTAAATGTAGGAGGATGCTGCAAGTTCAACATGAATTTGGGAGGGATGTTATGACTCGAAGAATGATTTTGAAGGATTTCCTTTCATGCAGGAAAACTTGAGGAATGCCTCTCTAATTCTTCTGTCTGTCTTTAAGCAAACGTAGCTTAGAGGTAACACTGGCTTCCTGGAGAGAAAGCTTTCAGCCTGACTTCTCACTCTCTGATTATATCACTTCGAAAGAGAAAATAATAAAAAATAATAAATAACATAGATTTAAAATTCAGATGGGAGGAGTAATAAATATAACCAAGGGTCAATTATTTTATAATAATTAGTAATCAGAATAAATTCCAGGGTCGGTCAGCAAGATTTCAGCAAGGAAGGGCCTCTGATATATGGTACTGATCATTGCACTAATGATGTGGTAAGGGAGCTATTAAGTCAAGTCAAGATCATGGTAAATGCCACAAATTAATACTCTAGAGCAATAAGTTGATTCATTATGCAAAGAGATGGTAAGAAGAATCAAATAAATTATTTTGTGCCAATCATTCAATCATTAATTAGACATTTAGAAAAAGTACTATTCCTGAATTTACTGAAGATAAATGACGGAAATAACAAAGGAAAAAATCTGTATGTATTTTTCTTGGGAACCATCTCCATCCAATGTCATTTCCTCAAATGCACATTAATTTATGCAAACATACACATACTGTCATTAATAATTCTTCATAAAATCTTTCTATGTAGACTCAGTCCCATGTAATCTGATAACCTTGAAAATACTTACCCTTCATTTCGCATTTTTGAATTTATATTAAATCTGTCTTTGCCCTCAACCCATGAAGTGCACAGCAAACTGCAACTCATGGCATTAAATTTTATCTTAATCTTTTCTTGGCTTTTATGCCAATTATCTTATATCTCTGTTCTCTTATAAAATCTCCCGCTATTTTAAAATATCCTCATTTATTCTATCACAAGGATTCATGATTTTTGAATATCTCTGACAGAGTTTCCCTTAATCTTCAGTGCTCTAAGGAGAACATCCAAGCTTCTCTGGAACACAGCAGATACTCATGTCCATAGATTTCATGTCTCGGTCTCCTCCAACCCCTCTCCTAAAAGTCTGATGCCCAGAAATAGATGCAAGAGTTCAGCTCCAGTATGTTTGAAACAGTAATTAACAACTGGAATTATTTTCATTTATCCCTTTATTTGTAAAAAAAAAGATCCTGTTTCTATAAACTGCATATCAGCATGTCTTGCCGCCTTTAAAGCTTTGTGGATGTTAGTCCCCTGGGCATTCAACTCTTTTCTTAATTGAAGTAATGGTATGTTGTAAATAATCTTGTCCCATTTACTTGATCTTTAATGGAGTCACAAGCATGAGAATCAGAGAGATTAATTCAACAATGTCATCTGCTTATGACCCAGTCTCAGCCATTTGCAAATGAAACCCTCATTAAAGTCTGTGACAGGTATGGCAGTGGACTAAGGCAGAAGAGATGGTTAGCTGGTTGTCGAAGACACTTTCAGCGATTTTGCGGGGCTTGTTCTACAGTCTGACACCCTTTCTCCCTCAATGCTCCACTGCCATCTGATGGAAATTGTTCTTTTTATTTATTCCCCATCACTCTTTGCTAAATAGGGGCGGCACAGTGGCTCATCGGTAGAGTTTCTGCCTTGCATTGCCAGAGAACCAGGTTCGATCCTAACTACAGGTGCTGCCTTTATGGAGTTTGTACAGCCACCAGCATCCACAAAGACTCTACACACCCCTGCAACAATCTGTTCGAACTTCTACCATCGGGCAGACGATACAAGGCCTTCTACGCCCGCACTTCCAGACTCAGGAACAGCTTCATCTCCAGGGCCATAGCTGCTATGAACCGGTCCTGCTGAGCTGGATGGTCACATCGCACAGTGAACCGGCACATATCTCCTTGCACTTTATTCTGTTTTAAAACTGTTACAATTTGTTTCATTGGGTTGTTTAAATTAATACTGACTAGCTAATTAATTTATTGCATCGTATGGGAGGTGCATTCCCAATCTCGTTGTACCCCTGTATAATGACAATAAAGATATATTGTATTGTATTGTATTGTATTGTATGTTCCCTCCGTGACTGCGTGGGGTTTTTTCCGGGTGCTCCGGTTTCCTCCCACACTCCAAAGATGTACAGGTTTGTCGGTCAATTGGGTTTGGAACAAATTGTAAATTGTCCCTAGCATGTATGATAGAACTAGTGTACAGGGTGAATGCTGGTGAGCACGGGCTCAGTGAGCTGAACGGTCTGTTTCCATGCGGTTTCTCTAAAGTCTAAAGCCTAAAGTCTAAAGTCAATAAAATATGCTCTTGGGAACCCAATGCCTCCCAATTTAGGGCTTCACCATCACGTTTGACATCTTTCATGCCATTTGCATCCCTGTTTCTGTAATCTCCTCAAACCCTCTGAGATTTCTAACTTTTACCAACTCTATCACAGCCCCATGCATTTTGGTGCCTCTCATCACACTGGTCTGGAATTCTCTTCCTGAACGTTTCCACTTGTCAGCTTCCTTAGTCGTGTTTCTTTCATCATCTTTTTTCCTACATTGAAGGAACTAACTAAATAGAAGCTGGTTTTGAAGTCAATACAAGCTATTACTTGTGGTATTCACCCCAGAGAGGTGTTACCATAAAATATTCACTTTCTTTGAAAAGATGAATTTAGGATGCAATGATTACTATGGAATATTGGATAATAAAACAGAATTCTGTTCTTGATACATCAATTTTAAATAACTTAATATAACAATCTGATAAATATATAATATGCAGAATGTCCTCATGTCTGAAATAAAATCTGTTTCAATAACTGAATAACTACAAATTTGTGAAATGGGGAATGTCTGGCCACATACAAGGCACATTCCCAAGAGATGGAAAGGAAGGGCATCGGAATCAAGATGACTAAAGAGATCGAGGCTAAATCAAGACAGAAAAGGCGTCCGATGACAAATATAAGCTTCCTAATACATAAGAGAACCAAGCTGAATATAGAAAGCGCAGAGAAGATCCAAAAAAAGAAAGTAGAGGCCCAAGGAGGAATATGAGAATAGGATCAGCTGCTGACACAAAGTGAAACCCTGAAGTTTTCTTCTGATAAATGTATCAAGAGTGAATATACAGACAAAGGGAGGATGACAAAGGAACCATAATGATAGCTGAGGTCATAGCTTAGCAATGCGAGTATTTGCAATTGTCTTAACTCCGTTATAGTATTGGAGAAGGTATATTAGGAGCCTGTATTAGGTATCAGGTATTAGGAGCTACAGTTTCCCCTCCAATAATCTGGGACAAACTGACTCGGTTTTGGAAACATGTGAATTGATGAAAGTCAACATTGTTCTTTTCAAGGGCAACTCACATTTAATTAGGTTATTTGATAAACAAACCAAGAAGATTGATGAGAAAATTACAGTTAACAGAGAACCACAAATAGACTTGTTGGAAAATAAGAATTCGTGTGGTACTTCGTTAATGGCAAACAGACTCAAAATTGGACAAGAGAAAATAAAAACATGCAGTAGTGGAAACACAGTTGTCTCAGAAAGGTCAAGGGAATAGAGTGGTGTTCCTTGGGGATGGATGTAAGGATCGTTGGTCAATTTGATAGAATTACATAAATGCAGCCATGGATTTAAGGTTTTTTCAAAGTGTAAAGCTCAGAAATGAAATGAACAGTGAGGAGGAAAGAATCCAGTAGTGCACAGAAAAGCTGCCAGAATGACAGACACTTGCCAAAATGAGCTTTAATGTTTAAAATTGATACATTTCATGAAGGGAATTGAAGAGTGGCAATATAGTTCAATCACACAATTCTGAAGCAGGCAGAATCGACAAGATTGGGGATATATATGCATGAATTATTGAAAGTAGCAGGACAAGGTAAAATAGGTGTAAAAGCTGTGAAGCCTTAGTTTCATTAATAGATTATAACAACCGAGGGAGTGATACATTTCTGCCTCTACTGTGTCTTAATACGTTCATAGAGACATGACAAAACTTTTATGAAGCAGTGGTTAGGTCTCAGCTGGAATAATGTACTCAGTTTCAGTCACTGACCCTTTAGGGAAGGATGTCAACGCTTTGGGGAGATTGCAGAAGTAATTTACTTGATCAGTACCAGGAATGAGAGACCTCAATTATGCGGAGAGACATGGCGTTGAGATTTCGATCCTAAATCCAGTGATGGGCACGAGAAGATTTGATAGAGGTCTTCACATCCATGAATGATTTTTGATAGAGTAAATAAAGAGAAATGGTTTTCTCAGCAAGCAGGTTTGGTGACAGGAGCAGTCAGTGATTTTCAAAGGTACCGGAGGTGACATGAGGAAATAATTTTTTCACATCAAGTTATTGTGACATGTGTCTGATAGGATAGTGGATTAGGTGTCAATGTAAGTGATATAGAACAGGTAAATGGATAAAACATTGAGAGGTCAATGGGGAAAAGATCGAATTGGACAGCCAAATCAAATATCCACAACAAGCTCAATGAGCTGAATTAGTTCCTTTTGTTCTCCAGATGGGTGTTTCTGTAAATAAGGATACGTGACATGGGTGGCCAAATTTGAAAGTTATTAAATCATAATGAAATACCACAGCATTAAAAATGGGCCTACCTATTATCCTTTTGAGCTCATTTATGATCAAAATCAACCAAAATTTGACCAAATTTTAATACTTTCACAATTTGAAAATAAAACGAGATTTTTTTTTAATTTAAGAGATATAAGACATATGGGACACTTAGTATAAGAAGATAACTGCAGATGCTGGTACAAATCGAAGGTATTTAATCACAAAATGCTGGAGTAACTCAGCAGGTCAGGCAGCATCTCGGGAGAGAAGGAATGGGTGACGTTTCGGGTCGAGACCCTTCTTCAGTCTGTGAATAAATATGGGACACTTATACTGATTTCTAAACTCCCTTACAAAATGTCGGCCCGTAATCTACTACGAGGCCCATAGTTCACGTCAGGGTCTTTATAATCGCGTTGTTTGAATTTGTTTTTTAAATCGCGACGAGTGCAAAAAAAAGTTATCGCATTGACGACGTTAGACAACGAGAGGGACTACAGAATGGGACATCGATAAAATAGGTGAGCAAACCAGATTTTTATTTCATGATTTTAAGTTCTATTCATTATTAAGTATTTCAATGGAAAGCTTAAACACAAAATATAAACAATAAAAAAGAAACAATAAATATAAAACCAGTTACTGTGCTTTTAATCCATACCTTTCACACGTGACCAAATGGACACTGCTACTCACGTTGTTCTGCAAAAACTTGGGGCATCAGAAAGCCATCTAATCGGGTGATAAAAGATAAAAATCAGAAGCATAATCAGAATTTGGCTAACACAGAGTTGTTTATTTGTAAAATTAATTTAATCTTTCTGGTATAAATTAGCTTAAGGATTTGGTGAAATCCTGCTTGAAAAAATGTCACAAAAAAGGCAAGAAATCACAGGGACAACATATCTGATATTTTTCGTTGTAAAAACAGATTTATTTATTTTTGCTTCATCTCATTATTATGGCTATCCACCATGATCTATACTACTTAAAATACAGGATGTGAAACAATGGGAAGATTACATAAAAAACAGGGAAATAACCTGGAAATTTGGAGACGACCAGTTTCACTACTGAGTGCTGTATTTCCGGAAACACCCATATTTCTATAATTCTAGGACAAGAAAATGAGTTGTGACTTGTGACTGAGGTGTAGAGTTTACAAACTGCTCTAATGGCCCCTCTAATTCATTCTATCCAGAATTATAAAGGGAAGGAAAACATAAGGTTACTGTTTCAGGTTGCCGATCGATCATCAGTCCATTCTTATGCAAATCGGAAAACTGATCATTTTAAATTATTCATTGCAACCTGAGGGGCTGTAATATATCAAATCAGGTCAGATGGTCTTGCTTGAAATTAAGTCAGGCTTCTTTGGGAGAATGCAAGAGGCCAAAGACAATGCTCCGAGTGGGAATGGGATGGAAAATTAAAACGACAGGCAAATGGAGGTTTACACTCTTCTGAAAAGCACTCACACAATCTCAACAATGCAGAGGAGACCATATCACAAGCACTGAAAGCCATACACTGAACTGAGTACAGATAAAGTGATAGCCAAAGCATTTTGTTCTCAGAATTGTGGAAAGAGAGAATGTAAAAAGTCAGTTTGTATCTTCTGTTGCTGCATAGGACGCCATCTTGATAAAAGGGATGGGTATTAATGGAAATGGAAAAGTGAATCGGGGAGTCAGGGAGGGAATGATCCCTCTGCAAGGAAGGGGAATATGGGTTGCTGTTGTGGTTATTTTGAAGGTAATGGACATTGCAGAACAACTGCCCCATGTGTGAAATTTGATGCATTTAAGATCTGAACAAACTTCACCAAAGAAACAAGAAAAATAGACTGAAATTCTCACTGGATATAAGGAAGGGGGAGATATAGTCAAAATAGCCAAGAACCCTGTGGCACTGTAATGGATATTGATTGTTACCCTATTCCCTGAGAAAGGGAAGGAGAGGGGTAGAAATTTGCAGCATCTGCAGTTTGTTTTTGCTTTTTGATGACTGATCTGATCATTAGCCTCAATGTAATAGAGCAGACCGATAGCAAGGGACCCAGGAAGGCAACATGGGAAATTGGGCCGGACATATATTTAAGGGTTGGTGGAAATTGAGAGGAATTAATTTTTCAGACTGAGCACAGTGACTGCCCAATTCTTTCTTTTAGATTTCTGTCAACCGGACACGGTGAAATCTGAAGATAAGCACTTAATGTTTCACACTGCTCAATTCCAGGCTGATTAAACACTGATTATCCGCAGAGCCATATGAAACAATCAAACTGTTCCAGTTCAGGTTTTAAAAACATCTTACTTTCCTGCGAGACATTTTTCCAAGACCTGCTTGCTGTTGTTTTATGCGAAGGTTTGTTTTCTTCAAGGCTGACTGTAGCTAATTCTTTGAGATAAAGATGTTTCCTGGTGTAAGTGTTCCAGTTACTGAGCTTGCAGAATTATTGCAGCGTGGAAACAAGATAGAGATTGGGTCTGAACCATAATCGATTTGCTTAATTTCAGATGTGGCTTTGCAGCCATTAAGTGAAACAGACTGTTGCACTGTTTTATGGTAAGTGCCAATGCTTTATTCTGACCTGTAACATTACAAGGTGGTTTCAATTTGCTTGCAAAATATACTCATTTTGCTTCTGATCTCTGCGCCTTGTTCGGGACAGACAGATTCTACCTCAGTATATCTGAGGTCATCAGTTTTATGGGGAGTTACCTATCACTGTGGGGAGAGATAAAAAGGTATCATCATAAAACATTTGAGACGGAAGATGTCATATAGAAGACTGAAAGAAGAGATAGCGCTAGAGTAAGGAATATTGTAAAAATAGGATGAACTATACAGGGAAAAAAGATGTACTGCTGCAAACACAATTGTGATATGAGACAACAAAATAATGATATGAGACAATAAATAAGACCTAACACAATGAAGGGAGAGAATGCAAACCTAATAAAAGTTAAGCAGAAAAATCTTGGGACCACATTGCTCCTAACCAACAATTGGCCCATCGGAACCTCCCTGCCTGATGCCATCTGTTGCCGGCCCTAATTTGTCCTGTACTTTTCTTGCTTCCCGTTCCCCCTCTACCCATCCCCACAATCAGTCTGAAGAAGGGCTCCAAGCTGAAACGTCATCTATCCATTTTCTCCAGAAATACTGCCTGACCTGTTGAGTTACTCCAGCATTTCGTATATCTATTATAGGAAGAAAAAAAATTGGACTAAGTGCAGGATTGAACAAAGAAACCATGACAGTACAGGGAGGCGGAGAACATCGTGAAGGAATCAAAGACAAAATTAATGAGTTTAGGATCAAGGATTGAAAATGGAATGTATGGATAAATTGGGATTAAACTGTAAACTCACTAATGGAAGGATACAAAATTTCAGATTTCTGAACTACAGATACAAATTTCAAGGCAAATCACTGACATGACAAATATTATTGAATGATTGATATGCCTATTATCTGCAACCTTTAATTAGAAGACAATTTTTAGGCCTATCATAATAGGAATTTTAATTATCTAAATGTAGCCTCAAATGGTAACAGCATAAAGGGTAGATTATGCAATTCTAGAAACGAGCACAAAATAACTTTATTGGAAAATAACTGCAGATGCTGGTACAAATCGAAGGTATCACAAAATGCTGGCGTAACTCAGCAGGTCAAGCAGCATCTCAGGAGAGAAGGAATGGGTGACGTTTCGGGTTGAGAATCTTCTTCAGACTTAAGAAAAAATTAAGACCTTCAGTCTGAAGAAGTGTCTCGACCCGAAACGTCACCCATTCCTTCTCTCCTGAGATGCTGCCTGACCTTCTGAGTTACTCCAGCATTTTGTGATACAAAATAACTTTATGATCAGGCCAATGTGTTGAATGACATTCTGAGGAAATAAACTAGGCCTAATGGAGTGTGATTGGTTAATGCAATCAAACAAACAATGTGAAATAGCTGCAGGAATGGACTATTCAGCCCCTCTAGCTTGCTCCAGCACTTAATAAAATGGTAGGTGATCAGATTTTAAACTGAACTCTGGAATCTTCCCCTCCACCTCCTACTTATTCACCTCTGGAACATTCAAAGTCTGTTTCTACAGCACCTTGAGAAAAAAAGTTGCAAAGCAGCACAGCCATCAGACAGAAAATATTTGCCTCAATGGTTGTTTTTTTAATGATCACTTGTTTTAGATTCTCCTGCATGAGAAAACAGCCTCTCCTCATTCATCTTGTCAAGGTCACCAGTATCTTATACATTTCAAACAAGTCCAGAAAATACAAGTCTAGTCATCCAAACCAATTCTTCGAATCAATGTCATAAATATTCTAACCTGCTCCCATAGCCTTTCCCAAACAAGGGATCAAGTGCAGTACACAGCACTTCAGATATGGTGTCACCAGTTTCCTTTGTAACTGAAGCATACCCTCCCGACTTCAGTCTGAAGAAGGGTCTCGACCTGAAACGTCACCCATTCCTTCTCTCCAGAGATGCAGCCTGCCCCGCTGAGCTACTCCAGCATTTTGTGTGCACCTTCGATTTAAACCAGCATCTGCAGTTCTTTATTCCTACTCTCCCTACTTTTGTATTCAGTTCCCCCATAAAGAACTTCATTCTGCTAACTTTCCCAATTAATTTTTATACCAGAATATTAGCTATTCGAAAATCGTACACTAGGACTCCCAGATTTCCCTGCACCTCAAAACTCTTGCAGTCTTTCACCATCCAAATGATTTCTCTTTTGTTATTTTTCCTACCAAAAATGGGCAATTTAACATTCTCCCACAGTGTACACCATTTTCCAGATTTTTGTATCCTCACTTAACCCATCTGGATACCTTTGTAGCTTCCTTGCATTCCCTACACATGCTACTTTCCTTACCCTCGTGACATCAGCAAAGTCAGTAAGTCTACCTGTGGTGCCTTCATCCAAGTCACTGAAAGCAATTTAAAAACGTTGTTGCACCCTGTGGGGCACCACTCATTGCATCATGCCAACCAGAAAAGGACACATTTATCAAAGAGATCAGTTTCTTGTTAGCCAGTAGGAGGTAACATATTGGTAAGAAATCAATCTGGTGAACATTTGCTGCATAAAAACAGCACAGTGGTACAACTCGTAGAGCTGTTAGCTCACAGAGCCAGAGACCTTGGGTTCAGGATCTTATATAATTGAAGCAAGAGTTCTCTGCTCTCGTACTCAAATTCTCTAGCTTTCCAAATTGTGTGCTGAATCTGTATGTTAACTTCCAGCGATCCATGTACATGGGCAGTCAGGTCCTACTGAATAACAACACCTTTCGACATCTCATTTTACAAAAACACTCCATCTTTCTATTTTTACTACCAAAGTGGACGGAAAGCATGGTTGAAATACAAAATGAGTATTTTACATTGGTCTTCAGTAAAAAGAATGCTGACAAATCTTGAGGGATATGGGTAGATAAAGAAGAGGCAGTGGAAAGCTTTGTGATCAGTAAATTAGAAAAAAGTGGGATGAATGTTAGGATTTTAATGGAAGTATATGAAGAACATTTGCTGACATTCCTTAAATACCTCATATATGGGACTGGAGGTTTCTGAAAGTTAAGTTTCTGTCCAAGTTTACCATTTGCTTTATTTACATCCCCTGTGAGAACTTGCTGGATGAATCTTGCTTCAGGCTTCACAGTGTTGCATAGAAACATAGAAAAATAGGTGCAAGGGTAGGCCATTCGCCCTTCAAGGCAGCACCGCCATTCAATATGATCATGGCTGATCATCCAAAATCAGTACTCCCCCTTTCCAGCTTATTCCCCATATCCCTTGATTCTGTAAAGAGGTGGCAATCCTTTCCACTCGTCACATTAATTTCATATAACAATTACAGCACGGAAACAGGCCAGTTTGGCCCTTCTAGTCCATACCGAACACTTTCTCCGACCTAGTCCCATCTACCTGCTCTCAGACCATAACCCTCCAATCCCTTCCCATCCATATACCTATCTAATTTACTCTTAAATAATAAAATCGAGCCTGCCTCCACCACTTCCACCATATAACCATATAACAATTACAGCACGGAAACAGGCCAGTTTGGCCCTTCTAGTCCATTGATTGTTGGCAGATCAATTTCCCTCCTGGGATAAATAAAGTTCTATCGTATCGTATCGTATCGTATCGTATTGTATCGTATCGACATGCAGGTAGACTGGGAAAATCAGGTTGGAAATGGACCCCAGGAAAGAGAGTTTGTAGAGTGCCTTCGAGATGGATTCTTAGAACAGCTTGTACTGGAGCCTACCAGGGAGAAGGCAATTCTGGATTTAGTGTTGTGTAATGATCCTGATCTGATAAGGGGACTAGAGGTAAAAGAGCCATTAGGAGGCAGTGATCACAACATGATAAGTTTTACTCTGCAAATGGAAAGGCAGAAGGGAAAATCGGAAGTGTCGGTATTACAGTATAGCAAAGGGGATTACAGAGGCATGAGGCAGGAGCTGGCCAAAATTGATTGGAAGGAGGCCCTAGCAGGGAAGACGGTAGAACAGCAATGGCAGGTATTCCTGGGAATAATGCAGAGGTTGCAGGATCAATTTATTCCAAAGAGGTGGAAAGACTCTAAGGGGAGTAAGAGACACCTGTGGCTGACGAGGGAAGTCAGGGACAGCATAAAAATTAAGGAGAGGAAGTATAACATAGCAAAGAAGAGTGGGAAGACAGAGGATTGGGACTCTTTTAAAGAGCAACAAAAGTTAACTAAAAAGGCAATACGGGGAGAAAAGATGAGGTACGAGGGTAAACTAGCCAATAATATAAAGGAGGATAGCAAAAGTTTTTTTAGGTACGTGAAGAGGAAAAAAATAGTCAAGGCAAATGTGGGTCCCTTGAAGACAGAAGCAGGGGAATTTATTATGGGGAACAAAGAAATGGCAGACGAGTTAAACCGTTACTTTGGATCTGTCTTCACTGAGGAAGATACACACAATCTCCCAAATGTTCTAGGGGCTGGAGAACCTAGGGTAATGGAGGAACTGAAGGAAATCCACATTAGGCAGGAAATGGTTTTGGGTAGACTGATGGGACTGAAGGCTGATAAATCCCCAGGGCCTGATGGTCTGCATCCCAGAGTACTTAAGGAGGTGGCTCTAGAAATAGTGGAAGCATTGGAGATCATTTTTCAATGTTCTATAGATTCAGGATCAGTTCCTGTGGATTGGAGGATAGCAAATGTTATCTCACTTTTTAAGAAAGGAGGGAGAGAGAAAACGGGTAATTATAGACCAGTTAGTCTGACATCAGTGGTGGGGAAGATGCTGGAGTCAATTATAAAAGACGAAATTGCTGAGCATTTGGATAGCAGTAACGGGATCATTCCGAGTCAGCATGGATTTACGAAGGGGAAATCATGCTTGACAAATCTACTGGAATTTTTTGAGGATGTAACTAGGAAAATTGACAAGGGAGAGTCAGTGGATGTGGTGTACCTCGACTTTCAGAAAGCCTTCGACAAGGTCCCACATTGGAGATTAGTGGGCAAAATTAGGGCACATGGTATTGGGGGTAGGGTACTGACATGGATAGAAAATTGGTTGACAGACAGAAAGCAAAGAGTGGGGATAAATGGGTCCCTTTCGGAATGGCAGGCAGTGACCAGTGGGGTACCGCAAGGTTCGGTGCTGGGACCCCAGCTATTTACGATATACATTAATGACTTAGACGAAGGGATTAAAAGTACCATTAGCAAATTTGCAGATGATACTAAGTTGGGGGGTAGTGTGAATTGTGAGGAAGATGCAAGAAGGCTGCAGGGTGACTTGGACAGGTTGTGTGAGTGGGTGGATACATGACAGATGCAGTTTAATGTAGATAAGTGTGAGGTTATTCACTTTGGAAGCAAGAATAGAAAGGCAGATTATTATCTGAATGGTGTCAAGTTAGGAGGAGGGGGAGTTCAACGAGATCTGGGTGTCCCAGTGAAGAAAGCCAATGGAATGTTGGCCTTCGTAACAAGAGGAGTTGAGTATAGGAGCAAAGAGGTCCTTCTACAGTTGTACCGGGCCCTGGTGAGACCGCACCTGGAGTACTGTGTGCAGTTTTGGTCTCCAAATTTGAGGAAGGATATTCTTGCTATGGAGGGCGTGCAGCGTAGGTTCACTAGGTTAATTCCCGGAATGGCGGGACTGTCGTATGTTGAAAGGCTGGAGCGATTGGGCTTGTATACACTGGAATTTAGAAGGATGAGGGGGGATCTTATTGAAACATATAAGATAATTAGGGGATTGGACACATTAGAGGCAGATAACATGTTCCCAATGTTGGGGGAGTCCAGAACAAGGGGCCACAGTTTAAGAATAAGGGGTAGGCCATTTAGAACGGAGATGAGGAAGAACTGTTTCAGTCAGAGGGTGGTGAAGGTGTGGAATTCTCTGCCTCAGAAGGCAGTGGAGGCCAGTTCGTTGGATGCTTTCAAGAGAGAGCTGGATAGAGCTCTTAAGGATAGCGGAGTTAGGGGGTATGGGGAGAAGGCAGGAACGGGGTACTGATTGAGAGTGATCAGCCATGATCGCATTGAATGGCGGTGCTGGCTCAAAGGGCTGAATGGCCTACTCCTGCACCTATTGTCTATTGTCTATTGTCTATAATACAGCAGGTGGCCTATAGATTCTGGGCCTGCCCTGGGTTGCGTTCAGATGATAAGATCTAGGTTTGGGAGGGAAAGAATGAGATAACAGACCAGAACAACGTAGTTGTTCCAGGATTCCCAAAATACAGTATAAGCAAAATAATGCAAATTTACTTTGCTTGGCAACACTCCAAAAAAAAGTAGTCCATGGGAAATAATGTATACCTGATGTAGAAATTGAGTCAGATGCTTGGAGCTGAATCTTGATCTTCAGATCTCACCAGATTCAACCTGTAAATAGTCACAATCATGTTTCATTCATGAAAAACAGCTTATTTTTAGATTTGTGGCATGAACACATTCAAATATCTGATATTACATATTGTAAAAAAAATCCGAAACTACTAAAGTTTAATCAAACTATGAAAAAGTTTAAATTAAAAGTTTAAAAGTTAAAAAGTTTAAAGTTTAACAGAGAAAAGGGAAAGATTTAATAGGAAGGAACCCAAAAGGCAATTCACTCACACAGAGTAGTATGCCTATTAATTGAGCTGCCAGAAGTAGTTGAGTCAGGTACAATAGCAACATTTAAAGGACATGAGGACAGGTATATGCGTAGTAAAGGTTTCAAGGAATATGGGTCAAATGTGGGCAAATGGGACTAGTTTTAATGGGCATCTTGATCGGCATGGACAAGTTGGGACAAAGGGCTTGTTTCTGTGTTGTATGACACGCACAATAAACTAATAAACATTTAAGATCCTCGATGCATTTAGAGACGTCCAAAAAACTTTAAACAAAGTATAATAAAAATCTTCATTCCTCAAATTCATTCTACTTTGAAATGATGGAGAGCTATTTTAATCAGATCTAGCATGGCTCTCTTTGCATGAGAATCTTCAGTGGAGAATTGCAACACCTTCATGTCCTGCAGCTAATTTCATTGTAGAGACGGTTGTTGGAAAAAATACTATGAACTATGGTCAAAGGTTTTGAGACTCCACATTAATATGTGCATAGGTAAGAATCCTGAACCTATTGGCACTTTAATAGAGTCATCGAGTCCTAGAGTGATACAGTGTGCAAACAGGCCCTTCAACCCAACTTGCCCACACTGGCCAACATGTCTTAGTTACACTAGTCCCACCTGCATTTGGCCGATATCCCTCCAAACCTGTCCTGTCCACGTACCTGTCTAGCTGTTTCTTAAACGTTGGGATTGTCTCTGCCTCAACTATCTCCTCTCGCAGCTTTTCCATACACCCACCACCCTTTGTGTGAAAAATTTACTCCTCAGATTCCTATTAGGAATCCCCTTCACCTTAAACCTCTGCCCTCTTGTCCTCGATTCACTTACTCTGTGCAAGAGATTCCTTTATGTTCTATACAAGATCAAACCAAGTAAGACCTGAGGGTTGTGCACGCACAAAGCTTTGAAGGTGACAGCAGCAGCTGATGTCAGTAAAATGCTGTGCAATCATTGGCTTTATTAATCATGGACTAAAATAAAAGATAATGTTAATTAAGTTTTGCTAAACCTTTATAAAACACTGGAGAATTGAGCTCAGTTGGAAGCAACAACACACTTCTGGAAAAATATCAACTCTTTGGAGAGAACACTGGAAAGATTTACAAGTACAGATTGGTAATTTATATTACAAAGATCAATACAGTGAATAACGAGCTCATTCTAATTCCATGCTCGAAGTCTGCCATCCACCATACAGGTTAAGATCAGCCAGTCTTAAAAAGGATACTTATTCGCTAATACAAAACAGCATTTTTGGATACCCCAAGGCAGCAGAACTAAACAGCACAGGTTCAAAGTTGTGAAAGCCAATTTTATTTCAGACAGCAGCAATCATTTCTTGGCACAGCAGGTGATCAAGTGATAGAATGGGCAGTTCCTGAGACCTGCTCACTGGGCTCATTTAAGAAACAGCTAGATAGAGTAATGAGGAGAAAGGAGCCTATCTCTTCTGGCAAAATGTAATCAAATGAATCAGTCTTACTTGAACCAGTTTTTGTGATCTTGTAGTGCACTTTTGTGCAGTTTCTGGCCTAATTGGAGATTTGGGGATGAGATATAATTGGGGAAGGAATGGGTATGGTACATGAAAGGTAGAAAAAGGGAAAAGCAAAAATTAATATTGAAGAACCATGCATGAATTCTATTAGTGCTGAGTAAGATACAATTAAGTTGCCCATTTGAGAAAATCTTCCAATCTGTCAATTCTACCATGCATCTTATTACTGTAAGATTTATGGCATCAATGAGTCAAAGAGTTAGAAATAAATATGAACCTCATGACAAAAATATATGCTGTTTGCAGATTTGGAGCTTTAGTTGGGACAGTTCTGATAACTTAAATGCAATGCAATATCAGTCCCCATTTTCACAGTGAATCACGTGACAAGAATTGGAAGCAGCTAAAGAACCACATGATACACTCCACAAGTCACACAGATAATCACAATTATTTATCAAGATGCAACGTTGTCATTTATTGGTAACTGCCTGCCTCAGTGCAAATCAGTAGTAATATGATAGCTGACACACCATCTGGAAATCCGGTGTCAGCATCAACTCAGGCATAATTAAGGTCTCCCAAGTCAAGCCTTGATTGCTCAAAATGGTGGCCTGAAAATTGCAAGAGCGCTAGGATATTTAATTGTTTCCCGTTCAAAATATAGTCTCACTGCGGTGAGAGTGACAGTGCTGAATTATGATTTGATTTATTTCTAAATTGTTGTAATAGAGATTTGAGTGAAACACTGTTCCTTGAAACTTCCATACATAATTTAAAATGTGGACAAATAATAGTCCACAGTTCTCCTGGGACCATGCTACAGCACACAGCTTTCCCCCGCAGTGTTACAAGGCATTTAAGTGAAATTGACTGCTAATTTATATCTCTGTACATGAGAATTGAATGGATCATTAAATTTGGAGTGATCAAAACAGAAGCTTCTAAATAGGAATCACTTATTATACATTTTCAGCATTCAGAAATTAGAATGAAAGCATTAGGAACAACATAACACAGAAGGATGTGGAGGCCAAGTCACTGGATATTTTTTTAAGGCAGAGATAGATAGATTCTTGATTAGTACGGGTGTCAGGGGTTATGGGGAGAAGGCAGGAGAATGGGATTAGGAGGGTGAGATAGATCTGCCATGATTGAATGGCAGAGTAGACTTGATGGGCTGAATGGCCTAATTCTGCTCCTATCATTTATATGAATTCATGAATAACTAATTTAAATGTTTCTTTAAGTCGCTGCAGGAAGAAGTTAACCGTGAAATTTTATAAAGTGGTTAAAAAAAGAAACCAAAAGATTAATGCAAGAAGTCTATTATAGGAAAAATAGGCAGCTGAAGGGTGTGAGGCTGGAAGTTCCAGAAGGACTGAGGCAAACTAAGGTTCACTGTGAAATACTCCAGAATATTGTTTTACTTATGTTTTTGTTCCATTTCAATGGGTTCTAAAATAATAATCCTTAACGTTCAAACGGGAGATAGCAAAGAAGCCAAAAACATCTGTTATTCATCTGTGACATTCCGTGGACATCAAGGAAATAACTAAGATAGACACAAAATGCTGGAGTAACTCAGCGAGTGGGTCAGGCAGCATCTCTGGAGAAAAGGAATGGGTGATGTTCTGCGTCGAGAGCCTTCTTCAGGCAGAGACTCCCAGTCTGAAGTTACTGAGTTACTCCAACATTTTGTGTCTATCTTCAGTGTAAGCCAGCATCTGCAGTTCCTTCCTACACAATGAAACAACTAACATGCACCTTGCCCTCCCTTACATTATTCTTCCAAGAACAAATCCAAGAGCAAAATTCATTTGGTAAGGTTAACAGAATATACTGAATGCAACCCAATGCTGTAATCAACAGTAGATTGGAACGAAAATGAAGAAAAACTTAGGATGTCTCAGTAAATGGCCCGGCACACAATGTCTGCACTTACCTCTCTGATTCCCTCACTTGATCTTAAATTGTCCAGGAAGCTTGAAGCTTAATGGGAAGGCTGCAGAGCCTTCTGCGTCACAAACCCACGGTATGGGGGCATCAAAACAAACCCAGGCTAAAAAGCAGCTGGACAAAAAGCTGAACAGCTGGAAAAAGCGACACTCTGAGACAACCCACATTATTGCCGACATATGATCACATAACTGACCACAACTTTGGGATATCTTCACAATCATGGAAATCCCAAAATCGTAGCCAGTTCTGCACATAGTTTTGCCAAGTTTCATGAAGTCCAATGTAGGCGTTTACAGTTGTGGGAATTTGCAGACACTTTCCTGGATAATCTGTCCATACAACCTGCACCAGGTTGGAGTTGATGCGGGAGGAGAGACTCCATATAGTTTAATTGAGGGAATTGACAGCACAAAATCTAAGTATCTAACACAAACTGTGCAGGAATCATTCAGCAGGACAGGCAGTATCTTGGGGAGAGAAGCAGAACTAATACCCCTTTATTAGAAATGTAATAACTGTTAGTTCACAATTTTATTTTTTTTAGTTTTTTATAATACATTTTCCAATACTTTAACAGTTTATACAGGCTTACATAGTTTTGGAGTGTTTTTGAATGCTTCTGATTGCTTCTGAATGGCAGGATATTCTAAAACTGTCATTGTATTTTAACAGACGATAAAGGAAACAGGCCATTGTTAGCCATGGGCTTGGTGAAAATGGGTTACAGCCAATAAAACTCACTTGGACGTTACATTTTTGCATATCTTTCATTCATTTGTTCTATATCTCCCTATATCGTCTTCATCTCTCATTTTCCTTTCCTCTGAAGAAGGGTCTCAACCCGAAACATCACCTATTCTTTTCTTCAGAGATGCTGTCCATCTCGCTGAGTTACTCCAGCTTTTTGTGTCTATCTTTGGTTTCATAAGGTCATAAGTGATAGGAATAGAATTAGACCATTCGGCTCATCAAGTCTACTCCGCTATTCAATCATGGCTGATCTATCTCTCCCTCCTAACCCCATTCTCCTGCCTTCTCCCCATAACCTCTGACACCAGAGGTTTAAACCACCATCTGCAGTTCCTTCCTACACATTGTATTTTAACAGAATTGTTATATCTGGAAGCAGGATTTAAAAAGTTTAGGTTTTCTTAGCTGTTTTGTGGCCAGGGCATGTTTTGACACCTACATGTGATGGTTTGTGGTTTAAAAGGTCCTGCCACTTAACTACAGAGGATTGGGTATTCTTGGGTGTGGGTGTTTATTGCCAGGGAACCGAATAATGTACTTCAGATGTTTCTTGTGGGTCAGTGGTGATCGTGGGTAGCTTGCCATCGATTGTAGAAATTAGCCCATTGCCTTGTAATAGTGGTCTTTGAAAATGTCATAGTATGCTTTTGTAACACGTAAACAGCCCATCACATAAAATGCATGCAGAATGACGGATCGATATCCTACTGCAAACAGAAATCAGTGCACAGGGGATGCGTCTAACATGTGTAATATTGGATGGGACCACTTTAAGAATTGTGCCATGTGACCAACCATTTTATGTTGATGCATCGTTTCACTACCGAGGCCAGCAGAGGCTCTATGCTCTGGGGAAGAATCTGTCTGGTTCAGCAGAAGATATCACTGTAATATATGCTGCCTTGCACAATGTATGTTCTTTTACAAATTACATGTCTTTGTTTGTTCAAAACATCCTCCGGTGTCCTAAAAGAGATGCAGAGAAAGGATCTGTAACTAGTAAGCTAAATTCAATGGATGATATTGACCAACTCCTTTTAAGTGAGAGGTGTGTTTGGTTCATATCCTTCCAAACTTGTCCTATCCATATACCTGTCTAATTGTTTCTTAAATGTTGGGATAGTCCCAGCCTCAACTACCTCCTCTGGCAGCTTGTTCCATCCACCCACCACCCTTTGTGTGAAAAAATTACCCCTCAGATTTCTATTCAATCTTGGGCATTGGGGCAGTGGGCAAGTCTTGGGCAATGAGGCAGTGGGCAAGTCTTGGGCAATGAGGCAAGTCTCTTGGTGCAAAACAAAATCAAGGTTAAAAAGAGTGGAGCTAAACTGAAGTGAATGAGTTGGTCTGGTGGTGCCAGCAGGAATATAGGAAGGAGTACAGCTGTATTGTAAGGCCTGTTTAGTGAATAGAATTTGAAAGGAATGCAGTTATCAAGCGAGTTGAAACTGGGAAACAAGGAATTGCAGATGCTGGTTTATGGGGGGGAAAAGACACAAAGTACTGGAGTAACTCAGTGGGTTAGGCATCATCTCTGGGGAACATTGAAAAATGGTACATGGTAAATTTCCCCAAGTTTGTAGGGAATGGATGCGGAGGTGGGATAACACAGAACTAGTGTGAATGGGCAATAGACAGTCAGCGTGGGCTCGCTAAGTCAAAGGGCCTGTTTCCATGCTGTATCGTTCAATGTACCAAAAATCAGGTCATATTATTTTATTTCTCTCAGTGTGGATGAGAGTGCAATATTTAACTAGTTCTACGCAACGTGGAGAATGAGCAACAGAAGTTCATAATAAAGATTGAACTGATAGCAAGACTACCAATTCCCCATGTCCAACAGATATATTCATTCTCCCTGTCTCTCTCTCTCTCTCTCTCCCTCTCTCTCTCCCCCCCCTCTCTTCCCGCTCCCCCTCCCCACTCCCTCACACCTCCTCTGTCGCCTCCATCCCTCTCCCCCCTTCTCCCCCCCTCTCCCTTTGCTCTCTCTCTCTCTCTCTCTCTCTCTCTCTCTCTCTCTCTCTCTCTCTCTCTCTCTCTCTCTCTCTCTCTCTCTCTCTCTCTCTCTCTCTCTCTCTCTCTCTCTCTCTCTCTCTCTCTCTCTCTCTCTCTCTCTCTCTCTCTCTCTCTCTCTCTCTCTCTCTCCCTCTCCCTCCTTCTCCTCTTCTCCCTCCCTCTCTCCCACCCTCCCCCCCTCTCTCCCATCCTTCCCCCTTCTCCATCCCTCTCCCCCCTTCTCCCCCCCACTCCCCCCCTTCTCCGCCCCTCTCCCACCCTGCTCCCTCCCCGCTTCTCCCCCCTACTTCTCCCCCCTTTCCCCCCTTCTCCCCTTCTCCCCTCCCTCCTTCTACCCCCCCTTCTACCCCCCTCACCCCCTTCTCCCCTTCTGCCCCATTCTGCCCCCCATTTCTCCCCACTCTTCTCCCCCTTTCTCCCCCTTCTCCCCCCTCTTCTCCCCCCCTTCTCTCCCCCCTTCTCTGACCCGTATCTCCCTCTTCTCTCCCCCACTTCTCTCCCCACTTCTCTCCCCTCCCCCTTCTCCCCCTCCCTCCCTCCCCCCCACTCTCCCTCTCCCTCCCCCTCTCCCTTCCCCCCTCTCCCTTTTCCCCCCTCTCCCTCTCCCCCCTCTCCCTCTCTCCCTCTCCCTCTCCCCCCTCTCCCTGCCCCCCTCTCCCTCTCCCCCCTTTCCCTCTCCCCCCTCTCCCCCTCTCTCTGCCCACCCTCTCCCTCTCCCCCTCTCCCTCTCCCCCTCTCCCTCTCCCTCTCTGCCCCTCGTGCTCCCCCTCCCCCCTCCCCCTCCATCCATCCCTTCCCCTCCCCCTCTCCCCCTACCCACCCCCTTCCCCCTCCCCCTCCCCCTCCTCCGCCCCTTTCCCCCTCTGCCCCTCCCCCTTCCCCTCCCCCTCTCGGAGCTGAATGTACAAGTGAGTCATGAAGGTAGACACAAAATGCTGGAGTAACAGCGGGTCAGGCAGCATCTCGGGAGAGAAGGAATGGGTGACGTTTCGGGTCGAGACCCTTCTTCAGACTGATGGTCTCGACCCGAAAGGTCACCAATTCCTTCTCTCTCGAGATGCTGCCTGACCCGCTTAGTTACTCCAGCATTTTATGTCTACCTTCGATTTAAACCAGCATCTGCAGTTTTTTTCCTATACATCTGTGAGTCATGAAGCACTTCCAGGAGTAAGCGGAGATTGCAAAGTGCACTGTGGAGGTTCAGGCTAAAGGTAGAAGGTGCTTTAAAAATGAGAGGGTTAGATCACTGTAAATGCTGTATTTGCTTACACAATTGCTATATTAGAAAGTCCTCCTAGTTCTTTTGCTGCTCTGACAAGGTAATTACACAGTTTTACACTGTCATTTCTAGGTGGTGAAGGTGACATTCAATATTATTGTTACATTTTGCAAGGCTAGCCCTTCATATTGGTTTTAATGGGCTCTATTCATGTGAAAAATAGATAAAATCATCTTGGTCAGCAGTTTGATTAGCGTGGGGCAGGAAGTCTGCTGAAATAACTGCTTTAAAGAGCTACTGCTTCTCATTATAACTCTATGGAGTGTTTGCTTCACAATTTTTTTTCGTGTCTATAATCAGGGGTTGGGATAAACTTAACTCTGTTCCTGGCAATAACCTTTAGGCCCTCCGACAAAATGATTCCCCAAAGGCAAATGCACTTTTTGTAATAATAGTTGATTTTTCACATGAAATAAGGGGTGTAAATAATTAGATAAAAATAGTCTAAGCTGAGCAAAGATTATGGCATCAGGAGAAATGCAAACATATTGATTTTGGATGTACTTTTTACTATTAGAACATTATTCACATTGGTCAAAACCATCTTCGAGATGTGTGACCATGATAAGCAACTACCATGAAAGACATAGAACATAGAACAGTACAACACAGGAACAGGTCCCACTAGCCCAAAATGGTTGTGTTGAAATTGTAGCCGTGTTAGACTAATCTCCTCTGCCTGGTAATCCATATCCCTCCATTCTCTTCATATCCATGTGCCTATCTAAAAGCCTCTTGAATGCCATTATTATATCTGCATTCACCACCACCACAAGCAGTGTGTTCCAGTTCCCCACCATCCTCCGTGCAAAAAAATTGCCCCACACATTTCCTTTCAATTTTGCCCTCTCACCTTAAAGCCATGCCCTCTAGAAATATATATGTATTTTTACACACTTCTTTTGCAGAAAGGCAAGAGGTAAACATTTTGTAGGGAAAACAAATATAAAATAAATGTTGATAGATTACCAAAGGTGTATGGTTTACTTTAGTTTAATTTAGTTTAGTTTAGTTTAGTTTAGAGATACAGCGCAGAAACAGGCCCTTGACTTTGCAAAATTACTAGTCTTTACCAACTCAGCGGGTCAGACAGCATCTCTGGAGAAAAGGAATAGATGACATTTTGGGTCAAGATCCTTCTTGTCACCTATTCCTTTTCTCCAGAGATGCTGTCTGACTACGTTGAGTTACTCCTGCTTTTTGTGTTTATCTTCGGTTTAAACCAGCACCTGCAATTCCTTCCTACACTTCTAGTCTTTACTCTTCTTCCTCAGAACTTGGGTATAGTGAAACATCTATGGGTTCAAAAGGGTTGATGTAGGCCTTCCAGGTAGCCATGATAGCTAAGATGTTCTTGGCCTGATTTTATTTTTTGTTTTCTCGCTACCTACAGAATCCATTACATTTTGCAGAAGCGGAACTTAAGTTGCAAATGGAAAACCTGGAGCAAACCAAGATAATGTTTGTCTCAGGAGTGTTCCAAACAAATAGCAGAACATGTTGAATCTATCACTCAATGGTACTTCTATCCATTGACCCCATTCCCAATCTGCCGAGAAGTCAAAATTCAGCCCATAATATCTTTCCACATCTTTCATTATGTGCATATGGAATCCATCCGAACTAAAGGTTTGTCTTGCTTGGCTATGATTAGTTTATCAGTTGTTTGTCTTGCTTGGCTATGATTAGTTTAACAGTTATCTCCTCCTTTCTGATTTACAGTTCCCTACATCTCTTTTCATTTCCTTGTTTAAATAACATGTTAGGTTTAGAGCTACCCATATTAGATTCTCTGGGAATTAATGAGACAAAATAATTAGACAATGCTGTTGCTATTCTGCTCGTTTCTGCTTTTTACTTCTGTTTCAATTTTGCCTTTGTTTCTTTATTCATCCATACTGGCTGATTTGTTACAGCTTTTTGTCAGGATATATATATATATTCTAGACCCATTTCTTCTATTGTTTACGGCTTTATATGTTTTCAAGTGTTGTTCTTTTTCTTTGTTTCCCCACTTCATTTTCCTGATTTCCTTTCTCATCTCCTCAAATTCAGTGTTTCTTTTTTCAAATTACTGAACTATACCAAGCAATAGATTCAGTTTAGTTTATTGTCATGTGTAACGAGGTACAGTGAAAAGCTTTTGTGTGCTAACCAGTCAGCAGAAAGACAATACATGATTACAATCGATAGAGATTTAAGTATGTGGAGCAATTGTGATATGTGTGTTGTAGACCTGCTTCTGTGGCTAGCATGGCAAATAGGTTGAGTGCCATTTGGAAGCTTTTGTGAAATATTCATGTGTAATATTTATGTAATATTCAATATTTTGCCTAACCCTTATCACACAATAATCATCACTGATCAGACGTTTCCCTGCTCTCATCGATTTTGGTTAGTTTCCCAGTTCCTCCTCTCTCATTGTATATTTTATATACCAAACACGCATTTACTGTAACCCTTTTTGCTTTCCCTTCTTTCCAATTTCTTCAAGTCCCTTTAACATCTCCCATGATTTTTATTCCATGCACTTTATTCATCTGACATATTTCCACTCACTTCTCCTTTTACTTCTTTTTCATTGTTAAGCAATTTGAATGTCCCACTATTAATATGAATGACACTTTGACATAGAGATATTTGGTATATTATATATTACTTGAAGTCAGTGTCAGCATATTGTGCTTTTAAATCTGCGCAAAATAAATTTTACATAACCTTCCTTTAGCACTTTTATTAATTGTCTTGTTATCTTTCCAGTTGCCTTTTTTACATAGAAGATAGACACAAAATGCTGGAATAACTCAGCAGGGCAAGCAGCATCCCTAGAGAGGACTGGGTGACGTTTCTGGTCGAGACCCTTCTTCAGACTGAGATTCAGGTGCGAGGGAAATGAGATATATGGAAGGTAAGGTCTGAACACGACAGATCAAAGCAGGTGATGATCAAGGAAATGTAGAATGGTTCATTGTTGGCTGAGGGGAAGGTGACAACGAGGCATTCAAACAGTAAAATTAATCAGGAGGACAGTGAAACTCATCGGAGAACTAGGGTGGGGGAGGGACTGAGAGAGCCATTTTTACATACTTGGTTTCTCATCTTTCTCGTTTTACTTTTACTTCAGATTCGTTCATTATTCTTTTTTAAATTTTTTAAAAATTCTTTGTGTTTGTTCCTGACTTTCTTCATTTGCGAGGCCTGGCAACAGTTTATTTTTACATTCAGGCTAACTTCAGGGGTGGATTTAACCCACAGAGCTTATCTCTGCCCCTTAGCATCCATTTATTCAGCTCTGCTCAAAGTATTTGAATCTTTAATAGAGCCGTCACTGTTCTGTACCGTGAAACAGGATTGTGTTGCCAAGTGACTCGGGTTTCAGTTGCTCAGTTGGCAATACTAGGATAGAAATCAGCTTTTTGTTCTATTTATTGAGAATTACCGTGGAAAATAATTCCTGTCTTTTAGGGTCAGCAAAGTCAGGGTTATTGTGTTGTGTGTATGCCAAGTGCTGCCTGCTTTCTGAGCCTTGCATTTAGACATAATCTTATTCAAGCTGGCTAAAATATTGTTAATTTCCCAGTTTGATCCATAATTGAAGGATTAGTTCCGTCCTTGGAATTGTGTGTTTGTTGCAATTTAACCAAAATAATAGCAGCATAGTTTTCAGCAATCTTGAAAAGAAGGAACCGACCGGTACTAAAGTACACGGCCAGTGTCATGAGTTGCTGATAATGATCACTGTGGGGTAAGGAAGAGGTTAGGGGAGGGGAGGGGAGGAGAGCTGAGTCAGGATTAGACTCATCTTTATTCTTGTGTTTTCTTAATTCATTTCCGGAATTGGCAACTGCTCCATGCTGCATGCACAAGGAGTGCTGACAGATAATCCCGCATGAAGACAGCGCATCGTCAATGGACTAATCTGTGGAGATTTAGAGGCTTTGAAGTTTCCTTGCTTAAGGCATCCTATCCTCAGAGAACAGTCACTTTTTTTCCATTGAATACATTGGCTCGCACTCAACAGGCTTTGATTTTCAGCAACAAAGATAAAATGGTACATGATTCATTTACTAATTGTAGTTTTATGGCACCATCATGTGTTTGCAGTCAGATAGGTGCAAATGCACCAGCACTATATCATCCTCCAAATTAGGATTTCTACAAGACATGTTTTAGAAATGCAGATTGTGGTAAAGCTTTTGCTCCTAGTTCAGATAAAATTCAGTCAGGCAAAGTCATCTTTGCTTAAATGAGTTTAACCAGCTGCCGATAACTTCCCCTTCACTCTAGTCAGTGCAATGTGATCACTAAACCTCATATTGTATTACGAATTCACAAACAACACAAGAAGAAGGGTTCCAACCTGAAATATCATCTGTCCATTTCTCTCTACAGATGCTGTCTGACTAGCTCAGTTCTTCCAACGCTTTGTGATGGGCGGCACGGTAGCGCAGCGGTAGAGTTGCTGCTTTACAGCGAATGCAGCGCCGGAGACTCAGGTTCGATCCTGACTACGGGTGCTGCACTGTAAGGAGTTTGTACGTTCTCCCCGTGACCTGCGTGGGTTTTCTCCGAGATCTTCGGTTTCCTCCCACACTCCAAAGACGTACAGGTATGTAGGTTAATTGGCTGGGTAAATGTAAAAATTGTCCCTAGTGGGTGTAGGATAGTGTTAATGTGCGGGGATCACTGGGCGGCACGGACTTGGTGGGCCGAAAAGGCCTGTTTCCGGCTGTATATATATGATATGATATGATATGATATTGCACAAAAAAAAAATCATCTTTGATGAGCACCCATGTCACCATATTACCATTGCACAAAACATAGAATAGTTCAGCGCAGGAACAGGCCCTTCAGCCACAATGTCTGCATCAAACACAATGCCAAGTTAAACTAATCTCTGCTTGCACGTGATCCATATCTGCCCATTCCCTGCATATACACGTGCCTTGTCTCGTGCATTGTGAGGAGTGGATGTATGGATGCTGGTTCCTGTTCAGAATTGGAACAAGATTACAGCAAAAGCAGAACATTGCAATGAAAACCATAGAGCCACCACAAATATCATAAGAACCACTAATGGAGTTCCATTGATGCCTGACTTAAGGTCATTAGCACCTCCTTGCACAGGCAGTTTCTGATGGATCTTAAGAATTCTCAAGCCCCTCACTCCAGAGGACTTAAGTGGAGGCACAGTGGCACAGCAGTAGGGTTGCTGCCTTCTAGCACCATAGACCCGGGTTCAATCCTGACTATGAGTACTGTCTATACAGAGTTTATCCGTTCTCCCTGTGACCACGTGGGTTTTTTCCGGGTGCTCTGGTTTCCTTCCATATTCCCAAGAAGTGCAGGTTTCAAGGATAATTGCCTTCTGTAAATTGTCTCTAGTATGTAGGATAGAATAGTGTCTGGGTGATTGTTGGTCGGTGTGGACTCGTTGGGCCAAAGGGCTTGTTTCCACGCTGTATCTCTAAATGAAACTAAACTAAACTAGAACTTGTTTTTATTATTTTCCCCTCTCCACTTCAATGCCAAGACGTCCATAGACACACACCAGTTCATTTTTGTCCTCCTCCTTCTGGCCTTTCCAAACCTATGGATTGGCTTCCAACAGCTTTTGAAATCTAAAAGTGAAGAGTTTAATTAGCATTAATTAACAACCCCTAAAATAGAACTACAATGTGATAAACTCCACTTCTGGTGCTGGCTGGTTCACCCAAAAGGGGTATTCAGTTGGGAAGTTCAAATTCTAGGCAAAATCAAGATTGGGCCAAAGCAAGAATTACTAATATGCAATCATTCAAAGCAACACTTCGGTGTGATTCAATTTCACTGATATTGTGAGTAGAATTTCCTGCTTGTAATTGTACAACAATCTCACCCTTTTTCAATTTTAATAAGGTACAATTTAATAATGCTGTTCCCACTGAAATGTTATCTTCATAGAGAGTTTTACTGTGATGACTGCATTGTTTCAACACTTCCAGGATGTTATTAAAATGCTGAGCATAAACAAAGTGCTGAAGGGTCAGGCAGCATCTGTGGAGGGAAATGGACAGATGATCTTTCGGGACGGGATAAGTCGTCTGTCCATTTCCCTCCACAGATGCAGCCTGACCCCTCTGTATTCTTCCAGCACTATGTGTCTTGGTCCAGAATCCAGCATCAGCAATCTCTTGTGTCTCTTTATTAAAATGCTTGAAGATTTACAGTCCGCTCTGTAGGCAAGTCTAATTTATTGCTATTATCATTCCACTCCATGCCTTCTTCAGTAGATCAATGCAACTAGATTGTGATATATGCAAAATAGTGGGGGGAAGAAGAAAGGCAAGGGGGAGTTTATATGTAAATCTTTAAAAGTGTTAAGACTTTAAGGATAACAATCCAGTGTATGCGACCCTAGGCTTTAAACGTTGAGGAAGAGAATGCAAAAAAAAGGTTTACTGGAAAACTGCATCCAGTTCTAGCACCAAGTTTAAGAACAAGTGTAAAACTATGAAGAGGGAACCAATTTATCACTAGACCCAGGATGAGGAACTTTAGAAATATGGAAATATTGGATAAGCCGGGATTCACCTAGGACAGGAGATTTCACAAGGAAGTTCTTTAGAAGCAATTAAAACTTTAATTACTTTTAAAGAACTTCTTTCAGAATTGAAGGGCTTAAAGCAAATAAGGAGGATCTGTATCTTATGTCTGATAGTGGCAGATTTAAGATGACCGGCAGAAGAACCAGAGGCAAAGTGAAGAACCATTCCTTGTACAGTGAAAATGGTTAGTTGGGACACTGTGAGAATATTCAGCAGTAGCCATTGAATTGAAATGAGTAAATAACTGGAGGCGAAAATATCAAAAAACATACGAGGAAATTATAATGAATGAATGCCTTTATTTGTCGTTGAAAGCACTGCATACAACACAATTATTATTGCCTCTCCATTGGTGCATAATATACGAACATAAAAGCACAGGACACAATTTAAAAACAATGGTATTTAACTAGGGCTTAAGATAAATAAATGAATAAATTAAGGGAGTATAATTAAGGGTGTATAAACAGAGAATGCTGGAAATACTCAGCAAGTCAAGTGTGACCGTAGCAAGAGAAACAAAGCTCCAACATTAGCTTTGTTTCTCTTCCCACAGATGCAGCATGACCACCTGTGTGTTTACAGCAGTTTTTGTTCTTATTTTCAGATTTCCTAGATCTGCATTTTTTTCTTTTGATTTTCACGTAATCAGGTGGCTGTGCTCCATTGGAGTTAGTATAAACTGGAAGGGCTGAGTGGCATCATCACGCTCTGTACCATTCCGCGATTCTAAGGTTAAAGTCCGCGCTAAGTACTTGGATGCACAGAACCAATTTTAATCCTGATGAGAAAAGGGAGTTGTGGGTGTAAAATCTGGCAGGCGAGTAGCCCATCTGTTCGTATTCCACTTGCCCTTCCAGGGCCTCATCAGCAGCCAAACCAAGGGAGCCGATTGTGCCGTATGGGCCACTAGCTCTGCTGTTTGCCAAGCAGTCCACAGAAAGTTGCCAAAGGACAGATGTTAAGCGGAGGAGGCCCAGCTCGTTGGGTTTTAAAACACCGTGATACCTTACCCTGAGGGTCAGAGGGAGCAAAAATGCTCATTCAAGGGTGGCTCCTACTAGATATCCTCCTTTCCTATGATCAATATTCCTTCCTTGTCCCTGCCATGCTCCTCCAATGTTTTGTCTAGATGGCAAGACCATTCCTTCACAATGGCTTCCAGCTATAATGAGCAGGCAGCATTGAGCTTTTGTATTTAAATAAGGCCAAAATTTAAAGCAGCTCATTCCTCGCATAACTACATTCCGTAATTTGCCATTTTTCTTTGGCCCATGGACATGCATTTGTGTCCCAGTTAATATCAGCATTGTGAAAAGCTCAAAGCTTTTGACTATAAAACACGTAAAGATTAATGCAATATTTTGGTTTATATTTTGAAATATTTTTCTCAATTAAATCAGGTAATTATTATTGAATTGCTAATATAAATTACATTTTTAAGGATTTCTCAAACTACAGAAAATGTTGATGTTGATCTTATGTCCAAAAGCTATCACCCCATGTTTATTCTGATCCAAGAATGTTTAGGTAAGCATTTAAATAGCATTATCTGATTTGGTTGAAGTTCAATAATTTGTATATCACCTCATAGAAAAAAATAATGGACTTGTTATAAAATAGTAGTAAACCATTCAATAGACAATAGACAATAGACAATAGACAATAGGTGCAGGAGTAGGCCATTCAGCCCTTCGAGCCAGCACCGCCATTCAATGCGATCATGGCTGATCACTCTCAATCAGTACCCCGTTCCTGCCTTCTCCCCATACCCCCTCACTCCGCTATCCTTAAGAGCTCTATCCAGCTCTCTCTTGAAAGCATCCAACGAACTGGCCTCCACTGCCTTCTGAGGCAGAGAATTCCACACCTTCACCACTCTCTGACTGAAAAAGTTCTTCCTCATCTCTGTTCTAAATGGCCTACCCCTTATTCTTAAACTGTGGCCCCTTGTTCTGGACTCCCCCAACATTGGGAACATGTTTCCTGCCTCTAATGTGTCCAATCCCCTAATTATCTTATATGTTTCAATAAGATCCCCCCTCATCCTTCTAAATTCCAGTGTATACAAGCCCAATCGCTCCAGCCATTCAGCCCATCAACTATGCTATGCTCCTGTAGAAACCCTATTCCGGTTGCAGTATTTTGTGAAATTGTAATGGTTACACTAAAATGTCACATCTTTCTCTTTGAAATCATATTTTGTTTCATTTGCAAGTAACCCTGACTTTATTCAAAGTGTAATTTAACATCAGTTTACCAACAATCAATGACACATCAGAGAACCAACAACAATTTCATAGGATCTGAAGACTAATTGAAAATAATTGTTTTTACATTGAATTGAAGGGAAAGCCGGCCGTTGTTGCCTGCAACAAAATAGCCTACCACAAGGAGACGTATATGCAGAACTCTTTTTTTAACATCTGCACAAATGACCAACCAATCCAAATGGTATCCCATTGACCCACTGCACAAATCCTATTTGGCTTGAAGTAACTCCAAGGCACACTCTCTTTCAAGGCACACGTGCAGAAGGTGAGAGTGTAAATCAGCACATTAAAGAAACATCCACAAGTTTGCAAATCAAAACAGTAAAGCCAGTGCACCCGGCTATATTCAAAACCTTATCCTCATCCAATGTTATTGCTATGCTGAGTACACTTTAAACGATGCTCCATCCTCCCAACATACCTCAAGCTGACACCAATTGCTAAATTAGCACATGATTTTCAAACAACATCAACAATTTGCACATCCTGGCTGGTTGATCACCACCTAACATTCAGTGAGCCATAGCCAATCGAACAGAGCAGATAAAAGTCAACAGATGCTCTCAGTACAGCCACATCACCCAGGTTAATGCCTCAAGCCATGCGAAAGTTACCTCACAATGGCAGACACCACACTCGCCATTGCCACCAGTAGATCTGACTTGGAGCCCTAGATACCCAGGCATCAGGGTGAACTGTATCCCTTGAGACCGAAGAGAGGTGGGCCACCTGGAAGACCCAGAACTCTGTCTGAATACAATCTGGCAAGTCAAGATTGCGGGGCGGCACAGTGGCACAGCGGTGGAGTTGCTGCCTTACAGCTCCAGAGACCCAACTTCGATCCCGACTACAGGTGCTGTCAATACGCAATATGTACGTTCACCCTGTGACCGTGTGAATTTTGCCCAGGTACTCCAGCTTCCTCCTACATTCCAAAGATGTGCAGGTTTGTATGTTAATTGGTTTCTGTAAATAGTCACTAGTGTGTGGGGTAGAACTTGTGTTTGAGAGATTCTTGGTCGGCGCGGACTAGTTGGGCTGAAGGGCCTGTTTCCACAGTGTGTCTAAACTAAACTAAGGGAGGACATATTTCTCCTAATTCAGAATCCTCCTGATTGTGACATCTGTCCTTCAGGACCCACTTGTGAATATTAAAATGCAGCACCATTGGAAAAATGTATGTCACTGGTGGATAGAAAGCGAAGTAAACGTTTGCCAGAGCACACACTACATACCTGTTATAGAGTCATAGAGTCATAGAATGATACAGCATGCAAACAGGCCCTTCGGCCTAACACCCACACCGACCAACATGTCCCATCTACATTAGTCCCACCTGCCTGCGTTTGGTCCATACGCCTCTAAACCTGTCCTATCCATGTACATGTCCAAATGTTTCTTAAACATTGCAATATTACCTACCTCAACCACCTCCTCCGGCAGCTTGTTCCCTACACCCACCACCCTCTGTGTAAAAAAAGGTACCCACCAGTTTCCTATTAAAACTTTCCCCCCTCACCTTAAACCTATGCCCTCTGGCTCTCGATTCCCCTACTCTGGGCAAGAGACTCTGTCCGATTTATTCCTCTCATGATTTTGTACGCCTCTGTGACATCACCCCTCATCCTCCCAAACTGCTCATCCTCTCCTTATAGCTCAGGCCCTCGAGTTCAGGCAACATTCTTGTAAATTTTCTCTGCACCCTTTCCAGCTTGACAACATATTTCCTAGGACTGAACATCTATATACTAAAACTCTCGTTTGTTTGTTCCTGAACTACAGCCAAAACTGTACATGATAACATGACAATTTTAGGCCCACCTTACTCACCGTCGTCCCTTTGGTGCAAATGGAAGAAGTTTCATTGAAATCGGTGTTATGTTTTTTAAGTTATTCACATTTTTAAGTTTAAATCTATCTCCTAGGGAGAGGGCAGGAAGGAGGGAGGGGGGTGGAGGGAGGGGGGAAAGGGAGGGAGGGGGAGGAGGGAGGATAAGGGGGGGTTGAGGGGTATGGAGTGGGGGGAGGGGAGTGGGGGAGGGTAAGGGGGGATAGGGGGAGGGAGGGGGAGGTGGAGAAGGGAGGGGAGGGGGAGGGGGAGGAGGGAGGGGAGGAGGGAGGGGAGGATGGAGTGGAGGGGAGGGTAGGGGGGAAGGGTGGGAGGGGAGGAGGGATGGGAGGGGGGAGGGGGGATGGGAGTGGGGGAGGGGGGATGGGAGTGGGGGAGGGAATGGGGAGGGGGAGGGTGGGAAGGGGGAGGGGAATGGGGGGGGAGGGGAATGGGAGGGGAATGGGAGGGGGAGGGGGAGGGGGAGGGAGATTGGAGATTCTTGGTCGGCGCGGACTAGTTGGGCTGAAGGGCCTGTTTCCACAGTGTGTCTAAACTAAACTAAGGGAGGACATATTTCTCCTAATTCAGAATCCTCCTGAATGTGACATATGTCCTTCAGGACCTACTTGTGAATACTCTAAATGCGGCCTCACCAATATCCTATATAACTGCAGCATCACCTCCCAACTTCTATACGCAATACTCTGACTGATGAAGGGCAATGTGCCAAACGTCTTTTTGACCACCCTATCTACCTGCGGTGCTACTTTCAACAAACTATGTACCCAATCTATATACACACAGTTCTATGGCAGATGCATCAAATGATGCCTTCAAGGTTTCAGACTATTATAAAAGGCTCAGGAAATAGTAAATGCCCCAGGTAGCCTGCTTACTTCCCCATCACACATCCCACCAGCAACCACTATTAGCTGGGTCAATCGTTGACCTTCCAAAGTAACAATCATTACCCACTTACTTTAATTTACTGCATGTAAGGCAATTCCTATGAGACAAGTTGCTACACAAGTGAAAATCTTTCTGTTTAATTTCCTTTCTTGCATTCTTGCACACTGTATTCTGGGAGTTATGTCAAATCTAAGGGTTACTAAGGATAGAGAAGAAACAGCTTGGATTAGTTCATCAGTCATCAAAAAAATCAGTTTTAATAAGCAAGAAAAATGGAAAAACGTGGAGACTTTTGCACATTAATTGGGCTATACGCTTAGACTATGTGCACTTAGACCTGCCCCCTAGGCATAATGTGAAGAAAGTACTTCATTCATTAACATATATTATTTTTAATTAATGATATTATTCCTACTGAGCTCTAAAGTGGTAAAACAGATGGTAAAGATGATGGACACTGAACATTTCTCGTTGGACAATCACCATGTGACAGCTTTACTGCTGCATTATCAAGCACATTGTCTACCTGAAGTGGTGAATCACTTAGAAGTAGCATCCAGTTAAATTCCTTCACTCACATTTTTTTTTGTAACCTAATCTAATTAAGTTTAGATATGCTTTTACAAGTAGCGCAGTTGAGTGGTAAGGACAGTGTTCTAGCTGAGTGACCATCTACATTTACCTGTATTAACTGACTATCAGTTTTAAGGAATGCTTAAATTGATTTTAACGTAATAACAGGATCTGGGGAAAAATGTACTGTGGGTAAAATGACAATAGACAATAGACAATAGACAATAGACAATAGACAATAGACAATAGACAGCATAGACAAATGCTAGTGAGTATATCTTTCCCTCTTCCCAACAGCTTGTATTGTGTCAACATTTTTAAGGACCTATTAGTGAATTTGAAGCATGACCTTGTTGTGTCTAAGGCATTTAAAATCCAGTCATATCGGTTGAAAAATTAATCAAATTGCAAACGGGATTGAACATGTAAACTGGCATCGAGTTTTTAAAGGGACCAGCTGGGAAGCTAAAATCAGTTTACTGACAATGTTTCACTGAATTATAATTTCAGGCTTTTGTTGTGCATTCTACAAAATCGCACAGGATTCACTGGCAAAGACGAATGGCGGATTACCTGGCAGATTGTGTGCAGGTCACAGTAATCCATATTTTAAGTGCCCTCGGTTCTTTCTGTGGGTATCGGAGTTGATGCCTCCAGCAAAATTCTTTCAAGCTTCAGCCAAGCATGTTTTGTTCCAAGACCATCATTATCAATCACAATTTTAAATCCATCTTGAGCTTATGATTGCATGCCTTTTCAACTCCCCTTTCCATACCCACAGTGACCTGTTTGTCCTTGACCTGCTCCACTGCCATGGTGAGGCCAAATGCAAACAGGAGGAAGAGCACCTCATATTTCCTTTGGGTCGCCTAGTGTTTCAAGGCATGGAAATTTAACAATTTCAGGTAACTTATTCTCCCTGTGTGCCTTTCTTGTTCCTACTATTCGACCCAAGGTCTCTCACCATTTTTCATCTCCCTTCATCACCCAAACTCTTCACTCTCTCCCACTTGGTTCCATCTGCCCAACACATATCTATGTACCTGGGTTTCTTCTTCCTATTCCCTCCCCCATTCTGATTCCAACTGCCTATCATCCCTCCCTTGTAGTTATAGTATTACAGCATAGAATCAGGCCCTTCAGCCCAACTTGCCAACATCTACACTAGTGCTACCTACCTGGGTTTGGCCCCTATCCCTCTAAACCTGTCCTATCTATGAACCTGACTAAATGTTTCTTAAACGTTGTGATAGTAGCTGCCTCAACTACCTCCTCTGGCAGCTAGTTCCATATACCTACCATATACCTACCACCCTTTGCCTGAAAAAGTTACCCCTCAGATTCTTTCCCCCCTCACCTTAACCCTATATCCTCTGGTTCTCGATTCCTCTACTCTGGGCAAGAGACTCTGTGTGTCTACCCAATCTATTCCTCTCATGATTTTATACACCTCTATAAGATCACCCCTCATCCCCCTGCGCCTCAAGGAATAGAGTCCCAGCTTGCTCAACTTCTCTCCCATAGTTCGATCCCTTGAGTCCTGGCAACATCTTCGTAAATCTTCTCTTCACCCTTTCCAGCTTGACAACATATTTCCTATAACACGTTGCCCTATCTGGTTCCACCGTTCACCCACCAACCTCTGTCACTACTCCACCTTCCCTTACCGCTTGGCCCCATCTGCCCATCATTCTCCCCCTCATCTAGTTCTACCTATCAACTACCCGTCTCTGTATCATGCTTCCCTCTCACTTTGAAATACTGGCTATCTTCCCTCTGCACTCTCAGCCCTGGTGCAGTGTCTCGACCAGAAATGTTGACCATCATATCATATCATATCATATATCTACAGCCGGAAACAGGCCTTTTCGGCCCTCCAAGTCCGTGCCGCCCAGTGATCCCCGTACATTAACACTATCCTACACCCACTAGGGACAATTTTTACATTTACCCAGCCAATTAACCTACATACCTGTACATCTTTGGAGTGTGGGAGGAAACCGAAGATCTCGGAGAAAACCCACGCAGGTCACGGGGAGAACGTACAAACTCCTTACAGTGCAGCACCCGTAGTCAGGATCGAACCTGAGTCTCCGGCGCTGCATTCGCTGTAAAGCAGCAACTCTACCGCTGCGCTACCGTGCCGCCCCCTTTTGCCTCCATAATTGTTGTTCGACCTACTGAGTTTTTTCCCAGCAGTTTTTTAAATGCTACGTATCCATAATATAAACCTTTCAGTTTAATATATTCGCAAATGTTGGTTATAAATTTCACAATAAAAACTGCTATAAATTATTAACCTACTGTAAATTCAGTTATGTCAACTGGTTTCCTGTTAAAATTCAATCAAAGGAGACGAAAATATGTATGCCCAGAAGTCCTGTTTCATTGCTAGACTTTTTATGCACTATATAATTACATTTCAATATAAAATTGATTGCTGAATGTGATCAGTACTTTCTAGCCGACATTGGTCCTTCCAATTGCACAGTTCAGTGTATGTTATGAATTCAGAGGATTTGGGTTGATTAGTTTATAACTCCCTTGTGAAAGTGACTCTTGTACATAAATTAATGGACTAGTTGTTTTCTGAGAAAGACTGGGCAGGCTCGGCTTGTATTTGCTGGTGTTTAGAAGAGGGAGAGAGAAATTGAAAAGGCCCTGAGGGTCCTGCCAAAGTGGAAATGGAGAGGACGTTTCCTTGTGGGGAAGAATGCAGAAAATAAAAGATGGCCCATTTAGGGTAGAGTGGAAGCACTTTTATCTCTGAGATTTGTGAATCTTTTAACTTTTCTTCCTCAAAGGATAGTGGAAGCAGAATATTTGTAAGGCAGGGACAGAAAGTTTTCTGGTTAGTAAATAGGTGGAGTCACCACATAATCAGCTTTAAAATTACATTCAGATCAGCCATCATGTAATTGAATGGCAGACCATATTCATGTGGTTGAGTGGTTTATTCCTGGTCCTAATTCACATGTCTGCATGCAATTTGTACTCATCCCACTAACCAGCTTCAAGTCGCCACAGCCACAAACGCAGCCTGCACTGGGACCCGTGGCACAGTAGTAGAGTTGCTGCTTACAGCACCAGAGACCCAGGTTCGAATCTGACTACGGGTGCTGTCTGTACAGAGTTCTCCCTGTGAACACATGGGTTTTCTCTGGGTGCTCCCGTTTACTTCCACATTCCGAAGAGGTGCAGGTTTGTAGGTTAATTGGCTTCTGTAAATTGCCCTGTGTGTGTAATTTTACGAAATTGGGATAACATAGAACTAGTGTAGGGATGATAATTGGCCAGCACGGACTCAATGGGCCGATGGGGTTGTTTCCATGCTGTATCTCTAAATTAAACTAAACTTGAATCGTACTGTCAGAATACAATGTTGGCAATGCTATTTCAGTATCCCCAGGAGTGGGAGGAGAGCGATGTAGGCAATTTTGCTCTTGCAGTGGACATTAAAAGAGAAGAAAGGAAACTGTTTGATTTTGGATCCTGAACCTGGAGCAACAAACAACCTGCTGGAGGAACTCAACAGGCCAGGCAACCTCTGTGAAGGGAAATGGACAGTGACATTTTGGGTTGGGACCCTTGGTACGAGAAAGAATTCTAGAGAGAATTCCAAGAGAGAATTCTTCATCTCAGGCAGAAGAATTCAGGTCATTAGACCCATCTTGCATGATTCTTCAATGTTCAGCCACGATTACAGGCCAAAAGATTGGTCCTATTCCAAAATGTTTTCTGTCCATTTCTCACCGTACATGTTGCTTGACCCACTGAATTCCTCCAGCACTTAAAAAAATTTTTTTTAATTCAATCTTCCAGCATCCGCTATCTCTCATGTGTCTCTCGAAGATTATAGGCTTCCTGGTTCTCAGCGTGGCAGGCAAACTCATGCAGGGTTCTGTTCAACCTGCCAACCTGAAGCACTCCATGAACAATCAAGTCCATTATAAACTGCAACCATCAAGCCCTTGCTGTGTGTGAGATTAATTGAACAAATTGACAATGTAAAACAATGACTGCTTTCACTCAAGATAAGGACATGCTGGTCATGGTTTTAAAGAGAAGACACACACAGAGTTCTTAATAGGAAAATATGCAATATAGCTGTGTACCTCTTACAGTTGATTGCTCGCCTGAGCAGTTATTCTATTTCACAAGAACTGTACCCTTCTGCCATAAATCTCATTTGTTTCTCTGCTTTAATTTTCATGGTGTTCTTCTTAGCTTTATCACATTACATGGATGGTGAACATCCATCTCACATGGTATCTCTGGAAAACTCAAAAGCATAAGTTACGCAAAAACAACTCGCCAACAGAATTCATGTCATTGAATGTTGCGTGAAAATCTTCAAAGATTTTCCTGCCTTGATTTTGCAAGGCGGGTTTCGTTAACTTTTGATTGATTTAGTGATTGAACGAAACAACACGGAAACAGGCCCTTCTGCTCACCGGGTCCATACTGACCATCAATCGAAGATGGACTCAGCGGGACAGGCAGCATCTCTGGAGAGAAGGAATGGATGAAGTTTTGGGTCAAGACCCTTCTTCAGTCGCGAACCGAAACATTGCCCATTCCTTCTCTCCAGAGATGCTGCCTGTCCTGCTGAGTTACTCCAGCATTTTGTGTCTATCTTCGGTTTAAACCAGCATCTGCAGTTCCTTCCTGACCATCAATCACCCGTTCACATTAGTTCTATGTTATCTCGTTTTCTTATGTACTCACTATACATGAGGGGCAATTTACAGAGGCCAATTAACCTACAAACCTGCACAACCTTAGGGTGTGGGAAGAAAACTGGAACATCCAGAGGAAACCCATGCAGTCACAGGGAAATAGTGCAAACTTCAAACAGACAGAACGCGAGGTCAGGATTGGACCCAGGTCCCTGGCGCTGTGAAACACTGTGCTGCTCTTTTGTGTAAATTTCTCCACTATATTAATGACTCAGAGCCACCAACATGTGATCTTGCAATGTATGAAGCCTAGAAAATATATAAACATCCTGAAGTCATTGTTGTTGAATACAACACAGACATACCGAATAGTAAAAGGCCTAGATAGAGTGAATGTGGAGAGAATGTTTCCACTAGCGGGAGAGTCTCGGACCAGAGGCCATAACCTCAGAATAAAAGGACATATCTTTAGAAAGGAGATGAGGAGGAATGTCTTTAGTCAGAAGGTGGTGAAGCTGTGGGATTCATTGCGACAGATGGTTGTGGAGGCCAAGTCAATGGATATTTTTAAGGCGGAGATTGACAACTTCTTGATTAGTAAGAATGTCAGCAGTTATGGGGAGAAGGCAGGTGAATGGGGTTGAGAGGGAAAGATCGATCAGCCATGATTAAATGGCAGAGTAGACTAGATGGGCCAAATGGCCTAATTCTGCTCCTAGAACTTATGAACGTATGAATTTATGAACAGCAGGGCTTTCGAGGTAGCTCTTAACCTTTGTACCATGCAGTCAAGCTGGAAACGATGCAAAGAAGATGTACAAGGATCTTGGCAGGACTAGACAAACTGAGCTATAGGTAGAGGTTGGGCAGGCTAGGGCTTTATTCCTTGAAGCCCTGGAAGCTGTGGGATGATCGAATAGAGATGTGTAAAATTGTGATGGGAATAGATAAGGGTCAATGCACTGTACCTTTTTTCTCAGGATAGAGGAATGAAGAACTGTAGGGCATAGGTTTAATGTGAGAGGGGCCAGATTTAATAGGAACCTGAGGGGCAACTTTTTAATACAGTGGGTAGGGGGTGCATGGAACGAATTGTCAGAGGAGATAGTTGAGGCAGGTACAAATACAGCATTTAAACAACATTTGTACAGGTGCATGAAATAAAAAGGTTTTGAAGGATCACGGCCAAATGTGGGTAAATGGGACCAGCTTAGATGGGGTATCTTGGTCGGTATGGAGTTAGGCCGAAGGGCCTGTTTCCGTGCTGTGTTACTCTATATCATTATTTTTTTGACATTCCAAGTTTAATAGAACGGCCCATTTCTCCAAATCGTCTTTAAATTTGTTCTTTTTTCATGATTCCTTGATGGTCTATATATGCAGTATGGCAATATGCAAAATGCATCCTGTTAACAACTGCTAAATTATGTTAAAATTAGCTGATAGCTCAGGATTTGAATTGAGAGCGATCATAAGTGCATTATGAAGTTGTTGCAAATCTTACAGAGTACTGTATACAACATCATTATCATTTCTTCGAATCCGTTTTCATTTTAGCGATTGAATTGCTGCTAGAATATTGTTTTGGTTTATTTTCACTTAGTGTCACAATTTGAGACATTCTGCTCATTACTGCATTGCTTATAAACTGTTCTGAAACGTTTTCTCAGGTAATGATTGACGTTAGAAGTGCATGAAATCATGAGGCATTCTGGCAGGCAGGTTTGCCACTGCTACATAGGTGGTTTTAAACTAAATAGTGGGGGGGGTGGGGTGGGGAGTTCAAATGGGATAGGCAAGGATGGAGTTAAAGAGAAAGAGAATATAGGAAAAATTAAGAAACACCTCAGAATTAACGGGACTCAAAGCTCACGAAGAAATAGGAGAGAATTGCCAAGTGTAATAGGAATTGATGTGGAAGCTGAGATGAGCAAAGGATTAAAAGTACTATATATGAATGTGCAAAGTTTTAGAATTAAAGTGGATGAGCTTGAGACTCAGGTAGAGATTGGTAGGTATGACATTGTGGGGAATACAGAGACGTGGCTGCAGAAGGATCAGGACTGGGAACTGAATATTCAGAGTTATACATCCTATGTCCTCGTTCTTCAGAAAACGGTGCTTCCCCTCCTCCATTATAGATGAGGCTCTCACTAGGGTCTCTTCTACATCCCGCAGCTCCGCTCTTGCTCCCCCTCCCCCCACTCGCAACAAGGACAGGATCCCCCTCGTTCTCACCTTCCACCCCACCAGCCAGCGGATCCAACATATCATCCACCAACATTTCCGTCACCTACAACGGGACCCTATCACTGGCCATATCTTCCCATCCCCTCCCCTCTCTGCGTTCGGCAGAGACCGTTCCCTCCGTAACTCCCTGGTCCACTCGTCCCTTCCTACCCAAACCACCCCAACCCCGGGCACTTTCCCTTGCAACCGCACGAGATGCAACACCTGTCCCTTTACCTCCCCCCTCAACTCCATCAAAGGACCCAAACAGTCTTTCCAGGTGAGACAGAGGTTCACCTGCACCTCCTCCAACCTCATCTATTGCATCTGCTGCTCTAGATGTCAACTTATTTATATCGGCGAAACCAAGCGCAGGCTCGGCGATCGCTTCGCTGAACACCTGCGCTCGGTCCGCATTAACGCAACTGATCTCCCGGTGGCCCAGCACTTTAACTCCCCCTCCCATTCCCAGTCTGACCTCTCTGTCATGGGCCTCCTCCAGTGCCATAGTGAGGCCCGCCGGAAATTGGAGGAGCAGCACCTCATATTTCGCCTGGGCAGTTTGCAGCCCGGTGGTATGAACGTCGACTTCTCCAACTTCAGATAGCTCCTCTGTCCCTCCCTTCCCCTCCTCCTTCCCAGATCTCCCTCTATCTTCCTGTCTCCACCTATATCCTTCTTTTGTCCCACCCCCGACATCAGTCTGAAGAAGGGTCTCGACCCGAAACGTCACCCATTCCTTCTCTCCCGAGATGCTGCCTGACCTGCTGAGTTACTCCAGCATTTTGTGAATAAATCGATTTGTACCAGCATCTGCAGTTATTTTCTTATACTATAGAAAAGACAGTCAGGTGGGCAGAGGAGGTGGGGTAGCTCTATTGGTGAGGGATGGAATTCAGTCCCTTGCAAGGGGTGACATTGGGACTGACGATGTAGAGTCACTGTGGATAGAGTTGAGGAATTGTAAAGGTAAGAAGATACTAATGGGAGTTATCTACAGACCCCCAAACAGTAGCCTGGATGTAAGTTGCAGCAGGAGTTAAAATTGGCATGTAACAAAGGTAATGCCATTGTGGTTATGGGGGATTTCAATGTACAGGTAGACTGGGAAAATCAGGTTGTTTCTGGACCCCAGGAAAGGGAGTTTGTAGCATGCCTCCAAGATGGATTCTTAGAGCAGCTTGTACTAGAGCCTACCAGAGAGAAGGCAATTCTGGATTTAGTGTTGTCTAATGAATCAGCTTTAATAAGGGAACTCAAGGTAAAGGAACCGCTTGGAGATAATGACCATAGTGTGATTAGTTTTAATCTGCAATTTGAGAGGGAGAAGGTTAAACCAGGAATGCCAGTGTTGCAGTTGAACAAAGGGGACTATGAAGGCATGAGAGAGGAACGACTGGAAAAGGCTCCGAGGAGGAATGACAGTGGAACCATAATGGCAGGAATTTCTGGGAATAATCCAGAAGATGCAGGATCATTTCATTCCAAAGAGGAAGAAAGATTCTAAGGGGAGTAAGAGGCAACCGTGGCTGACAAGGGAAGTTGGAGATGAAATAAAACTAAAAGGAAAGATGTATAAGATAACAAAGAGTAGCTGGAAGCCAGAGGATTGGGTAACTTTCAAAGGACAACAGAAGATAGCAAGAAGGGCAATACGGGCTGAAAAGATGAGGTGCGAAACAAAGCTGGACAAAAATATAAAGAAGGACAGTAAAAGCTTCTTTAGGTATGTTAAGAGAAAAAGATTAGTAAAGACAAATGTGGGTCCCTTGAAAGCAGAAACGGGTGAAATTATTATGGGTAACAAGGAAATGACAGAAGAGTTGAACAGGTACTTCGGATCTGTCTTCACTACGGAAGACACAATCTCCCAGATGTACTAGTGGACAGAGGATCAAGGGAGACAGAGGAACTGAAAGAAATTTGCATTAGGCAAGAAATAGTATTTGGTACACTAATGGGACTGAAGGCTTTAAAAAATAAAAAAAATAAAAGAAAAATCATCTTTTGCAGAAATTTGTCACAGGGGTAAGCAATATTGACCAATTGTTTTGTTTGTCGGACATCATTGAGAGGGGCTAAGTTAAAAGGACATATGCAGGCCAAGATTTTATACACAGTGGTGGGTGCCTGGAATGTGCTGTTAGGGGTGGCGATGGAGGCAGATACAATAGTGGCACTTAACAGACTTTTAGATAGACACATGGAAACACAGTGTATGGAGGGATAAGGACCACATGCAGGTAGAGGAGATTAGTTTAACTTGGCTGTGTAGGAAAGAACTGCAGATGCTGGTTTAAATCGAAGATAGACACAAAATGCTGGAGTAACTCAGCGGGACAGGCAGCATCTCTGGAGAGAAGGAATGTGTGACGTTTCGGGTTGAACCCTTCTTCAGTTTAACTTGGCATTATGTTCGGCACGAACACTGCGGACTGAAGGGCCTATCCCTGTGTTCAACGTTCTATGTCTGTGTCTTGTATAATGGATATAATTAACATGCCACTTTCTGCTGTGGCGTGAATAGCAGTAAGTGGCCTTTATGTCGTTAGCAGTTGTTAAGAGCAACATTTCATAATTCCTTTGAATTTTTCACTGTCATATATAGCGGCAGTGCTTTTTTTAAACTAATATTAGCTGCACTTCCAGATTCTGTTGTTGCCTCTTCAAAAACGTGCAAAGCCACCATTCATAATGGGATGAACAAAGCACAGCTGGGAAGATACATTGAACGACCTGAGATTGGTCAAAGCCATTGTTACCTTCAGTGCATAGATGCACTGAACGCAGTAAATTTTAATGTTTATTCAAACATTTTTGATGTTGGTTAATTCCAATTAATTAATTAGAAATCTTGTCAGCAGCTGCAGAGATAACTGGCAGGCTGATTCAGTTATAGGCACTGTGCAATGGAATTAAAAATCTATAGCAAAAGTAAAGTCTGAGTGGTATTACACGAAAAAGATTCAAAATGACAGCAACTGCTTTCATCTTGTTCATCATCATTGCCTGTGTGATTATGCTATTAATTAGACAAACTCACTACTGCATGATGTAGAACAATTCCTTGCACTAAGGGCACATGAAAACCACTCATTTATGGGGGAAAATTGGGCCCGGACCTCCACACAACAGTGTTTTAGCCCACCTTTGTGTAAAATAATTAATATAAAGGCCATAATGGGTTTTTTTTGCAAGGGGTATAGAAAATGAACTGTAAACTTGAGATGTTTCTAAATACACGTAAGAATTTGAAGGTGCATTAGTATATTTCTAAATATTGATTTTGGGAAAGAATAGACAGTTGACATTGATTTCCACTTCCCTTGTTTTACAGTAATATTTTCTAGGTTGCCAGTTAATGCATGTTATTTTTTCTTTAATTTGCAATGATTTTGATATAAAACCTATTGCATTTTGCTCCTCATTATGTCTTTGTTATATAATCCTTGCCAGCTGTGATATATAATCTGAGTTTGGCCATGACAGCGGTAGCCACAATGGAGTCCACACTGAATCAAAAATGGAGTCTACACCTGCATGTTTCAACACTGGCACAGGCTTCTGCCCCTTTTGTCATTAACTTTTAATGCTACGAGGGAACTGTGATCTTATTTATACTCGTCAAGCATTCCACAGAGGTTGTGTTGTCTTTAAACCCGCTTCTATTCTTAAGTATCAACAGGCCTCGCATCAACAATAACACAGTGAAACGTTTAGAAAAAGGCAGTTTAAAAAATCATTATATTTACCTTGTTTCAAGTAATGATACTGCAGCAATGTTGTAAGTGAAGTGTACAGATGGACTGAACTGTCCTCCAGACATGGAACCTCGTGGCAGCATCCATATGGAGAGCCTAGAGTGCTTATTGATTATTCTGCAAAGGCTATCCATTGGGGATAGAAATAGTGTGTTTTGCTGGAGCTTCTTATCATGGTTAACATTTGAAGTTTAGGCACTGTGGTGAAACATTGACAAGGCAACAGCTGGCGTATGCACACCAAAGGAACCACTGACTAGATTATCTATTTTGATGGAGACACAAATATGGTCCAGGTCACCAGATGGTTTTCCCTGTTCACTAAAAAGAGGCCTCAGAAGCAGTGGTGCAAACACTTGCAATGAGATCAGACATTTGTTGTACATTCTCCCATTATATAAAGTGGAGGTGGAGGATGCTGATGGGGGATATGTGGGGATGGCAATTCATCTCATCAAAATATTTTTTTTAAACTGCAGATGCTGGAAGTCTGAAATAAGAACAGAAAATGCAGACGAATTTATCTAATTGTCCTTGAAGAGAGAACAGGAGCTAGAATTACTATGCAGGCAAAAGATACTTCCCTCTGGTTCAGGAGTGATTGATCACCATTTTCGTTAAGGGGTCACACTAGAACCTAAACTTGTTCAATAACCACAAAAGGTTTCTTTCTCTAAATATTCCACAATCACATCCAGATATTCACGAAGTCCAGTTCGAAATACCTGAGGAGCTCATATATTACATATATTCTGAGATAGTCAACTGAACCGTCATATTTTTAGGTTTATTATTGTCACATGGTACAATACAAAGCTTTGTTTTGCATGCTATCCAGACAGATCAGATCTACCATACATATACACAACCAAGTCAAACTTAAGTTCAATTGTTGGAGCCAAAGTGGAAGATACAGTGAGCAGAATATAGTTGTCCAGATGTCAACTTCTCCACATCGGAGAGACCAAACGCAGGCTCGGCGATCGTTTTACTCAACACCTTCGCTCAGTCTGCCTTAACCAACCTGATGTCCCAATGGCTCAGCACTTCACCTCTGCCTCTCACTCCCAGTCTAACCTTTCTGTCATGGGCCTCCTCCATTGTCATAGTGAGGCCCGGTGCAAATTGGAGGAACAGCATCTCATATTTATAAGAAAATAACTGCAGATGCTGGTACAAATCGATTTATTCACAAAATGCTGGAGTAACTCGGCAGGTCAGGCAGCATCTCGGGAGAGAAGGAATGGGTGACGTTTCGGGTCGAGACCCTTCTTCAGACTGATGTCGGGGGTGGGACAAAGGAAGGATATAGGTGGAGTCAGGAAGATAGAGGGAGATCTGGGAAGGAGGAGGGGAAGGGAGGGACAGAGGAGCTATCGCTTGGGCAGTTTACACCCCAACGGTATGAACATTGACTTCTCTAACTTCAGATAATCCCTGCTTCCCCTCTCTATCCCCTCCCCCTTCCCAGCTCTCCCACTGTCTTCCTGTCTCCAACTACATCCTACCTTTGTCCCACCCCCTCCCAGACATCAGTCTGAAGAAGGATCTCGACCTGAAACGTCACCCATTCCTTCTCTCCTGAGATGCTGCCTGACCCGCTGAGTTACTCCAGCATTTTGTGTCTACCTTTGATTTGAACCAGCATCTGCAGTTATTTTCCTACACATCTGTTGTATGGCATGTCTGTATTTAAACTGGAGGTTGGAGTATTAAATAAACGGTGAGCAAGATCGTGATGAGGGGAAAGGAAAAGTGAATCACACCAGCAGCAGCTTCTAAATCAGAAGTGATTGTGAGGTGAGGATAAAGTAAAACTGCAAAGGAGGATTAGATATGACAATCTTCACCAATTTCAAACCCACTGCCAAACACAACCTCAGCATTGGTCGCTTCACTGATAACCAGCACAGTTTATTCCTCAAATAAAATTATTCAACTGTTCCCATCTCCTGTCCAAATGCTACTGTCTTTGAATGTGTGCCGTGAGAGAGGGTAGTGTGTCTGTGCTTGAGGCAGCCATGGTTGAATGGTAAGGAATGTGTACAGCTGTGTGGTGTAAGCATGAGGCAGTGCTGGCTGTGTGAGGAAGAGATGGACCATCCATGTGTAGGAAAGAACTGCAGATGCTGTTTTAAACCAAAGATAGACATAAAATGTTGGAGTAACTCAGCATCTTTGGATAGAAGGAATGGGTGATGTTTCGGGTCAAGACCCTTCTTCAGACTAGTCTGGGGAAAGTGAAACAAGAGCCATCGAGAGTGATGTAGAGAGATAGGCAGAACTCTTTTCAGAAGAGAGGAGGAGAACTCCCTCAAAGTAGGCAGAACTCTCGTCGGAGAGTATATGTTATGTTAACTAAGAATCCAGATTCGTGGAGATTGTTTCAGGATGATTGTTGGGGGTGACGTGCGAGGAGTGATAGCTGAGGCCAGTTATGCCGTTGGAGGGATGAGGCATTGACTACGTACGTAAGCTCATTAAACTTCTTGCAGCAATACGTCCAATATCCTTGGTACTTGACTTCTGGCATTGACCACTTACCCCCCTCCCATTATCTTTGCTGATGCTCTTTCTGCAGCTTCCTACACCCGTTGCAGTTTATCATGCACCTCTGCTTTGCAAAGTGTAGGCTAACCTTGTTAGAGTTATCGAGTTTCAGAGTTCAGAAAGACAATACATGATTAGTACAATTGAGCCATCCACAGTGTACAGATACATGATAAAGGGAATAATGTGAATAACGTTTAGTGCAATATAAAATCCAATAAAGTTTGATCAAAGATAGTACAGGGGTCTCCAACGAGGTAATGGTAGCTCAGACTGCTCTCTAGTTGTTGGAAGGATGGTTCAGTTGCCTGATAACTGCTGGGAAGAAAGTACCCAATAATCTGGGGGTGTGCATTTTCACACTTCTATACCTTTTGCCTGATGAGAGAGGGGAGAAGAAGGAATGGCCGGGGTGCGACTCGTCCTTGATTATGCAAGTTAACTCTACCTGTAATACCTGCTCATACAACTGTTCCCTCACTGTGAGTAAGTAACAGCCCTAGCTGGGGCACAAAGCAAAGTAGTTCTGGACGATATCCCTTGATGCAAATAGGATTGATTAAAGGCACATTACAAGTGCCATCTCTGTTTTGATAGGTCATATAAGATTATTAAGGGGTTGGACATGTTAGAGGCAGGAAACATGTTCCCAGTGTTGGGGGAGTCCAGAACTAGGGGCCACAGTTTAAAAATAAGGGGTAGGCCACTTAGAACGGAGATGAGGAAAAACCTTTTTCAGTCAGAGAGTTTAAATCTGTGGAATACTCTGCCTCAGAAGGCAGTGGAGGCCCATTCTCTGAATGCATTCAAGAGAGAGCTAGATAGAGCTCTTAAGGATAGCGGAGTCAGGGGGTATGGGGAGGAATGGGGTACTGATTGAGAATGATCACCCATGATCACATTGAATGGTGGTGCTGGCTCGAAGGGCCGAATGGCCTACTCCTGCACCTATTGTCTATAAGGAACTGGAGTAGAATTAGGCTATTCGGCCCATCAAGTCTACTTCGCGATTCGATCATGGCTGAACTATCTCTCCCTCCTAACCCCATTCTCCTGCCTTCTCCGCATAACCTCTGACACCTGTACTAATCAAGAATCTTCCTGTCTATCTCTGCCTTAAAGATATCCACTGACTTGGCCTCCACAGCCTTCTTGCAATGAATTCCACAGATACATCACCCTCCGACTAAATAAATTCCTCCTCATCTCCATAGCTATTGAATTTAAACATTATCAATTCTGTGCAAAAAATTGTGAAGTTGTATGTCAAAGGGAAGCACACCATGGAAACAAACCCTTTGCCCCTCCAAATCGCAGCAAGCACTCACTTTTACATCAATTCTACACCAACCCATTTTATTCTCCACACATTCCCAACAACTCACACTTTACCCCAGATTCTATCACTCGCCTACACATTCATGGCAATTTATAGTGGTCAATTAACTGGAGACGCACAAATTCTTCTGACGTGGAAGAAAACCGGAGCAGCTAGAGCAAGTGCACACACACAGTCTCGCAGTTTCCATCCAGGCAGCACTGATTTCTGGAGCCGTGAGGCTGCAGCTCGACTAGCTTGTCACCCTTCTTTCTGATACGATACGATACGATACGATAAAACTTTATTCATCCCCGGAGGGAAATTGGTCTGTCAACCGTCACAACACACAAGGTACACAAAAACTAGAAATTAAAAGTGAAAACAAAAAGACAAAGACAAGCGACTGTTGGCGGGCTGCCGTGCGCACAGCGCCTTCACCGGAACAAACGAAGAAACAAACAAACAAACAAACACAGTCTTATCCCCAGGATTCTAAACTAGAGTGTGTCCCCCCCACCACACCGGGTCCCCCTTTGTTCTCCCACTGTCCGTCACAGCAATCCCCCCACGCCAGGTCCCCATTATATTCCTGTTAATTGTTATAAATACTGGATTCTTCGCTAATATAATGCTGTTTATGAAGAGGTCACTATTGTGGAGTTCTTATCCATACATCTGAAACATGAGAAAATAGGGGAATATTCAGTTCATTAAATCTGCTTCTTTCACGGAACAGTATACTCAATCATAGCATGCACAAAACTCATTTAAATTCCTGAGAATTGGTCTTGCATTTTCTCCGTGAATGTATGCCTAACCTTACATCCTAGCTTTAAATTTCTCATTGGCTGGCGTGCTACACAGCATAATTGTGAAGCTTAATCTTGCTGCCTTGCATGCTACTGTTTCAAATTATATCTGTAGTGTTCTTATGTTCAGATATAGGTGTCCAGAATGTGATAATAATGTTGGTAAATTCATTATTGCTGACACATTGCTATTCACCAGTGCTCACAATTCATGTGGGAAATTCAAATGTGCGGAAAGCTGAATTTAAATTTCCCATATGAATTACAAACATTAAAAACAATTCCACAGTTTGAAAGACTTACAAGAGAATTATGAGCATGGGTAGAGCTCTGCTTTTCTGAAGAAAATATAAATTATTTATTTGACCATACTATTTATCAACTGCTTGAAGTTTACTTTTTTTATCTCCGTGTCTTTGGTTCCCTATGACAATTCTTTATTCAAATCTGTCATCTGCACCACGGTATAAGGATCTTCCCCCTTCCAGGCTACATTCAAAGACCTTCTAGTAGACCTACCGTCATGTGGTGTCCTTTTATCCTAGGACGCCATCTGCTACTTGCCTCCCAAGAAGATTTTCATGCAGTAGGTGGTTCACACAAACGTTAGTGGGTGTATGGAACAAGCTGCCAGAGGAGGTAGTTGAGGCAAGGACTATCCCAACATTCAAGAAGCTGTTAGACAGGAACATGGATAGGACAGGTTTGGAAGGATATGGACCAAAGGCGGGCAGTTGGGACTAGTGTAGCTGGGACATGTTGTCCGGTATGGGCAAGTTGGGCCAAAGGGCTTGTTTCCCCACCATATCACTATATGACTCTTGAGCAGATGCTAAAGAGGTGTCCTCATTTTTTTTCGTAATTAGCAACCGATATGTTCCAAACACTTATAAGATGCATATTATAGATGTTGATATTGCTAAAACATCCTGGTTATAAAAAAGACATGTGGTAATGCCACATTTAGAGTATTGTGTTCAGTTTTGATCACCCTGATGTAGGACAGGTATTGTTAAGCTGGAAATGTTGCAGAAAAGGTTTATGAGGATGTTGCCAGGACTCGAGGGCCGGGATTCGAGGTTGAACAGCCTAGGACTTTATTCCTTGAAGCGCAGGAGGATGAGGGGTGATCTTATTAAGGTGTATAAGATAACGAGAAGAATAGATAGGGTAAATGCACCATGTCTTTTACCCAGAGTAGAGGACATAGCGTAAGACGAGGGGGGGAAGATATAATAGGAACCTGAGGAGCAAATTATTTACACAAAGGATGGTAGGTAGAAGATGGTAGGTGAGAAGAAACGTTTTCACCCAGAGAGTTGTGAATTTGTGGAATTTTCTGCCACAGAGGGCAGTGGAGGCCAAATCACTGAATGGATTTAAGAGAGAGTTAGATAGAGCTCTAGGGTCTAGTGCAATCAAGGGATACGGGGAGGAGGCAGGCACGGGTTATTGATTGTGGACGATCAGTCATGATCATAATGAATGGCGGTGCTGGCTCGAAGGGCCGAATAGCCTCCTCCTACACCTATTTTCTATGTTTATATGTATATGAAACGAGCTGCTGAAGGAGGTAGTTCATGCAGGTACTATCACAACATTTAAGAATCATTTAGACAGGTACATGGATAGGATAGGTTTAGAGAGATATGGGCCAAATGCAGACAGGTAGGATGCATGTAGATGGGACATGTTGGTCAGTGTGGGCACGTTAACTCGATGACTCTATGACATTGCCCAGGAATCATTACATGCTGATGTTATCAAAGCCTATAGGATCTGTGTCAGTACGCTTTATTTTATATAGGGAGTATTTCTGGTCACATCTCACATGTCAGGTGGTCAATTGTAATGTTTGCTTATTAGACAATTTTATGCATTCTTCTGCTGCCTTGATGTCATAGTGAGAAGTGTCCAGAACATGGATATCTAGAAATCATTGCATCTCATCCTTATGGATGCACTTGGTTGCAATACAACACCATTTCTGAACCATTTAAATTAGGGAGAAGCCTGGGTGTAGGATGTTCCTGCTTCAATTGGCTTAAGCTTTGGATGCAGATGAAGTCCCTTCTTCAGTATTCTTGAAAACCCTCAGCAAAATCAGTTTCCTTCTGAATTAAATATATACAGTATCTGATCCAATATATCTGAGGACATTGCGGGAAACTAGAGAGGAAATTGCGGGAGCCCTGATTGAAATTTACAAATCATCCTTAAATACAGGAGAGATGCTGGAGGACTGGAGGGTGGCAAATGTTGTGCCTCTTTTCAAGAAGGGCTGCAGGGAAAATGCTGGGAACTATAGGCCGGTGAGCTTAACATCTGTAGTTGTAAAGTTACTGGAGAGTATTCTGAGGGATGTTATACAGGCATTTGGATGGGCAAGGGCTGATGAGGGATAGTCAGCATGGTTTTGTACGTGGGAGGTGGTGTCTCACAAATCTGATTGATTTTTTTGAAGACATGACCACAAAGGTCGATGAGGGCAGAGCTGTAGATGTTGTATACATGGATTTCAGTAAGGCATTCGACAAGGTTTCACATGGTAGGCTGCTCTGGAATGATAGATCACATGGGAGCCAAGGGAAGATAGCTGAATGGATAGCAAATTGGCTCCATGGAAGGAAGCAGAAGGTGATGGTAGAAGGTTGCTTCTCGGACTGGAGGCCTGTAACCAGTGGTGTGCCTCAGGGTTCGGTGCTGGGCCTATTACTGTTTGTCATCTACATCAATGATTTGGATGACAACATACAGGGCAAGATGAAAAAAATTGCTGATGACACAAAAGTGAGTGGTTTTGCTGATAGTGAAGATGATTGTGAAAGATTGCAGCAGGATCTGGATCAATTGGCCAGGTGGGCAGAGGAATGGTTGACGGAATCTAATACAGAGAAGTGTGAGGTGTTGCATTTTGGGACGTCGAACAAGGGCAGGACCTACACAGTAAATAGTAGGCGTCTGGGTAGTGTTGTAGAGCAGAGGGATCTATGAGTACAGGTGCATGGTACCTTGAAGGTCGAGTCGCAGGTAGATAATGTGGTCCAAAAGGCTTTTGGCATTTTGGCCTTCATCAGTCAGAGTATTGAGTATAGAAGTTGGGAGGTCATGTTACAGTTGTATAAGACATTGGTGAGACTGCATATAGAATATAGAGTTCCGTTCTGGGCACCATGTTATAGGAAAGATATTGTCAAGCTTGAAAGAGTTCAGAAAAGATTTACGAGGATGTTGCCAGGACTAGCGGGTCTGAGCTATAAGGTGAGGTTGAGTAGGCTGGGTCTCTATTCCATGGAGCGAAGGAGGATGAGGGGCGATCTTATAGAGGTGTACAAAATCATGAGAGGAATAGATCGGGTTGATACACAGGGTCTCTTGCCCAGAGTAGGGGAATCGAGGAGCAGAGGACATAGGTTCAAGGTGAAGGGGAAAAGATTTAATAGGAATCCAAGGAGTAACATTTTCACACCAAGGAAAATAGTTTATGGAACTAGCTGCCAGAGGAGGTAGTTGAGGCTGGGACTATCCCATCGTTTAAGAGACAGTTAGACAGGTACATGGATTGGACGGGTTTGGAGGGATATGGACCAAGCGCAGGCAAGTGGGACTAGTATAGCTGGGATATTGGTGGCCGGTGTGGGCAAGTTGGGCCGAGGGTCTTGTTTCCACACTGTATCACTCTGAGACTCTATGACTCTAAACATGGTTACATACATAAATGAGCAATCTCTGGGGATTTTCAAAGTCAATTATACCTGGAGGTGCCCAAGAGTCACAATTGCCCTCATGTCATTCATGACATGGCAACACAACATGTCACAATTTTGTCAGGACAGCTCCGAAGTCTTTGAGAGCTGTGATCCCAGTTTTGCATACGGCAGATTTTCCAAGTTCTGGTATTATCAGAATGTTTCCTCCAATAAAGAATCTCTAAATAATATATTAACCTTTTTATTTATTTTTAAATTATTTTAAAAACTCAGTTAATTCTTGTAGGATTATTAAATTGTTTTAATGGTTTTAAATTGTTTTATTATGTTTTAATTTGTTTACAGATGGAAGTTATTAGGCCCATCACAACTAAAAATATGTATGTATTTGTAATTGATTCAATTTCCTCCCCACTGTCCCCTGCTTCCTCTGGCCCGCACTCCTTCACACTTCACACTGGGTCAGCTGCATGAGGCGCCCCAGGTCACGGAGGCTGAAGCATGGCTGTCGGTGGCGCCTTCACAGGCCAATATCGAGCTGTTGGATTGGTCAAGTTGGCAGAGTGGATCACTAGAGCCCTTGAAGCAGTCATTAGATCAGGTGCCGCTCCAAGTGGCAAGCGGGTGGAGCAGACATGGCATGCGGTGGCACGGAGCGGCAGAGCAGCAGTAGAGGACATCAACACATCGCCTAACCAAGATGACCCTGCAACTCCAACCAAGGTCTTTATGGCCACTTTAAGACTCCAACATTTTTGTTTAAACTTTGGACGATGGGTACAAGTTAGTGCCTGAAACCTTTCTGTTGACCTTGGCCTTTTGGTGTCTATAAAACTGTTTCTTTTCCCTGTGAGCATGGTGGACCTTCCAGTAGAATAAATTTAAATTTTAGTTAATTAACCTCTGGCCTAATCTTAGTGCTAACAGATATCATACAAAGCTGTATCATCAATTTGCAGTTTTCTTTATCTTTGTTACATCGCACCCCCCTTCAAATGTACTCCTCATTGAAGTGGAGCTGATCTTCTGGTCAACTGAGAAACCAGTCAACCTTTGTCGCCTCTGCTACAGAAACAAGGTCACTCCAATTCAGTGATTAAATACTGTATATACCATGTTGGTGTTCCATCAACTCACTCACTGAAGAGGACAAGAGAATGAGCTTTAAATTGAATTGTTTCAATATCTATTTTAAATTCGTCTTTGTGTAAATAGTCCTTTTGCTTTTTGATTTTTTTAAAATGTCCTCTGCTGCCTTCTTCAGGAAAAATAAACAAGGCCAATGCACTCATTTAGAATTTGTTTTGTGGTGAAACTGAAACCTATGATTATAAAATCTTTTGTTTCCATTTACAAAACTGATGTTTGCCAATCTCCTTTCAACTTGAGATCAGCCAAAAGGATTAATATTAATGTTAACGTTTTTGATACATCAGTACTAGATGGAAAGGGTGGAGTTCCACAGCTGCGGAAACTACAGGGAGTGTAGCAATGGCTTTTCAGAGCAAACACCACATCCATGGCACTAATCATCTTTCATTTCCAATACTTAGTATAGGTGACCGCATCCTGCATCACATGCTCCGCAAAAATCTTTAACAACTTGCACATCTTGTCATTGATCATCTGTAAGGTATACTTGACCCCATCAGGCTGAACTAGGTCCCCTTTGCTGGCTAGGTGATGCACAGAATATAATCACAAAGTACTTTTTGGTACTGCTTGACGTAACCCGAGAGAAGGTAGTTGAGGCAGGGACTATCATAATGTTTAAGAACCAATTAGACGGGTAGGTGGATAGGACAGGTTTAGAGGGGTATGGGCCAAACGCAGGCAGGTGGGACTCGTGTAGATGGGACATGTTGGTTGGTATGGGCAAATTGGGCAGAAGGGCCTGTTTCCACACTATGCATAAGATTCTATAACCTGTGCTTCTTTTCCCTCTGCCATAATTCTGCTTGACCCTTATTGCTGATAACTTCAAATATTCCAGTTTATCTGAAAGGCAATTCCTCATTTCTTTATGGAATTTTCAGCAATAATCTAACGCTGGTAAGTGCACTTTATGGTGGAAGGATGTCACCCTACATTATTTTTTCATTCTTTCATTCTAGGCTAATGATTAATAATATAACATCTATATACTATTAAAACTCAGATCTTGTGAATATATCAATATGTTTGTAACATGTTTATTTGTATCAGTGATTTCGGCAAAACGGTAAACAGTCGCGCCACGGTTTTTGCACCGCCTTGATCACCAACCTCCCGGCTAACCTGCCGCGATATTTTCATTTAATTTGGTTGCGTGTTTTTTAAGTTACAGAGGTTTTAAAGCGCTGCCCCCCCTGATTTATCGAAGTTTTTACAGAAGGGGGGCGCTGCGGTGCGGATTAATCTTCATTGTGATGTCACAATGCCCCTGTGAGATGAACTCGAGCTGACCCCCCTTCCCCCCCCCCCGCGGTATTCAGCGTGTGATGTCACAATGGACAAGCAGCTGCTATTGGGTGTCTGCTCTTTACAAATTTACATTTTTTTATTTTTAACCTTTTTTTTCAAGGTCTTCAGCTTGTGACGTCACAATGCTTGGGTGCGATGGGCTACTTTGTTGCGAAAAGCAGCTGATTGTTTTTTAAAGTTGTGTTTTTTATTGCAAGTCACTTAACATACACAGATCAGCATGGGGCCCCTATGCTCGTGGGCCACCGGGGCAAGTGTTTCGAAAAAAGAAAGGGGAGGTCCCCCTTCCCCCCTCAACCCCTTCCTCCCCACTCCTTCCCACCTCCATCCCCACTACCTCCCCCCCTCCTCCCCAACTCCCTCCCCATCCCTCCACACCTCACTCACCCCTCGGGGACGGGCCCAACGGGGAAAGAGGGGTACTGGGAAAAGGGGAGGTCCCCTCCCTCCCCCCTTCCCCCCTCCCTCCACATCCCCCCCTTCCCCCCTCCCCCCCATCCCCCTCACCTCTCACCCCTTCCCTCCTCCCCCCTCCATCCCCCTCCCCTCCTCCCTCCCTCCCCCCTCCCTCCCCGCCTCCCGGTTACAATGGAAACCCTACAAGGACGGGCCCAACGGGGAAAGAGGGGTACTGGGAAAAGGGGAGGTCCCCCTCCCTCCCCTCCCTCCACCTCCCCCCCTTCCCCCCCCCTTCCCCCCTCCCCTCCCCCTTTCCTTCCCCTCCTCCCTCCACACCTCCCTCCCTCCCCCCTCCCTCTCTGCCTCCCGGTTACAATGGAAACCCTACGAGGACGGGCCCAACGGGGAAAGAGGGGTACTGGGAAAACGGGTGGTCCCCCACCCTCCCCCCCTCCCCCCTTCCCCCCTCCCTCCCCCTCACCCCTACCCCCTCCCTCCCCTCTCCCTCCCCCCTCCATCTCCCCCCCCTCCCCCCCTTCCCCCCTCCCCTCCCCCCTCCCCTCCTCCCTCCACACCTCCCTCCTTCCTCCCTCCCTTCCCCTTCCCTTCCTCCCCTCCTCCCGGTTACAATGGAAACCCTACGAGGACGGGCCCAACGGGGAAAGAGGGGTACTGGGAAAAGGGGAGGTCCCCCTCCCTCCCCCCTCCCTCCCCCCTCCCCCTTCCCCCCTCTCCCTCCCCCCTTCTCCCTCCCCTCCCCCCTCCCCTCCCCCCTCCCCTCCCCCCTTCCTCCCCCTCCCCCCCACCCCCCTCTCTCCCCTCTCCCTCCCCCCTTCCCCCCCCTCCCCTCCCCCCCTCCCTCCCCCTCCCCTCCTCCCTCCACACCTCCCTCCTCCCTCTCCCTTCCCTCCCTCCCCTCCTCCCGGTTACAATGGAAACCCTACGAGGACGGGCCCAACGGGGAAAGAGGGGTACTGGGAAAAGGGGAGGTCCCCCCTCCCCCCTACCCCCCTCTCCCTCCCCCCCTCCCTCCCCCCTACCCCCCCTACCCCCCCTACCCCCCTCTCCCTCCCCCTTCCCCCTTCCCCCCTCCCCTCCCCCCCTCCCTCCCCCTCCCCTCCTCCCTCCCTCCCCCTTCCCTCGCCCCCACCCTCCCCCTTCCCCCCCCCCCCACTCCCCTCCCGGTTACAATGGAAACCCTACGAGGACGGGCCCAACGGGCACACTTGTGCTAGTTAGTAATAAAACTGCACACCAGTAAATACAGATTCTTTATATGTTTGCAAAATCAGAAGCTGCTCTGCAAATTCCACTGGAGAGGCAACCCTATGTCACCAATTACTTTTGTTTTTTTCTCAGAAGAATCCATTTAAAATCTTGGAGCAATAACTATCTTCTAGCAAATTATGCACAGACCCAGGCAATCATCTTTTTGTAATTATTCACTTTACGCTTGACAAAATGATTCCTGTCCTCTTTTCGTGATGAATATTTATGAAAGTGTGTAAAGTATACATTCTTCCTTCAGGCAAGACCATTTGGAGTTCATCAATTTGCATTACCAAGGACTTATGCAAAATGGACATCAAGGGAAAGTCACAGGATATTCTTTTATCTGTGCTCTGTTAACCTGACACTAACCTTTCTTGAGATGTACCAATCAAATTGTGTTTTGATGACAGCAAAATTGCAATCACACTTGGACCATATTCCATCTTTTGTGTGCCACAATTGTGATTTGAACAAGGCCTTAGATCAGTCATGAATTTGTGCTTCTGGATGATTTTATTGCCCACAGAAAAAAAATTGGTGGGTTTATACAAAGGAATTTTTTTAATCTGCACTTTTAAATGTGCTGTTGCTTTGAATGCATTTTTTTCCGTTATCACAATGCAGCACAAAAATAGACAATGAATACGATCTTTGGTCAACTTTGCCCCATCCATCAATTTGTTGGATGATCCCAGCAGTTTTGCTTACCCCTGACCTTCATCTCACCTCTAAGCTAAGAACATTACAGTTCAAAGCTCTGCCAAGAACATCTATCCAGTGGCATCATTTGGGAAAGCCAGCCAAGAGATGGATTGAATGAAAATGGGAATATAGCATTGATTGACAGTGTACAGATTGGAGATTTTTCATGATTTTCGACAAGCAGCAAAAAATAATCTCTTTCAGGTTCAGGTCTGGTCATAGAAAACAGAGAAAATAGAAACATAGAAACATAGAAACATAGAAAATAGGTGCAGGAGTAGGCCATTCGGCCCTTCGAGCCTGCACCGCCATTCAATATGATCATGGCTGATCATTCAGCTCAGTAGCCTGTACCTGCCTTCTCTCCATACCCCCTGATCCCTTTAGCAAAAAGGGCCACATCTAACTCCCTCTTAAATATAGCCAATGAACTTGCCTCAACTACCTTCTGTGGCAGAGAATTCCACAGACTCACCACTCTCTGTGTGAAGAAATGTTTTCTCATCTCGGTCCTAAAAGACTTCCCCCTTATCCTTAAGCTGTGACCCCTGGTTCTGGACTCCCCCAACATCGGGAACAATCTTCCCGCATCTAGCCTCTCCAACCCCTTAAGAATTTTATATGTTTCTATAAGATCCCCCCTCAGTCTTCTAAATTCCAGCGAGTACAAGCCCAGTCTATCTAGTCTTTCCTCATATGTAAGTCCCGCCATCCCAGGGATCAATCTGGTGAACCTTCTCTGTACTCCCTCTAAGGCAAGAACGTCTTTCCTCAGGTTAGGAGACCAAAACTGCACACAATACTCCAGGTGCGGTCTCACCAAGGCCCTGTACAACTGCAGCAGAACCTCCCTGCTCCTAAACTCAAATCCTCTTGCTATGAATGCCAACATACCATTCGCTTTCTTCACTGCCTGCTGCACCTGCATGCTTGCTTTCAATGACTGGTGCACCATGACACCCAGGTCACGTTGCATCTCCCCTTCTCCCAATCGGTCACCATTCAGGTAATACTCTGCTTTCCTGTTCTTGCCGCCAAAGTGGATAACCTCACATTTATCCACATTATATTGCATCTGCCATGCATTTGCCCACTCGCCTAATCTATCCAAGTCACTCTGCAGCCTCCTAGCATCTTCCTCGCAGCTAACACTGCCACCCAGCTTCGTGTCATCCGCAAACTTAGAGATGTTGCATTCAATTCCCTCGTCCAAATCATTAATATACACTGTAAATAACTGGGGTCCCAGCACTGAGCCTTGCGGTACCCCACTAGTTACTGCCTGCCATTCCGAAAAGGACCCGTTTATTCCTATTCTTTGCTTCCTGTCCGCCAACCAATTTTCTATCCACCTCAACACTGAACCCTCAATACCGTGTGCTTTAAGTTTGTACACCAATCTCCTATGTGGGACCTTGTCGAAGGCCTTCTGAAAGTCCAGATATAACACATCGACTGGTTCTCCTTTATCCACTCTACTAGTTACATCCTCGAAAAATTCTATAAGATTCGTCAGACATGATTTGCCTTTGGTAAATCCATGCTGACTTTGTCCGATGATTTCACCACTTTCCAAATGTAATGCTATCACATCTTTAATAACTGACTCTAGCATTTTCCCCACTACCGATGTTAGGCTAACTGGTCTATAATTCCCCGTTTTCTCTCTCCCTCCCTTTTTAAAAAGTGGGATTACATTAGCTACCCTCCAGTCCTCAGGAACTACTCCAGAATCTAAAGAGTTTTGAAAAATTATCACTAATGCATCCACTATTTCTGAGGCTACTTCCTTAAGCACTCTGGGATGCAGCCTATCTGGCCCTGGGGATTTATCTGCCTTTAATCCATTTAATTTACCTAACACCACTTCCCGACTAACCTGGATTTCCCTCAGTTCCTCCATCTCTTTAGACCCCCGGTCCCCCGCTATTTCCGGCAGACAGTTTATGTCTTCCTTAGTGAAGACAGAACCAAAGTATTTGTTCAATTGGTCTGCCATCTCCTTGTTCCCTATGATCAATTCACCTGTTTCCGACTGCAAGGGACCTACATTTGCCTTAACTAATCTTTTTCTCTTGACATATCTATAAAAGCTTTTGCAGTCTGTTTTTATGTTCCTTGCCAGTTTTCCCTCATAATCTATTTTCCCTTTCCTAATTAAGCCCTTTATCCTCCTCTGCTGGACTCTGAATTTCTCCCAGTCCTCTGGTATGCTACTTTTTCTGGCTAATCTGTATGCTTCATCTTTTGTTTTAATACTATCCTTGATTTCCCTTGTTAGCCACGGATGCACTACCTTTCCTGGTTTGTTCTTTTGCCAAACTGGGATGAACACTTGTTGTAGTTCATCCATGCGACCTTTAAATGCCTTCCATTGCATGTCCACCGTCAATCCTTTCAGCATCAATCGCCAGTCTATCTTGGACAATTCACGCCTCATACCCTCAAAGTTACCTTTCTTTAAGTTCAGAACACTTGTTTCTGTATCGACTTTGTCACTCTCCATCCTAATGAAGAACTCTACCATATTATGATCACTCTTGCCCAAGGGGCCTCGCACAACAAGACTGCTAACTAACCCTTCCTCATTACTCAATACCCAGTCTAGAATGGCCTGTTCTCTCGTTGGTTCCTCGACATGTTGGTTTAGAAAACCATCTCTCAAACATTCCAAGAAATCCTCTTCCTCAGCACCCCTGCCAGTTTGGTTCACCCAATCTATATGTAAATTGATGTCACCCATTATAACTGCTGCGCCTTTAGTGCATGCATTTCTAATTTCCTGCTTGATGCCATCCCCAACCTCCCTACTGCTGTTAGGTGGCCTGTACACAACTCCCACTAGCGTTTTCTGCCCCTTAGTGTTTCGTAGCTCTACCCATATCGATTCCACTTCCTCCAAGCTAATGTCCTTCCTTTCCACTGCTTTAATCTCCTCTCTAACCAGTAACGCTACCCCACCTCCTTTTCCTTTCTGTCTATCCCGCCTGAATATAGAATATCCCTGGATGTTGAGCTCCCAGCCTTGGTCACCCTGGAGCCATGTCTCCATAATCCCAACTATATCATAATCATTAATAACTATCTCCACATTTAATTCATCCACCTTATTACGTATACTCCTTGCATTGAGACACAAAGCCTTCAGGCTTGTTTTTACAACTCTCTTACCCCTTGTACGATTATGTTGAAAAGTGGCCCTTTTTGATTTTTGCCCTGGATTTGTCTGCCTGCCACTTTTACTTTTCACCTTGCTACCTGTTGCTTCTACCCTCGTTTTACACCCCTCTGTCTCTCTGCTCCAGCTCCCATCCCCCTGCCACATTAGTTTAAATCCTCCCCGACAGCTAGGTGCAGGAGGAGGCCATTTGGCCCTTCGAGCCAGCACGACATTCATTGGACTCCTGGCTGATCATCTATTATCAGTAACCCGTGCCTGCCTTCTCCCCATATCCCTTGATTCCGCTAGCCCCAAGAGCTCCATCCAACTCTCTTTTAAATTCATCCATTGAATTGGCCGCTACTGCCTCCTGTGGCAGAGAATTCCACAATTTCACAACTCTCTGGGTGAAAAGGTTTTTCTCATCTCAGTTTTAAATGGCCTCCCCTTTATTCTTAGACTGTGCCCCCTGGTTCTGGACTCCCCCAACATTGGGGAAAAAAATCCTGCATCTAGCTTGTCCAGTCCTTTTATAATTTTATACGTTTCTGTAAGATCCCCTCTCATCCTTCTAAATTCCAGTGAATACAAGCCCAGTCTTTCCAATCTTTTCTCATATGACAGTCCCGCCATCCCGGGGATTAACCTAGTGAACCTACACTGCACTGCCTCAATAGCAAGGATGTCCTTCCTCAAATTAGGAGACCAAAACTGCACACAATACTCCAGATGTGGTCTCACCAGGGCCCTATACAACTGCAGAAGGACCTCTTTACTTCGATACTCAAATCCTCTCGTTATGAAGGCCAACGTGCCAAAAGCTTTCTTCACTGCCTGCATGTTTACTTTCAGTAACTGGTGTACAAGGACACCCCAGGTCTTGTTGCACTTCCCTTTTTCCTAATCTGACACCATGGAGATAATAACATGCCTCCTCCTTACTGTCCCATTAATTCTGGTGTCTTTCTTAACTTTTCCTATACTCTCTTTTGCTTTAATTCCATCCTCGTCTTTCCAATTTGTCTCTTCCCCCACCCCACCATTTAGTTTAAACCCACCCGTGTAGCTGTGGCAAACTTGCCTGCCAGAATGCTGGTCACCTGCCTGTTAAGGTGCAACCTGTCCCTTTTGTACAATCCACCCTTACCCCAAAACATATCCCAGTGGTCTAAGAATCCAAATCCTTGCCCCCTGCACCAGCTCCTCAGCCACACATTCAGATCCCCTATCTCTCTGTTCCTGCCCTCACCAGCATGAGGAACTGGAAGCAAACTGGAGATAACCACCCTGGAGGTCCTGCTTTTTGGCCTTCTTCCGAGCTCTCTAAAGTCACACTGCAGAATCTTTTTCCTCTTTTGCTCAACATCATTTGTGCCGGCGTGCACTACCACTTCCGGCTGCTCCCCTTCATCCTTGAGGATGCCCTGCAATCGGTCCGTGACGTCCTGGACACTGGCACCAGGGAGGCAACACACCATCCTGGAATCCCGCCTGTTGCCACAGGAACCCCTGTCTGTACCTCTCACTATGGAGTCCCCTACTACCACGGCTCTGCCTGACATCTGTCTCTTCGACTTTGCCTCAGCGCCACGTTTTGACTCACAGAGCTGTCCGCCACTCAGACTGGCAGTGACGTCCGTCCTGACAGCTTCCAAGAGGGTGAACCTGTTACAATGCTGTCAGTTCTGCCAAGTTGCAATGCTGTCAGTTCTGTCAATTCTCACTGATTTAAAGTGACACTTGCTATTTATTTTTAATGCACAGCATCTCTTGTTAAAAATAGGTGGTATTCAGTAAGTTTTATGGAGATCCTAATCCGTTTTATGCCTTTCCATATGGAATCTCCTCCCTGCTACAGGTAAGCCCACATATTTGTAGAGCTGTATCTATAATACTGTCTCCGTGAACCACAAGAAAGGCAGCTTCTGAATGCTGTGACATTTTCATTTTCTTTCCACTCCTATCTGACATGCATTAAAATGAAACTGCCAAACCAATGACAATCCATTCATGCCAAACTTAAGGCACATTGGCATTCAGTGCTTCGACCAATTGGATCTTTGTCCCAGAGATGTGAAAATAACCTACAAACAAAGGCTCCATTTCAATCCTGCACAACATCTAATATTTATACATTTCTCTTGTTTGAGGTTTTGCATCAAGGAGTCACTCGATGCAATATAGATGAGTATAACTGCATTACATTTTTCCAAAGTTGGTCCTGAGGCAAACCTGATATTGCACTCTCATAGTAGATATGAAACGTAGTTGACAGGTGGATTCAAAAACCATTCCAAATAATCAAACTGCACCTTAAGATACGCTGACCTGGAAATTCAATCATGTAACATTATTTTCTTTCCAGCAGTATTCCGTGAAAAATCAAAATTTTCCAAAGCAAAATGCAATAAATAATAATTCCTTTCACACTGGAAATCTCACCGGGCACTTTTGGTTTCTTCTCACTCTGGTCACCCTACACGTTCCTTGCCAGCCATGCACAGTTCAGCAATAACCCCTGTGCAACTATACTTTTAGAGCGTAAAACATAATACTTTTGGTGGAAGAAAACAGCTCAAGTTGTTCTGGGACTGCTCAATGATGGAAACTATTAGGAGAAGTACATTTTCACAGAGCAGGTTACTTCCTTCATCAGCATCGATTCTTGAACCCCGTTCCACATGACACCGGTAACGCCCTCAGCTCCACCACTGATCTTGCTCTCAATCTTCTATGCTTAGGCATTGTCCCCAAGATATTGCTTCTATTCCACAAACTCATGAGACCCATGCCTCCACTTTCAGAGACCCCAACCTTATTTCTCCTAATTTTCACCTCTGAATTTGTGATTCCAGTTGAAATGATCTCCCAACCCATGAACGTCTTGGACATTGGAAGCAACTGAAGTATATTGCAGCAGAAGCTTAACCTAATGGTTCTTGGTGCATTGCCACTACAGTTTATCATACACAGACATTTGGGTGGGTTGAAATGTCCAAGATTAAGTTGAGTTTGGTTTATTGACACGTGCGCCGAGGTACAGTGAAAAGTTTTTGTCATATGCTAACCAGTCAGCGGAAAGACAATACATGATTACAATTGAGCCATCCATCCGCAGTGTACAGATACATGATAAAGGGAATAATGTGATCAATGCTGAGTGCAAGGTAAAGCCACGCAAGTCCGATCAAAGACAGTCCGAGGGTTTTCAATGTGGTAGATAGTAGTTCAGGACTGCTCTCTAGTTGTTGGTCGGATGGATTTCACTTGTGTTTTGTCTCCTCTCTTGCAACTTCATGGCACACTCTTCCTCACATTACACAGCACAATATTTGAATCAACTTCAAAGAGTAGAGATGAACTATAACTGGATTGCCTTTGTGTGCTTTTCAGCTTGTGCCACAGAGCCATTTTCTCTGAAGTTTTGGATCTGCATGCTGTCAACTTTTTTTTTTAAACCTATGAATTCAATTCTGTATAATTAATCTGCAGTGAGCAGTTGAGGTATATAGATATGAAGGCTCTGGTTTCAATCCCCTGATCAGCTAATTTCAGGCAGGACAAGAATGATAATTCTAAACTTTCAATTTTGTAACCTGCATTGCTGATGAATTCCCATGCACAGGTAGAAAATTGATACGATACAATACAATGTGATACGATAGAACTTTATTTATCCCAGGAGAGAAATTGGGCTGCCAACAGGCATAAAACACAACAAGATACATGAAACATGAAATTAAAGTGACGAGTGGAAAGCCCAGGATTGGGGATGTGCAAAGATGGGAAGGGGGAGTCAGTCTACCCCACGTCAGAATGGGGAGGAGTTGTACAGTTTGACAGCCACAGGGAAAAAGGATCTCCTGTGGCCTTCTGTACTGCATCTTGGTGGAACCAGTCTGTTGCTGAAGGTGCTCCTCAGGTTGACCAGTGTGACATGGAGGGGGGTGAGCTGTATTGTCCAAGAGACAATTTCACCTATCCATTCCTTTCATAGATGCTGCCTGGCCCACTGAGGTACTCCAGCATTTTGTGTCTTACTCTAAATTTCAACATCTGCAGTTCATTGTGTCGCCACTGTTAATTATAATTTTGTTGTTGAATTCAATATAACTGCTGCTTATGGAGTCAGGAGAGCTGCAATGACAAAACAGATTTGAGACTTACAAAATTTCCAGGAGATTGATTTGACAGAGTAGATGTTAATCTGATATATCATATGGTTAGGGTGACCAGAAACAAAGGCTGCAGTCTTAAAATAAGGGGTCAGCCCTTCTGGATAAAGCTGACAAGAAAAGTCTTCACCAGAAAGGAGTTAATCTTTAGAATTTTCCATTAAGTGGTCGGTGAAGGCTTAGTTACTCACTGTTTCCAGGACAGAGATCAATGGGTTTTAAGAGAACATTTGCACATTTCACATCAATTCACCGAAAGCCATCCACTGGTTTGCCCCAGCAGTTGCTGATGAGCACTGCCACTTTAAGAGGTCCCACTATGGCTTCACAGAGCTCAGGTGTGTTTAGTTTAGTTTAGAGATACAGAGATACAGCGCGGAAACAGGCCCTTCAGCTCACCGAATCCGCACCGACTAGCGATCCCCGCACATTAACACTATCCTACACACACAAGGGACAATTTACACTTACATCAAGCCAATTAACCTACATGCCTGTACGTCTTTGGAGTGTGGGAGGAAACGGGAGATCTCGGAGGAAACCCACGTGGTCACGTGGAGAGCGTACAACCTATGTACAGACAACATCCGTAGTCGGGATCGAACCCGGGTCTCCGGCGCTGCAAGCGCTGTAAGGCAGCAACTCTACCACTGCGCCACCGTGCCGCTCACGAGTTGTGTGGCTAAAATCCTGCAGTTACTATGCGCACATAAGACCATTAATCATTTAGCTTACATTTCCAAAGCGTCGCTCAATATTACCAATGAAAAGCTTTCTCTAGTGGCAATGAAAGACATTATCATGGATCCCACACGTAGAGTCATATTAGACATTAATGAATTTGCAGGCAATTATCTTACACACATCCTGGCAGGCTGGAGTCAATGAATGAGTGTTTACTCACATCAACACAACATTTGTAGCATTATATTTATGGGAGTGACCTTTCCCACTAAAGATATGTTTATACTTTGCTGTGATATCTTCAGGTGGAACCCCGTGGAGTTTGTTTCATGGAATTGCTTTGTGATATTGTTATTTGGCCATTGATGACTGCAATAACACATCCAGGAGCTGGAATCAGTGCTTTTTTTTAACAATGCCTGATTAGCAGCAACAGAAATATAAAGAGATCAGGGTTGCAGGTTCCTTATGATGAATTAATACCTTTCCCTTGCCTCGAACAAAATCTACAAAATATTCCATACTGCTGTTCTAAACTTAATTGGAGACCAAGCATTGTTTTTGTTGAGGAATGTTAATCCTGATAATTTTTTATCTAGTCACTTAAAAATAATCTGCAGAATCACCTGAATTTAACACCCGTACTGAGTTTGCTGTTTGGAAAGTGGACAATGAAGACGCATGTATGTTCTTTATAAAAGCAGTTGGAAGCCTTGTGCTCATTGAACAACCAACTGAATCACTTGGTATACTCTACAAATTTCTCCTAGATCTTTTACATGGAGAGACTGTAATGAGGGCAGCAGCTTATTTTATCCTGTTGCTAATGTCTTTTTCTACTACTCTCGCTACCACGATGGTCATCACTGTTTTCAATTTAACTTTAATACTGGATAGCTTCTTCAAAGCATTACAGAGACAAAGTCGTGTCTTCACATTGAGGACCTCCTCCGTCACTTTGTGCAACACTCTATTTGTCACCCAGAACAAATGTGCTAGCTCAAAACTAGGCATTCGTGAAGTGCTATGGACTGTTAGTAGCTACAAAAGACAATAGACAAATGGTGCAGGAGTAGGCCATTCGGCCCTTCGAGCCAGCACCGCCATTCAATGTGATCATGGCTGATCATTCACAATCAGTACCCCGTTCCTGCCTTCTCCCCATACCCCCTGACTCTGCTATCATTAAGAGCTCTATCTAGCTCTCTCTTGAAAGCATCCAGAAAATTGGCCTCCACTGCCTTCTGAGAATTCCACAGATTTACAACTCTCTGACTGAAAAAGGTTTTTCCTCATCTCCATTCTAAATGGCCTACCCCTTATTCTTAAACTGTGGCCCCTGGTTCTGCCCCCAACCCCCCCCCCCAACATTGGGAACATGTTTCCTGCCTCTAATGTGTCTAATCCCTTAATAATCTTATATGTTTCAATAAGATCATCTCTCATCCTTCTAAATTCCAGTGTATACAAGCCTGGCCGCTCCAGTCTTTCAACATACGACAGTCCCGCCATTGCAGGAATTAACCTAGTGAACCTATGCTGCACTCCCTCAATAGCAAGAATGTCCTTCCTCAAATTTAGAGACCAAAACTGCACACAGTACTCCAGGTGTGGTCTCACTAGGGCCCTGCATAACTGCAGAAGGACCTCTTTGCTCTTATACTCATTTCTGTTCTGTAGCTATACCTAGCTACAGAAGTGTACAACACCACAATCTATTAGCTAAAGGCCTCATAGCAAATAGTGAAAGGCCTGGCTAGAGTGGATGTGAAAAGTATGTTTCCACGAGTGGGAGAGTCTAGGACCAGAAGTCAAAGACTCAGAATAAAAGAATATACCTTTAGAAAGATGAGGAGGAATTTCTTTAGTCAGAGGGTGGTGAATTTGTGGAATTCATTGCCACAGATGGGTGTGGAGGCCACATCAGTGGATATTTTAAAGATGGAGACTGATAGATTCTTGATTAGTACGGGTGTCAGGGGTTATGGGGAGAAGGCAGGAGATTGGGATTGAGTGGGAGAGATAGATCAGCCATGATTGAATGGCAGAGTAGACTTGATGGGCCGAATGGCCTAATTCCGCTCCAATAACTTATGAACTCATTCAAGTATTACCATCATGGGAGTATTTTCAATTGTGTTAAAATGGACAATCCATATCAGCTTCCTCCTGAGATCTTCAACATTATAGACACCAGTCCTCAGCTAATTTAATTCACTCCTGCTTATATCAAGAAATGACTGTTAGCACTGAATACATAGGCTGTGGAACTGGACAACATCTCAGTCACTGTACTAAAGATCTGCACTCCAGAAGTGGATGCTCCTCTGGCCAAGCTATTTCAGTGGAATGATAATCCAGTCAATCATGTGGAAAGTTGCCTATGTTTGCATTTCTTTTTAAAAAAAGCAGGACACATCCAGCCTGTCTAATCTTAATCATTAGCAAAGTGATGGAAGATGTCATTGACAGTGCCTTTTACTCACCAAGAAACAGCCCAAACATGCCCATCTTGGTCTTCACCAAGATGACTTGGCACGGGGCTTCATCACAGCCTCGATCACAGCCTCGATTAATGTTCCAATGCTTTGAGTCACACCTTGCACACAGGAAGGCATGTGGTTCTGGTTGCTGAAGATCATTAACCCCAGCCCCAGAATAATACCACAGATATTTCTCAGGGCAGTGTCCAGGCCCACTCCTGAAGCCCAGTCCTCGACCAAAAATTTAGCCAAATCATTAAATATATTCAAAAAGATTGATGTTGTTCTTAGAGATCGATTCTGGATCAAAAACTTTAATATACCTTTCGCCTCTCCCGATGCTGCTTGAGTACTTCCAGCTTCCTGTTTCTTTTTGTTCTGGCCTTCATCAGTTGCTTTATCAATGGCTCCCCTAAAATTATGAGGTCAAAAGTGGGGACGATTGTTGATGGTTGACAATACCTAATTCCATTTGCAACTCTCCAGTAAATGAAGCATCCCATGCAAAATGGCCCTTTCTTCGCATTAAAACAAAACGTGCACAATGAGTTCAATTCCTCTGCACGTTTTCTTACCTGCATGATAATTACACGTACCTCTAAGGATACAATATTACACAAAGTTATACCAACCGTTGTTTACTATTTTAACTGGCAATTTTTGAAGAAAATGTTTATTGATTATTTAGGTGACGCGGATGAATTTAGAACAGATGATTGAGTCAAGGTTGGTTTGTAAGTATTAGATATATGGACTGAAAATCTCAAGGCCATTTTAAGCAACTAAGCATGGATTAAAGTTATGGATAAACATTGCAGATCACTTAGGAGAGGAAGTGAGTGCAGATAGGAATATTTTTAATCGCAGTTTCTGCTGAAGGCAGCTGAAACAGTTGTGACAGGAATCATTGGTTAGCTGACTCAATATCTTTAACTTAGAGAAGGAATGTTGAAATTAACGTTCAGTTTTGGGGACAATTATTGATCATTTAGCGTAACCAATAGTAGAGAGTGATTCAACAAAACAACAGTAATATTGCGATAGACACAAAAAGCTGGAGTAACTCAGTGGGACAGGCAGCATCTCTAAAGAGAAGGAATGGGTGACGTTTCGGGTCGAGACCCTTCTTCAGATGGGTGCTTTGTGATGCTTTACACATCCTCTGAACATTCCAATGCAATAAACTCCTTCGAGATGCAACAGACTAGAGACGTTGGAGTCTAGAAAATGAAAAATAAGTGCTGGAGGAATTCAAAGGGTAGGCAGCACCGGTGGAGGCTAATAGATGGGTGACTGAGGAAGGGTCTCGACCTGTAACATCATCTGTCCATTTACCTCCACAGATGCTGCCTGACCTGTTGAGTTCCTCCAACATTTTCTTGCTCAAATAAATGATGATACAGTGGCATAGTGGTAGAGCTACTGGCTCACAGTGCCGGAGACCCGGGTTCAATCCTGACTATGGGTGCTGTCTGTGCGGAGTCTGTATGTTCTCCCTATGACCGCGTGGGCTTTCTCTGGGAGGTCCGGGTTTCTCTGACGTTCTAAAATCGTGCAGGTTTGTCAGTTAATTGGCTTCTAGTGAGCAGGATGCGAAACTCGCATAACATAGAACTAGCATACGGGTGATTGATGGTCGGCATGGACTCAGTGGGCCATAGGGCCGGTCTCCACACTGTATCCCTAAACTAAACTCCATGGTTCAAAGGGTAAACTTTGTGGTAATAGAGAAGCATAGAAAAATAGTAGCAGCAGTAGGCCATTTGGCCTTTAGTCTGCTCTTCCATTCAATATAATAATGGCAGATTATCCAAATTCAGTACCCTATCCTAACTTTCTCCCAATATCCCTTAATCTCGCTAGCTCTAAGAACAACATCAGTTCTTGAATATATTTAATTATTTGGCTTTAATTGCTTTCTACGGTCATTCTTCAGGCTTGTTTTTTAAATATTCTAATCATCTTGGAATTATTTCATGATTGATTTCCAAGCTTTGCATTTTTGTCGTTTTGTTTCTTATCTTTGTCTCTATTCCTGTTTCTTTCTCCTCAGCCTCCCTGTTCAGGTTCTTATACCGAAGCCACTTGAGTCTAATGGACTACCTGCCACAGGCACCTCAAGGCACTTCAAAGATAACATTAATACTTCTAATACAGAATCCTCCTAATCTACTGGCAGGAAAGGTGAGTTAAGCTCAGCCACCTCCCCCAGGCCAAAGTCCCCAGCACTGAATTTCATTCAGCCATGTCAGCGGGCAGACTACATTGTTTGTATGCCTGGGACCAGTCTCAGGAGATGTGGCAATCTTCCACACGCTCCCTCACTCTGTAGAGTTTGTGAGCTCTACTTATGATGATGTAGGTTTCATCAAACACTCCAAAGAGGTTTGTAGGTTAAACCGCTCTGGTAAAGATTGTAAATTGTCCCTCGTGTGAAGGATAGTGCTAATTTATGGGGTGATCACTGGTCATCATGGACTTGTTGGGCCAAAGGGTCTGTTTCCACATTGTATTTTTAAACTAAAACTAAACTAAAGTGGTCCAAGTACTGCACACTTACAAATGCAATTTCTTAATTGTTCTTAAGAAAAATGATCCCAATTAATTTGGAAGCAGCTTGAATACATAGATAGGGGAGATGCCATCCCACTGTTAATTCATCCTAATTATTTGACTCCACAGTTAAAAAGGCCCAACAGAGGACGTACTTCCTGCGGCAGCTGAAAAAACGCAATCTGCCACAGGCAATGATGGTCCAGTTTTATACTGCCATCATTGAGTCTGTCCTCACCTTCTCCATCATGGTCTGGTTTGGCTCAGCCACCAAGCATGACATCCGGAGGCTGCAGCGCATCATTCAATCAGCCGAGAAGGTTGTTGGCTGCAACCTTCCCCTCATCGACGAACTGTACACTGCAAGGTGCAGGAAGCGAGCGGGTAAGATCATCTCTGACCCCTCTCACCCTGGCCACTAACTCTTCGAAGCACTTCCCTGATCTATCTCTCCCTCCCCTAACCCCATTCTTCTGCCTTCTCCCCATAACCCTTGACACTCGTACTAATCAAGAAATTGACTTGGCCTCCACAACCTTGTGTTGCAAAGATTTCCACAGGTTCACCACCCTCTGACGGTGGGTCCCGACCCAAAATGTCACCTATGCCTTTTCTCCAGGGATCCTGCATGCCCCGCTGAGTTGCTCCAGCATTTTGTGTCTATCTTTGGTATAAACCAGCATATGCAGTTCTTTATTTCTACATTAAAATTCTTGTTTCCTGAATTTTGCTCTAATTTCTTTCAAAAACATAGGTGTGAATCATTAGGCACAAGATACAAGTACAAATGCCTCGTATAATTTATCAATTACCATTTATTTTAAAGAAAAGCTTACACTAAATCATATAAGTTGTTTCTCTTGATTTATTTTTAGGATTGGTTGTTGATATTTTGTTCACTCTCCCCATTGAAAACTTGCATACCAAGGGCATTCATCTAACGACTTCTTAATGTCAACTGCAAGCACATTTCCATCTGCGTTTAATTGGCTATCATTCCACTTTACCAGTCATTTTCGCTTAATATATTTCTGAAAGCTTTTGCAATTAGTATTGTAAGTTTTCTTTTGTACTCACTTTTGTTTTGTTTAATTGGAGCCTTCCCATTTCCCTTGAGTTCTACTTCTCCATTTAATCAGCTCAATGTTGTCAAGTATTCATATGTTGACCATGATTTTTTTACTTTCCAAGTGGAATTTTTCCCTTCGGTATCTTATGCTAATGTCATAACATTTTTTTTTAGTTTAGAGATACACTGCGGAAACAGGCCCTTCGGCCCACCGAATCCGCACTGACCAGCGATCCCCGCACATTAACCAATCCACATGCACTAGGGGCAATTAACACTTGTACCGAGCCAATTAACCGACAAACCTCTATGTCTTTGGAGTGTGGGAGGAAACCAAAGATCTCGGAGGAAACCCACGTGGTCATGGGGAGAACATACAAACTCGGTACAGACACCACCACAGTCAGGATCGAACCTGCATCTCCAGTGTTGCAAGCACTGTAAGGCAGCAACTCTACCGCTGCGCCACCATGCCACCTTACATTCACCTCAATCTTTGAGGCTTTCCACATTCAGGATGGCACAGTGGTACAGATGGAGGAGCTGCTGCCTCACTTTGCTAGAGACTCGGGTTCCATCCTGACCTTGGGTGCTGTTTGCGTGGAGTTCAGTTTAGTTTAGTTTACTGAACCGAGGTACAGTGAAAAGCATTTTTGAGTGCTAACCAGTCAGCGGAAAGACTATATATGATTACAATCGAGCCATCCAATGTTTCGAGCAAGACAAAGTCCAGTAAAGTCTGATTAAAGACAGTCCGAGGATATCCAGTGAGGTATATATTAGCTCAGTTGCATGTTCCTCCTGTGACTGTGCCGGGGCGCTTCGGTTTCCTCCACATCCCAATAATGTGCGTGTTTCTAAGTTCATTGGTCACTGTAAATTAGTCCCTCTTGTGTAGAAAGTAGGTGAAAAAGTGAAACTTTTCTGGTGTCATTTCATCATTTAGAGTCATAGAGTCATAGAGTTATACAGTGTGCAAACAGGCCCTTTGGCCCAACTTGCCCACACAGGCCAACATGTCCCAGCTAAACTTATCCCAGTTGCCTGTGTTTGGTCCATATCCCTCCAAACCTGTCCTATCCATGTACCTGTCTAACGGTTTCTTAAACAATAGGATAGTCCCAGCCTCAACAACCTTCTCTGGCTGCTTGTTCCATAAACCTACCACCCTTTGTATGAAAAAGCGACCCCTCAGATTCCTATTAATTCTTTTCCCCTTTAGCTTAAATCTATGTCATCTGGTCCTTGATTCACCTACTCTGGGCAAGAGACTCTGTGCATCTATTCGATCTATTTCTCTCATGATTTTATACACCTCTATAAGATCGCCCATCATCCTCCTGCGCTCCAGGGAATAGAGTCCCTACTCAACCTTTCCCTAAAGCTCAGACCCTCTAGTCCTGGCAACATCCTCGTAAATCTTCTCTGTAACCTTTCCAGCTTGACAACATCTTTCCTAAAATATGGTGCCAGAACTCAACAAAATAAGCGAGTTCGGTATTCCAACTGAGCATGCGCAGGTCATAGGTCGCGGGGGCATAGAATTGTTGCCAGCTGATCCACTATGTGTAAACAAACCTTCGTTTTATCCGTTTTTTCCAATTTTGCTCCATACAGGTAAGAAAATAATGTTTTCAAAACTGTTAATTTGGTGTATATATGGTAATTAGTAAAGAATACGATGATTTTGTAGGTTTTTTTGCTTTATGCGGCGAGTTCCCATTAACTCTCCCTGACTCGTTAACTTGTCCCGGAGCCGAGGAACCACGGCAGCAGCGGTAGGAGGCAGAAGCTGCCGGCGAAGGTTCACCGGAGAGCAGATCGCCACCGACCCAGAGCTGGGACAAGGCGAGAAATCGCAGCGCCCCCTCGCAAACAACAAACTCAAGGAAACTTCCCTTCTCCCCGCCATGGCCGCCGCCACTCACCCCGGGGATGCGAGGCTTCTGAACAACAACTACAACACTTGTGTTTGTTCTTATTTCGCTGTAAGAGGGAGACGTGGCCGGGGAAGAGAGTGGAGGAGCAGCGCAGATCTCGCTGGCGCTGGGAGAGAGAGAGGGGAGAGAGTGAGGGAGAGAGAGGGGGAGAGAGTGGGGGAGAGAGAGAGAGGGGTAGAGAGAGTCGGGGTAGAGGAGCAGCAGGTGAGAGTGGGAGCGCGGGGAGGGGGAGGGTGTCAGGGGGTCCGGTGAAGAAGCGCCGCCACTTGCGGGGTCTGCTCCCTCCATCTCTCTCTCCCCCCTCTCTCCCTCTCTCTCTCCCCCACCTCTCTCCCAGTGCCTGCGAGATCTGCGCTGCTCCTCCACTCTCTTCCTTGGCCCCGTCTCCCTCTAATGCAGCGAAATAAGCACAAACACAAGTGTTGTAGTTGTTGTTCAGAAGCCTCGCATCCCCGGGATGAGCGGCCGATGGCGGCGGCGAGGAGGGAAGTTTCCTTGGGTTTGTTGTTTGCGAGGGGGCGCTGTGATCTCTCACCTTGAGCTGGCTCTGGGTCGGTGGTGATCCGCTCTCCCGTCAACCTTCGCTGGTAGCTTCTGCCTCCAGTCCCCACCACCGCCGCCATGGTTCCTCGGCTCCGGGCCAAGTTAACGAGTTGGGGAGAGTTGAGGGGAACTCGCCGCATAATGCAAAAAACTCTACAACCGCAGTTTTTACTAATTAACCATATATACACCAAGTTAACAGTTTTGAAAACATTATTTTCTTACCTATACGGAGAAAAACTGGTAAAAACGGATGAATCAAACGTTTGTTTACACGTAGTAGATCAACTGGCGACAATTCTATGCCCCTGGGTCCTATGACCTGCGCATGCTCAGTCGGAATACCGAACTCGCTTATACCCTAAATGTGGTCTCATCAATGACTAATAAAATTGCAACATGACCTCCAAATTTCTATACTCAATACTCTGACTGATGAAGGCCAAAATACAAAAAGCTTTTGTGACCACCTTATCTACCTGCGACTCGACCTTCAAACAACCATGCACCTGTACTCCTAGATCCCTATGCTCTACAACACTCCCCAGTGCCCTACCATTCATGGTGTAGGTCTTGCCCATGTTAGACTTCCTAACATGCAACATCTCACATTTCCCTGCATTAAATTCCATCAACCATTCCTCAGCCCACTAGGCCAATCGATTAAGATCCTGCTGTAATGTTTCCCAACCATCTTCACTATCTGCAAAACCACCCACCTTTGTATCATCAGTAAACTTGCTTTTTTTCCCATGCATTTTCTCATCCAAATCATTGATATAGATGACAAACAGACTTATACCAGCCTCCAGCATTTCATCTCGACGATGTTAAGATAATCAGTCTCCAGGTTCTTTCTTTCTTTTTTCTTCTTTTTATAAATATTGGGATTACATTTGCTGCCATCCAATCTATGGGAATTATTTCAAGGTCCATAGAATTCTAAAAAATAATACCCAATGTATCCATTTTTTTCTATGCTATCCCCTTTAGTATTCTGGAACAAACTTTCAGCCATTGGAGATCTATTGGCTGACCATCAATAGCTCGTTCACACTAGATCTAGTATCACAAAACTAAAAACTTTGTCATAACTAGTTTTTACTCTACCACGAGCCCAACACCAGAAAAGGTTGTTGCAAGCCTGTGTTCAAAGAACAAATTGTAGCAGATATTGAAATAGAAATATGACATTCTGTTTGTTTCAACGACATTCACAAAGCTACCATAACCTGGAGAGATTATTCAAAATCTTTGCAAACTAATATTCTCCACAGCTGTTGCTATGGTATATTATTATTTTCCAGTTTCTATGTTAATTTCACTTTATAAAACCCCTTGTGAAGTGTCTAATTGCCTTTTAATGGATCACAAGATGTGCAGACGGTCATGCCCATTTATAATTGCTTGAATGATAAGGTTTCATGAACAGTTTTTTAGCCTACTTCATCACCAGGCTAGAGCCATCTCTACTGAGAGGCATTGATAAGGCCAAATTCAACAGGAAATTAACTAGTAAAATGGGAATGTTTAATGGAGCAGGACTCAACAATAGCCTTCCATATATGAGTGTCAATGCCAAGTGCAATTAGTTGCAGTTGTCATTAGATGTTCTTTCATCAGTTAGAATGTGTGATATTTATTTATCAAAAAGAAAATCATCCAAGGAGACACTGTTGGCGTCACTTGTATTTAAAACTTTGTATTTAAAACTGCATTAACAAATGTGAGAGAGTAAGTTACAGGCTACTAGGAAATAGGAAAGGGTGAATAGGACTAATGGGATATCAATGGATATGGGGAGAAGTTGGGCACAGGTTACTGATTGTGGATGATCAGCCATGATCACAATGGATGGTTCGAAGGGCCGAATGGCCTCCCCCTGCACCTATTTTCTATGTTTCTATGTTTCTATGATATTTTAGGGAATATGAAGTTATCCACATCAGTTGGAAAGACAGAGAGGTGTCATATTATTATAGTGCATAGATAGGAAAGCATTGATGTTCAAAGAGACATGGGTCACTGAAAGCAAGTTTGCAAGCAGTTAAGAAGGCAAATAGTATGTTGATCTTCATAGCAAGAGGATTTGAATGCAGGAACAAGAATATCATGCTACATTGTGGGTCGGATATCAAATAATGATGAGGCGGAGTACAGGAAGGAGATTGAGAACCTCATGTCTCGGTGTTGAGACAACAACCTATCTCTCAATGTCAGCAAGACAAAGGAGATAGTGATCGACTTCAGGAAGCGAAGGGGTACACATACCCCAGTTTGCATTGACGCCGCAAGAGTAGAGATGGTTGAAAACCTGAAATAAATTACTAACATCTTCTCCTGGACCACCTGTATTGAAACAACGGCCAAGAAAGCAAACCAACACCTCTACTTCCTTCAAGGTTTCAAGGTTTCAAGGTCAGTTTATTGTCACATGTACAAGTTAAGGTACAGTGAAATTTGAGTTACGATACAGCCATACTAAGTGAAAAGCAACAAGACACACAACCACATAAAAGTTAACATAAACATCCACCACAGTGCATTCCACATTCCTCACTGTGATGGAAGGCAATAAAGTTCAATGTGCTTCCGCTTTGTTCTCCCATGGTCGGGGCAGTCAAACCATCTACAGTCAAGGTGATCAAAGCCCCCACAGCCGACGATTGAAGCCCCTGTCGGGGTGATCGAAACTCCCACATTGGGACGGTTGAAACTCTCTCCGCGGCATGTATTTCCCGAATCGGCCTCTTCTTACCAGAGACCATGGGCTTCACGATGTTAAAGTCCACAGGCCGCGTGGTTGGAGCTTCGATCCTCATCTCCGTCGAGGTAAGAGAATGGAAAAAAAGTTTCCCACAACCCCCCACCCCCCCGACCACCCCCCCCCACCCCCCCCCACCAGCCCCACCAGCCCCCCCCCCCCACCACCCCCACCCCCCCCCACCACCCCCACCCCCCCCCACATAAAACAAACCAAGGAACACTAAAACATACTTTCTAACTCATACAAAAAATAACAAAAAGAAGAAAGGACAGCCAGACTGTTGGCGAGGCAGCCACTGCAGGTGGCGCCACCCGGTGTTTCCTTAGCAGGCTTAGGAAGTTTGGCATGTTACCAACAACTTTCACCAACTTCTACAGATGCACCGCAGAAAGCATTTTATCAGGATGCATCACAGCATGGTTTGGGAACAGCTCCATCCAAGACCGCAATAAATTGCAGAGAATTGTGTCTTTGCCTGATGTAGTATTTTTATGCAGTATCTTCCAGTGTCTTCAGCTTTGCTATAAGTTGAAAGTTTCCAATTCTCAAGAGGACACTGCAGCTTTAGATTTAGATGATAGGCACAAAGTGCTGGAGAAACTCAGTGGGTCAGGCAGCATCTCTGGAGAAAAAGGATGGGCGATGTTTCACGTTGGGATCTTTCTTCAGACCTAAATTTAGATGTACTTGAAAAGGATTGAGGAAAAGGGAACATTAAAGGTGTTCACTTGTACCACAAGTAGGTTGTATGTTAGTATCGTTTAAGTTTTAGAAATACAGCGTTTAAACAGGCCCACTGAATCTGTGCCAACCAACACTAACACTATCCTATACACCAGGGACAATTTTCAATCTTTACCTAAGCCAATTAACCTACAAACCTACTGTTATATGACTGTTGTGATTGTGGGAAGAGGGTGAAGTGGGACTTGTGAGGGGGATTAGATATAATGATTCCATCATCTTCCTGCTGTTTGTCACAGAATAAGTGATAAATCTTTTTTAATTACACTAATCCCTCTTTTAGCAACAAGAGATGGGTGCCTTGGTTTATTTCCTTATCCGTTAGATGTTTTAATGCAAATAATTTTACGCATTTCAGAGCATCAAAATCACCCGGATGCAATTATATATACCTTATCAAACATCTTGTCAGTGAGCATAATTGGCAATGTAAATCACTTTTATTTTCATCCACATGAACATTTGACAATGGCATGAAAGAGTGAACAGTGCAATTGTAAAGTTCCCCTTTAGTTCAAAAGAAGGGGACAGAGCAATGACATTGAAAAATGAATCCAATTTTACAGCCTCCAACTCAAAGATGAAACAGTAGTTTATGGTGGGATTGCCTATCAAGTCCTCAGACAGTGAGCTGGTAATGAAAGGAATTAGGAGGGATTGACACTGTTGTATGCCTATAAAAAAATATCATGTGTTGGTGAGTGGAACAAATCAGGGTGAATTGGGATGGTAACTGAGCTGGAGATGTTAGGGCATGAAACTGAGACCTGTGCAGTTGAATGATTGTTTGCCAGCAGACAGGTAACTGTGAGAAGCGATTATGAAAACTGACGTCAGAAGTAAAGGGGTGAAGTTGAAAAATTTACAATGAATCGGCAGCACTGATTTGGCAAATGGTGCAGGGCAACATCAAGTTCTCTTGTACAAAGGTCTCCCTCCTCTCAAAGGAGGATCCGGCGAGGGGGGGGGGCGCCATGAGGGAGGGGGAGGGGAAGAGAACAAAGGGGGACCCAGCATGGGGAACCACCATGAGGGAGGAGGAGGGGGGGGGGAGAACAAGGGTGGACCTGATGCGGGATACTTTATAACTTTGTCAGCTCCCTTTATGTGGCGACTACCGCAAAGGATTTCACTGTGACTTGGCACATGTGACAATCAAGTATTCAATTCAATTCAATTCAAAATCACCCTGAATTAGAAATATAACACCCTTCTTTCATTGTTGCTGAGCCAAATCTGATACATTTCGTGTTTGGCGTACTCTGGAAGTATCTCAGTGGTTCAAGTGACTGACCATCAGCTTAAGGGCCTGTCCCACTTAGGCCATCTTTTTGTTGACTTCCGGCGACTGAAAAAGTCGTAGCAGATCGCCAAAGTTTTCTTTTACCCGACGACAATGACCACAACAATGGTCGAGATTACAGCGTCTTCTGAAACATCGTGAAAATTCCCACGCTGTCAATGCTTCTCCGGCATCCTGGTTTTCGCTGAAATCACTGACAAGTTGGTAAGTACTTGAGAGTTTTGAACTATAACACCTTGTATGGGTTACTTAAAAACAAGCTTCACTGTAACAAGGAATAAACCGGATTTACTTCCAGTTTACTAATAGCTGTATTAAAAAATATAATTTTAAAAGTGGTTCAGTGGATTTTTGTGAAAAGTGTGTGAGCATTCTTTGAAAATGTAAGGGAGATGCATATCTGGTTTCTGGGTTGAATATCTGGGTTTGGAGCCCACTTTAAATGTAATGGCTGAGGCCAAAAACATTGCAAAAATTCCCACGCTTACCTGAACGTCAAACTGTCACCTCCAATCTACCTGTCAAATGTCCTGACGGTAAATAAATTGGTTAAACACAAGCATTTTATGGTATTTTGAAATGACGTTACTTATTTTAATATTATGTGCTTCTAAATGCATCTAAGAGAACCTATCAAACCTGGGGACAGCATGCGACAGCGCCCGCAATAAGCTACGATACTTGGCGACAAGCCAGCTGTCGCCGAGAGATCTTAACCCGTTTGATTTCTCGGCGATGCGCCGAGATCCACTACGATCCACTACGATCTTTGGAAGACTCCTCACGATCATGCCCGCGACACCCCGCCGAACTGTCGGCGACAGCCTAGTCGCTGGCAGTCGCCTTAAAATTGCCTAAGTGGGACAGACCCTTTAAGGATAGCTGATGATGATGAAGAAATGCGAAGATCTTCAAATAAAGCACACATTCGAATAAATGTTTAATTTTAATAAAAGATGTATTACTTGATTAAAACCATTTCATTCAGTACTCCAATGGAAGCCTCGTTTTAGTGATTGTGGTTTCTAGGGCAGTACAACTATGATATTTGTTTGAATAACAGAGATTTTGACATCAGCATCAATGTGTCAGGAAACAATTCATAGGATATTATGAATTTTATTCCTTGATTGACTGGCACTTCTGTAAGGAGGGCCTGACCCAGTATTTCTTGCCTAATGAGCTGAAATACTGTTATACAATACTTTCTCTCCTGCATATACAGAAGCAGAAGCTGGCCATTAAGAGAAATCATTTCACAATGAGAGTCAGAAGATGAAGTAAAATTCAAACTCACCAAATACATTTTTATCAGTCGAAAACTGCAGACTAAGCGTTACTGCTATAGAACTGTCTCAACGAACTCATTTTCATAAAGTGAATCCAGTTATTAAAGCATACATTTTGCTGACATAAATGCATCCGAATATTGAGCTGGGGCATAGAAAAAAGTTGTGAAGACTTTTCTCACTAATGGGTCTACTTGGAGTTTAAACCAGCTGTCACTGAAGATCCAAACAGTAGAGACAGTAAAATACATTGAAATGAAGTTGTTATCTGAAAAAGGCGTCTCTGTTGCCTTTGCTTTTTAAACATTATGTAATGCATGATATTAATAATCTGCCAAGATAGTATAAATTCTTAAAAGCAGTCTAAATATTTTAGTCAAGCTCCTCAGGTAGGGAAGATTTTGAAATATTTCCCAGCTCTGTCATGCAGTACAATAGCTCTTTCAGCTAATAAAGAAGAAATGATTTAGTGGAAGTTAAAGCTTTGTAGTCTCGATTTTTATATTGTCCAGTTCTTTATCATCCATCTTCTGACTGTGAACTAGGTCTCAGAGTAATGTATCAAAGACATCCGAGATAGCAGGAGCTGAAATGTGTTTATCGGAAGGATAGCAAATATTCCCAGTGTGGGTTCAGATGTCACCCTTAACTGGAGATAGATAATCAAACATAATGTTACAACAAATACATCATATCAACGGAAAGGACACTGTTGTGGTATTTTAAGTAGGATGGTCTCGTAGTAATTTAAACAAAAGATTATAATGAATTTCTTCCTTAAAATTTAAAATTACATTTTTTTGAAAATTTTGGTTTTGGTAATGAACATAATTTACTAGTGGCCGAACAGATGTAAACAAATGTCAACAATAATTATACCCATCTTATACCGAGTGTTAAAATCGACACTGGGCAATAACGCATAACAGCAGACAAGATTGCGCCACCCACCCAATGTACAGCTTCCAGCTCTTATTCCATTTACTTCAACATGTTCGAATCCTTTGGCACATTATGAGGAAGACCAGGAATGCATGTCTTAGCCTATACTAAGATGTTCAAGATGTTGGTCCAGTCTTGTATCTGGAAGGTGACTGCTGGAGTTATCTCCAGAACATTATGTTGAGCATTCCATGAAGTAATTAATAATGTGCAGAGTTCGTTGAGAGGTTCCCCTGAAGCATGATAAGAAAGCATGTGAAATCAGTTCTTTATTTTAATACCTTGATTGTGTTATTATAACCCTGTAAAGTAAAATAAATATTTAAAGTTGAAGTAGCCAATGGTGCTCATTTCTCATGTGTTTTAGATTAGGAGATCATTTTGGCTCAGAATTGAGCCTGGGAAAGGAATAGTGTCTTTATATTTATAGAAGTATGACAGCGTGGCCCCTTTAAAGCTGAATTCCAGCAAGGATTCAGCTGCTGGTTCACTACAACTTCAATAGAATATGGAACACAGAACATGGAACAGTGCAGCACAACAGGCCTTCCAGCACACAGACGCCCACTGTCTGAAACATAGAAAACAGGTGCAGGAGGAGGCCTTTTGGCCCTTCGAGCCAGCACTGCCATACATTGTAATCATGGCTGATCATCCACAATCAGTAACCTGTGCCCAACTTCTCCCCATATTCCTTGATTCCACTAGCCCCCAGAGCGCTATCTAACTCTCTCTTAAATTCATCCAGTGATTTGGTCTCCACTGCCCTCTGTGGCAGAGAATTCCACAAATTCACAACTCTCTGGGTGAAAAAGTTCATTCTCACCTCAGTTTTAAATGGCCTCCTCTTTATTCTAAGACTATGGCCCCTGGTTCTGGACTCGTCCAACATTGGGAACATTTTTCCTGCATCTAGCTGTTAATTTTATATGTCTCTATAAGATCCCCTCTCATCCTGCTAAACTCCAGTGAATACAAGCCTAGTCTTTCCGATCTTTCCTCATATGACAGTCCCTCCCTCATATGACAGTCCTCATATGAAGAAGCGTCTCGACCCGAAATGTCACCTAGTCCTCTTCTCCAGAGATGCTGTCTGACCCACTGAGTTACTCCAGCTTTTTGTGTCTATCTTCGGCTTAAACTAGCATCTGTAATTGCCTTACTACACATTCCAGTCCACAGTATTTGCGCCAAACATGATGCCAGCACCATGATGCCAATAATACAATTTCTGCGCTATTTTTCCAAGATTCCTGCAGTTCTTTCATCAGTTACAGGAAATTTAATAGATTTGTAAAGAGGAGTCCTTGCCATTCAAAATCATTATAACATTCGTTTGGACATAGAAGTATATATGAACTTCCAGACGGCATTCAAAATATGCCCTTCTGCAGGACTATTGGCTAAAGTTGAATCTCAAATTATCTAACGTGACTTTCAGAGATGTAACCACATGCTGTAATTTTAAATGACTTAGACAATAGGATAGAAACCTATATCCAGATTTCTCAATGATGCAAAGATAAGTTACTTTACAAACAAAGAAAATAGACACATTAAAATACGGTGATGATGATACAATGGTGCGATCGATGATGGTTCTTTATTGTTACGTATGCACTGCACAGTGAAATTCTTGAACCCATATTTTGGTGCCATTTACAAAAGAAAAAGTCCAAAGTCTGGTCCACATGCTTGATGTGTGTGTGTGTGTGTGTATGTGTGTGTGTGTTTGTGTATGTGTTTGTGTATATGTGCCCATGCACGTGTATTTTTTTGCGCATATGCATGCACACATGTGTTTGAGAGTGAGAGAGGAAAAGAGACAGCATGTTCCTGTGTGCCTATATCCCTAAAAGCAAACAAATGCTTGATGAAATATCTCCCATAAATGGAAAAGAAAGAACTTTTATGTAGGATGTTCTGATAAGACTGGTTAAAATGACTCTGCAGAGCTATCAGATTCTGGCATCAGTTTTTGAATGAGCTGACAGCCACATTGTTGTTCATCTTGTTACACCAATAAGCTGAGAACAACATCAATTGAAAATTTACCCTGGAAGAATAACTTCAAAGGAGTTGAAATTGTTTTTAACAGAACTGGGTGGCATGTGTTGCAGCAGTAGAGTTGCTGCCTTACAATTTCAGAGACCCGGGATCGATCCTGATTACGGGTGCTGTCTGTACGGAGTTTGTACATTCTCCCAGCGACCTGCGTGGGTTTTCTCCGGGATCTGCGGTTTTCTCCCACACTCCTAAGATGTATAGGTATGTAGGCTAACGGGCTTGATATAATTGTAAATTGTCCCGAGTGTGTGTAGGATAGTGTAAAGGCCCTGTCCCACTTAGGCGACTGCCGGCGACTGTCAACGTTGTATTAGATTGCCGAACTTTTCTTTTACCCAATGGCAATGACCACGACAATGCCGAGTCAGGTCGAGATTACAGCGTCTTCTGAAACATCGCGGAAATTCTCACGCTGTCAATGCTTCTCCAGCGTCCTGGTTTTCGACAAGTCGGTAAGTGCTTGAGGGTTTTGAACTATAACACCTTGTATGGGTTACTTAAAAACCAAGCTTCACTGTAACAAGGAATAAACTGGATTTACTTCCAGTTTACCAATAGCTGTATTAAAAAAAAAAATTAAAGTGGTTAAGTGGATTTTTGTGAAAAGTGTGTGGGCATTCTTTGAAAATGTAAGGGAGATGTATATCTGGTTTCTGGGTTGCATATCTGGGTTTGGAGCTCACTTTAAATGTAATGGCTGAGGCCAAAAACACCGCGAAAATTCCCATGCTGCCAATGCTTCTCCGGCGACCTAAATTTCGTTGAAATCACTGACAAGTCGGTAAGCCGAAGGGTCTGTTTCCGCGCTGTATCTGTAAACTAAAACTAAATGATAAATGCTGACATGATCAATACATTAATTATACCCGTTGCACAAATGACAAATTTCCCAGAATCTTCCAGCAACAGCTGGGATTTACATGCAATGGAGAGTTGGATTTCCATGAGTGCACTGCTCAACATTTGGTCATGGAGCACTTCACCCCAAGTGAAAGTGAAATTTCCAGTGCGATTTTCAGCAATCTTGTCCAGCATTCATTTCGACTGAAACAAGGCAAGAAGAGGCTGCAGAGAGTGTTGTCAACATTTACTCCTGCAGAGGCCATTGTCTGATATCCTATGGACTGCTTGCCGGTAGCGCAGAGGTAGAGTTGCTGCTTTACAGCGAATGCAGCGCCGGAGACTCAGGGTCGATCCTGACTACGGGTGCTGCACTGTAAGGAGTTTGTACGTTCTCCCCGTGACCTGCGTGGGTTTTCTCCGAGATCTTCGGTTTCCTCCCACACTCCAAAGACGTACAGGTATGTAGGTTAATTGGCTGGGTAAATGTAAAAATTGTCCCTAGTGGGTGTAGGATAGTGTTAATGTGTGGGGATCGCTGGGCGGCACGGACTTGGAGGGCCGAAAAGGCCCGTTTCCGGCTGTATATATATGATATGATGATATGGAGAATCCATTGTGTGCCTTTTTGGTAAAATTCATCCATCGGATGAGACAGGGCCAACATTGAATGACCATTTCTATTTACCCTAGAAATGTGAGCCTTGCTATTCCATTTTAGAGGGACGGTTACGAGTGAAAACAGAAACAAAAGGAACTGCAAATGTTGGAATTTTGAGCAAAACACAAAATGTTGGAGTAACTCAGTGGGTCAGGCAGCATCTGTGGAGGAAATGGATAGGCAATGTTTCAGGTTGGGAAGGCTCAACAGATGCTGCCTGACCCATTCAGTTACTCCAGCAATTTATGCTTTGTTTAACAGTCAAACCACATTTGAGTCACGAGAGGTTCGACTATAAAAGTAGGTTGATTTTGTTCACTGAATCACATTATTAAACCAAATAGATTTTTACAACCACCTTATGGTTTTGTGGTCACCATTACAAATGCTGTACGTTTATTCTAGATTTAATTAATTACTTAAATCTTGTAACTGCTTTGGTGAGAATCGAACTCACATCTCAAGATCAATACTGGATACAATAATACTGTATATCTTCAAACGTATGAAACATTTGGAGTGATCTATGATCCTGTGGGGCAGGAGAGTCACATGGTGTACCTGCTATCCTTAAGTGCTCTATCTAGTTCTCTCTTGAATGCATTCAGAGACTTAGCCTCCATTGCCTTCTGAGGCAGTGAATTCCACAGATTTACAACTCTCTGACTGAAAAGGTTTTTCCTCATCTCTGTTCTAAATGGCCTACCCCTTATTCTTAAACTGTGGCCCCTGGTTCTGGACTCCCCCAACATTGGGAACATGTTTCCTGCCTCTAACATGTCCAACCCATTAATAATTTTATGTTTCGATTAGATCCCCTCTCATCCTTCCAAATTCCAGTGTGTACAAGCCTAGCCGCTCCAGTCTTTCAACGTACGGCAGTCCCGCCTTTCCGGGAATTAACCTAGTAAACCTACGCTGCACGCCCTCAATAGCAAGAATATCCTTCCTCAAATTTGGAGACCAAAACTGCACACAGTACTCCAGGTGCGGTCTCACTAGGGCCCTATACAACTGCAGAAGGACCTCTTTGCTCCTATACTCAACTCCTCTTGTTATGAAGGCCAACATTCCATTGGCTTTCTTCACTGCCTGCTGTACCTGCATGCTTCCTTTCAGTGACTGATGCACTAGGACACCAAGATCACATTGTACGTCCCCTTTTCCTAACTTGACACCATTCAGATAATAATCTGCCTTCATATTCTTACCACCAAAGTGGGTAACCTCACACTTATCCACATTAAACTGCATCTGCCATGCATCCGCTCACTCACACAACATGTCCAAGTCACCCTGCAACCTCATAGCATCTTCCTCACAGCTCACACGACCACCCAGCTTTGTATCATCTGCAAATTTGCTAATGTTACTTTTAATCCCTTCATCCAAGTCATTAATGTATATTGTAAATAGCTGTGGTCCCAGCACCGAGCCTTTCGGTACCCCACTAGTCACTGCCTGCCATTCTGAAAGGGACCCATTTATCCCCACTCTTTGCTTTCTGTCTGTCAATCAATTTTCTATCCATGTCAGTACCCTACCCCCAATACCATGTGCTCTAATTTTGCCTACTAATCTCCTATGTGGGACCTTGTCGAAGGCTTTCTGAGTCGAGGTACACCACATCCACCGGCTCTCCCCTATCAATTTTCCTAGTTACATCCTCAAAAAATTCCAGTAGATTAGTCAAGCACGATTTCCCCTTCGTAAATCCATGCTGGCTCGGAACGATCCTGTTACTGCTATCCAAATGCTCCGCAATTTCGTCTTTTATCATATCATATCATATCATATATCTACAGCCGGAAACAGGCCTTTTCGGCCCTCCAAGTCCGTGCCGCCCAGTGATCCCCGTACATTAACACTATCCTACACCCACTAGGGACAATTTTTACATTTACCCAGCCAATTAACCTACATACCTGTACGTCTTTGGAGTGTGGGAGGAAACCGAAGATCTCGGAGAAAACCCACGCAGGTCACGGGGAGAACGTACAAACTCCTTACAGTGCAGCACCCGTAGTCAGGATCGAACCTGAGTCTCCGGCGCTGCATTCGCTGTAAAGCAGCAACTCTACCGCTGCGCTACCGTGCCGGTATTTTATAATTGACTCCAGCATCTTCCCCACCACTGATGTCAGACTAACTGGTCTATAATTTCCCATTTTCTCTCTCCCTCCTTTCTTAAAAAGTGGGATAACATTAGCTACCCTCCAATCCACAGGAACTGATCCTGAATCTATAGAACATTGGAAAATGATCACCAATGCGTCCACAATTTCTAGAGCCACCTCCTTAAGTACCCTGGGATGCAGACCATCAGGCCCTGGGGATTTATTAGCCTTCAGTCCCATCAGTCTACCCAACACCGTTTCCTGCGTAATGTGAATCTCCTTCAGTTCCTCTGTCACCCTAGGATCTCTGGCCACTAGAACATCTGGGAGATTGTTTGTATCGTCCTTAGTGAAGACAGATTTATTGCAATCAAACCTTTATATCATGGTAGAACATAAACAAGATTATTAAAACTCAGATACAATTATGTCAGTCTCCAATAGAATATGGGTTCAAAGTACAAAGTGGCATCTGGATGATGATTAAGATTATTTTCTTGGCACACAATAATCATCAAAGCCTTCAATAGCAACAATAATGACAGCAGCAGTCATGAGTGAGATCAACATCTCTGAAAACAGCAGTAATCAATGTTCCAGAAGATGTGTTCTGTTGATCATAATGGTCCACGTATGTTCAGAAGAGAGACTGCTCCTTCTGAAGGTAGAGGAGGAGGCCGATTAATACCTTGAGATGACCTGCAAGAATTTTTAAATCTGTAGTGAGAGTAAATTCATCCTTCAATTGTTCATTGGAAAATAAAACATATGTTTGTTTTAAAAAGAGAAGCAAGGTTGTGTATCTTAAATTCATGAAATATTCTCTGCTAGTGTAATCTGTGGTCCTTTTGAACAGGAGGTGAGTTGGTGTTGGTCCTTTTCAACAATTGAATGCCAACAGTGAATGTTTGCAGATGGAGTATGTACCAGGAGCTCTGGGAATAAACATGTAGTCTGTTAATAGTTCCAAGTTGTAAATAAATCATTACTTCTTTTAATGGCTCTTAAATGCACCTATAAGTTTCAGCACCATGTTTCTGAAAGCTTTACTGACACTAGTCTGTGGATACTAATCTAATGATTTAACCTCGATATTACCATACCCATAACTAATAGATCAATATGTTATCAATATGTTGACAAAAAGGAGGTTGAGCAGGAAATTGAGGGGACCTGAGCTGAAGTGTCAGGGCATTAGTCCACCTGTTAGTTTGCTCCAAGATTATAATAAAGCTCACCTTTAAATTGGTAGTTCCAGGGATTTCTGAAGAAATCTGATGAAGCCAGGTTTTCAACACATGATCTGCTCTTTGGCAACTGATTTTTGACAGGAGTTTTAAAATAACTTGTATAATAATTAGAAGTCATTCAAGAGATTTAAAGGGCTTTTCAGGAATCTTCACAGTTTAATGAATCTGGTCATGGAACTAATGCCCACTAATGGGAAACAACCATTCTATGACTAAATTCTGTGCCTATTTTGTATACTGACGACACCTGACTTCTTTTCCAAAAATTCTGTTTACATCTCAGGAGCTGGTAGGATTTATTATCCATCAGCTGAATTGTATTGTACAGGCCTGGAAATCCTCACATTTTTTTTCCTCTCTTAATTTAAGAGCAATAACTGCAATTGCATCGATTTTCCAAGGCTTTCCACCAATCTTACACCACAGACTTACACCACAGACGAAATCTCGTCCAAAAGTCTTGTTTTTTTTGGATGACAATAAAGGTAATTCTGATTCTGATTCTGATTCTGAATAATCTTGGGACCATTTGCTCCCTGCAGATCGGAAATCACGCATATTACCTCCTAAAGGCTGCACATAAAGGCTCCTTTCCCGCTGAACTGACAACTGAGTTCCATCAGTAAAATGGAGACACAAGGATCTGCAGATACTGGTATCTTGAGCAAAACGCAAAGTGGTGGAGTAACTGAGCAGTACAGAGGGGGTGGATAGGCATTGTTTTGGATCACCACCCTTCTGCAGACCCAACCAGAAGCATTGCCTATCCATTCCCTCTACAGTGACTGCCTGATCTGCTGAGTTCCTCCTGCACTTTTGTGATTTGCTCAATTTTTCCTTTAGCTATTAGTCCAATTTGGTAGCCATGTGATTGTAACCATAACTTCTTAACATGTAGAAAAATCTACTGTTTGAAATAATTTCAGAACCCCAACCTTGAAAAGCTACTGATAAATATCTAATTTGTTTGTGGCACACTGAGAGAATGTTTAAAATATATTTTGGGCTAGAAAATTACATACATGTTTGTGGTAAAATAGGAAAAATGTATCTCTGACCTTTCAACGCTGAGAAATATAGAAATCATATTTTGTGTGGATATATATGTGAATAGTTGGTGGGGAGAGGTCTGTGCATAAATGCGTGATAATATGTGTGCACACATGTGTTTATGTTGAGGAGGAGGAGCCAGCGCTGCCCTCGCAGCTGCGGCTTGCCTGCAGTCCGTTTGTCTTTTATGTTTTTTGTTGTTTTTGTCTTAATTGTAGTTTAAATATGATGTAGTGTTTGCTGTTGTGTGTTATGTGGGGGGGGGGGGGGGTGGGAACTGTAACATTGTCTCTCCTGAACGGAGACCCGACCTTTGTTTTCTGAGTCGTGTCTCCGTTCCCGCTGCGGCCTACCATCGGCCATGCACCTGGAGCTGGCGGGCTCCGGCTGGGACCACCTGGGCTCTGGTTCGCAGAGCCCGTGGCCCGGACTCACCACCTACGGCGCTGGCTGCCTTCTGATGCTGCGGGAGCGGCTGCGACTCGTCTCCGGAGGCTTCGGCGCGGGCCGCCTGGACGTCGGAGGCCCGCAGGCCCCTGGGTGGGGGCTGACATTGGGAGCTCCGGCAGCGGCAGCGGCAGCGTCTTCGCCCGCCACGAATCGCGGGGCTTGGGTCGGCCCGCTGCGGACCTTTCACCGTCCGGCGCGGCCTTAAATAGGCCGCGGGATTTTCTCCGCCCGGCGAGGCGCATCAATGTCGGGAGCCCCGACCGCCCCGACGTGGCAACTCCAACAGCCTGACCGCGGGAGAAGACGGGCAGGGGAAGAGAAAAGACATTCTGGCCTTCCATCACAGTGAGAAGGTGACTGGAGGAGACTCACTGTGATGGATGTTTCTTTTGTTTGGTGTTGGTTTATGATTGTATGTGTTATTGCATTTTTATTGATTATTCTTATTGGTCTTATTGTTGAACTGCAGGTAATTTTTCATTTCACTGCACATTTACGTGTATGTGACAAATAAAAATGACTATTGACTATTGATGTAGTGTAGTGTGTGTGCCTGGTCTTTTTAGTTTCTGGTTTAGAGTCTGTATGCATGTTTACATCTATGCATTTGCGCATATAGTGCAATACGTCTGAAGAAGGGTCTCGACACGAAACATCACCCATTCCTTCTATCCAGAGATGCTGCTTGTCCCACTGAGTTTAGAGATACAGGCCCTTCGGCCCACTGAGTCCGTGCCGACCAGCGATCCCCGCATATTAACACTATTATATACACTCTAGGGACAATTTACATTTATAGAAAGCCAATTAACCCACAAACCTTTATGTCTTTGGAGTTGTGGGAGGAAACCGAAGATCTCAGGAAAAAACCAACGCGGTCACGGGGAGAACATACAAGCACCGTACAGACAGCACCCGCAGTCGGGATCGAACCCAGGTCTCCGGCAATGCAAGCACTGTAAGGCAGCAACTCTACCGCTGTGCCACCATGCCGCCGTGGATTGACTCCAGCATTCTGTGTCCATCTGCAATATTTGCATGCTTGTGTGGTTGTAGCTCAATGACCCCCATAGACTTTTGTGCAATGTAGTCTGTGTGTGTCATTTTAAATCTGCAGCCTTCATGGAATGCGTGCACTTTAACTGAAAATCTGTAATGGGGTTTCAAAGCTGGTTTGTCTGTGTCAACATCCCAGTAAACTTTGATCTAAAGATTAATCAAACCATTGATTATCTTTAAAGGACTAATCATGGGATATTTTAAATGATGGATTAAATGGCAAATCTAGCATTGTCCGCAGATCAGAAGACAATTTGCTCTTTGTACATTAACATTGATGGCAGCTTCCAGCATCGCTGAATTGATTTCTGGATGTAGGGGATCTTTTGTCCTCACAGTAAACTAAGATTTAACATAAAAATAGTTTTGATTTAGGCCACAATCTCAAGGAAATAAGCCATTTTGTTTTACAGCCTAATGTATTCTATCTGATGGGGATACAATCTTCAAAAGTGCACTTAAACATCAAAAAGCAAAACTCTGATAGCCTCGGGTCTTTCTTCTGATCTTCAATATCCTAGCCATCGTAGTCTACTACATTTTAAGTTGACTCCCAACACCACTGTGTTTAAACCCAAAGGTTTTTTTCTCCACAAACAAACATTGTGCAGCCATTGCATGAAGTGAATGGGCCCCTCACCAGATCGGTATCATGTAATCATCTTGCAAATCACAAGTGTTGAGTATATCCTATCAGTCTCCAGAACACCCACAGTCTCCAACGATCCTCTTAGATAGACTGAAAACAATACCAAGCCTGATCAATGTCTTACACTGTAAAACAAAAGCTAACATTGAAAACTCACTGCACGGGAAAGATTTTGCCACAATGGAGTTATCTACATTTAAATGGAAACATATCTGGGAGTTTCAGGGTGGCACGGTGGCGCACCTGTAGAGTTGCTGCCTTACAAAGCTTTTGCAGCGCCGGAGACCCGGGTTTGATCCAAACTACAGGTGCTGTCTGTACAGAGTTTGTACGTTCTCCCTGTGACCGCGCGGGTTTTCTCCTTGATCTTCGGTTTCCTCCCACACTCCAAAGACGAGTATGTAGGCTTGGTAAATATAAAAAAAATCCCTAGTGTGTGTAGGATAGTGTTAATATGCGGGGATCGCTGGTCAGCGCGCACCTGATGGGCCGAAGGGCCTGTTTCCGCGCTGTATCTCTAAACTAAACTAAACTAAACTAATTGTGATGTAAAAAACGCAGACTCCCTGAATTTCTGATAATATTTGGTTCTAAATGTGTGTTTTTGCTCCAGGAAAGCTCAGTCTTGGGGAGACTGCAACTTTTACTGAGGCATCACCTCTCAGTTCAGTATCACTTTAGATCCAATGAGGAGCCCAAAGCTCCACTGACCCCAACAAGGATGATAAGACTACAGATCAGGATGCAACTGGGGTAGTGAGATCTTTCATAAGAAAAATGTCAGGCTGACAATGGTTTTTAAAAAATATATTTATAAGTGTTATAGGTGTTACTAGTTTTCTATTGATAACTTTGCCAGTTGTCGGGCGGTACAATGGCACAGTAGTATAGTTTCTGCCTTACTCGCCAGAGACACGAGTTTGATCCTGTCTACAGGTGCTATCAGTACAGTTTGTACGTTCTCCTTGCGACTGTGTGGGTCTTCTCCCGGTGCTCCGGCTTCCTCTCACACTGCAAAGATGTATAGGTTTGTAGGTTAATTGGCTTCTGTATATTGTAAATTGTCTCTCGTGTGTAGGATAGTGCTAGTGTACGGGGTGATTGCTGGTTGGCACAGACCCGGTGGGCCACAGGGCCTGTTTCCATGCTGTAGCTCTAAAGTAAAGTAAAGTCTGAAGAATAATATAATTTATAACTGTTTTCCTGAAGCTTGTTCATTTTTAGTTATCACTAGACCAAGTGGACCCGTTGGGCCCAAATCTCCCCTGCATTGGTGCAGCACCCTCTCCTCCCCCCCACTCCCATAAACGTCCAAACAACTTGGTCAATCTTCTGGAAATTCCAAAGTTATTCCAAATCTCACAGAAGAAAGAGATGAAGAGATGGTGATCCGGGTACATGTAATAAGTCTAACGGCAAAGCATGCTAACCAGCCAGCCAGAGGATTGTAATGTCAGAGAGTAGTGGGGCAGTGCAGCACCCACACACGTGCAATTGTTCTGCATGGTATTGAGGCCTTTTATGTTTAGGCTTATCATTGCATTGAGGTACAGTGAAAAACTTTGCTTTGCAGCTATCCGATCAGATCAGTTAATACCATACATAAATTCAATCACGTCAAACACCAGTACAATAAGTAGAGCAAAGGGGGAAGATACAGAGCGCAGAATATAGTTTTCAACATTGAGGTGCAATAGTTCCAGAGACACAGCCCAATGTCTGCAATGGGGTAGAGGTGAATCAGACAATGCTCTAGTTTACGCAAGGACTCTTCAGAAGCCTTGTAACAGAGGGGGAAGAAGCTGTTGCTGAGTCTGGTGGTTTGCTCTTTCAATATTCCTAGTGGTAGACTGGGAAACAACATTTCAGGGATCGACTGTAGAAATAAGTAATCCTTCTCCTTCTTAATCAGCTTTCGGACCAGTGCAGTAATTAGATGGCATCCACAGTCTTTGGGGTCACCTCCAACAGCTTTGAAGGTAGTTCAGGCTGCTGGCCCCGTGGCTCTAGAGTCAGTCATCTTTTGATCACTGTAGAATTGATCGCTATCAATTACTCCGAGCCACAAAGAATTGGCGGCACGGTGGCTCGGCAGTAGTGCTACTGCCTTAGGGTGCCAGGAACCCGGGTTTGATCCTGACTGCAGGTTCTGTCTGTGCGGAGTTTTTACAATCTCCCTGTGACCTCCATGGGTTTTCTCTGAGATTTCCGGTTTCCTCCCACACTCCAAAGACGTACAGGTTTGTAGGTAATTGGCATAAATGTAAAACATTGTCCCTAGTGTACAAAGGGTAGTGTTAATGTGCGGGGATCGCTGGTCGGTGTGGACTCTGTGGGTCGATGGGCCTGTTTCCGCGCTGTATCTCTAAACTAAACTAAACTAAACTAATCTAAACTAAACTAAATACACAGCGAATCAAGTGAGTCACGAATGTTTATGTGGTTTTATTGACAATCACTTCAAAGTACTTTCCTAGTTTATGCTTGTGGGTCATTCCCATAGAATGGAAGAAAATCCAGCACCCATCCAGGGAAATTAAATGACAGTACTCAACTTTAAAATGGTCCTAATAAAACACGGCAAAGATTGTATATTTAGTACACTAGAATCCTTTTAAGATATATATGAATTTGATTTACAGATTTCTAAGGGTTTATAAAAGGGTTTCATTATTTGCTTTGATGGAAATCTTCAAAAGAATTGGAAAAGTTCTTGAGCTGTGTGGCCATCAGAAGTCATTCTGAAGTTTGCTACAATAGTGTGGGACAAGGGCTGCACGGTGGAACAATGGTAGAGTTGCTGCCTCACAGTGTCGGAGATCCAGGGATGATCCAGACCATGGGTGCTGCCTGTATGGAGTTTTTATGTTTTCCCCATCTTTTCCGCTGGTGGGTTTTCTCCAGGAACCATGATTTCCTCCCACATTACAAAGACGTACAGGTTTGTAGGTTAATTGGCTTTGATAACAATTGTAAATTGTCCCTCGTGAATAGGATAGTACTAGTGTACGGTGATCACTGGCCGGCATGGACTCTGGGCCGAAGGGCCTGTTTTCGTGCTGTATCTGTTTTCGTGCTGGATGGCTCCCCATCCCCCAGAGAATCCAGTACAAAATCCTCCTCATGACCTACAAAGCCCTCCATAACCTGGCCCCATCCTACCTGACCGACCTCCTCCACAGGCACACTCCCACCTGCACCCTCCGCTCTGCTGCTGCCAATCTCCTATCCCCCCACATCCGGACCAAACTCAGATCCTGGGGGGACAGGGCTTTCTCCATCGCTGCTCCCACCCTATGGAACTCACTACCTCAAACCGTCAGAGACTCCTCCACACTCACCACATTCAAAACATCACTGAAGTCTCACCTGTTCAGTACTGCCTTCAACCACTGAAGGTCACCCCACCTTCTGTCTCCTTTCTCTGTTCGTTTACTTATTTATCTATTTATTCACTTCCCTTTCTCTAAATCCCTGTAAAGCGTCTTTGAGTATATGAAAAGCGCTATATAAATGTAATGTATTATTATTATTATTATTATTATTATTATCTCTAAACAAAACTAAACTGAAGCCCACAGCATTGATTCATCACATGCAGTACAATGCAATGACTTTCATGAGTTAATTTTACATTGAACATCATTTCATGGAAAGACCTTTTGCGATTTTTGATAGTCTAATAATGAGTGCAATTTTCCATCAATCCATTGTTTGATTTAACACCATACAATTATCTGATCAATATATTTGTCTGAGAGACTTTGATAAAGGATGCTTCTGCCTTTCCAAAGCCAACAGAATCACAGGTGGATCCAAACGATACCATCAAGTGTTCATTATTCAAACCCTCGCTTGCTGCACATGTAAAGATCCAGCACTATTTGGCCCTGAGGGAGTTGAGGCTCATTTTTTTGAGAGCCTGACAAATATGAAAAGAAAGATTTCTAGTGCAAAAACACAAATCTGAAATGTTATTTCAATAATGAATTCCAGGCACATGAAGAACAAAATTGCATTAAGGAATAAAAGCAAAATGTTCCACTTTTTCAAATGAACTTTCTGCCTTCAGATGGATGTGGATTCAAATACTACTCCTGGGTATTGAGCACATAGTGTGACTGATATTTCAGAGGAAGTGCGCATGAAGGCCCTTCCTGGACTCTCAGATGACATTTATTCATCAATGTAATGAGTTTAGTTTATTTTAATTTAGTTTAGAGATACAGCAAGGAAATAGGTCCTTCAGCCCACCGAGTTCTCGCCGACCAGCGATCCCCATATACTAACACTATCACACACACACTGGGGACAATTTACAATATTACCAAGCCAATCAGCCTTGAAACCCGATTAAATTATTACAAATCAAATTATCTCTTTTTTTATATTGATGCAGTTTATGGAATTCTGGTGTACAAAGAAAATTAGTCATGGCTTTTGTAAAATTATAACAAGTAGAAGTTATAATATATGAAGTGCTTTGACATATACTATGCGCATAAGAAGTATTCTAAAAATGCAAGTAAATCTTTTGACAAGGCAACAAAACACAGTACCAAAAAAAGCACAGTCAAAGCATATAAAGACAGAATGCCTTCGCATGGAGTGTCTGATGCTCCACTTTCAAATAGATGCAATAAAGGGAAAATCAAAAACCTGACACAAGCACAAATAAATTAGGCTGCAAGTTCATTTGGGTATATTTCCATTATATTCGGCATCTTAATCAAGGACATAAAATGGAAGCAAACACTTCAGCTCACTAATAATAGAAGAGCGTTCATTACAGAGTCATAGAAAATACTCAGCTCACTGCTCTTTCAATGCCGGTTATTTAACTGATCCACTGATGCACAGGATCACTAAATGAGTCAAAACATGTAACAAAGCAAAAAATACAAGAAACAATCAACAGATATCGCAAAATGCTGGAGTAACTCAGCAGGTCAGGCAGCATCTCAGGAGAGAAGGAATGGGTGACGTTTCAGGTCGAGTCTCGACCCGAAACGTCACCCATTCCTTCTCTCCTGAGATGCTGCCTGACCTGCTGGGTTACTCCAGCATTTTGTGATACCTTCGATTTGTACCAGCATCTGCAGTTATTTTCCTACAGAAACAATCAACAAATCAGGCATCATCTGAGGAGAGAATAATTGGACTCCAAATAGAGTTGATATGTGCTCTTTGTCGCTGGCAGTCGCCTTAAAATCGCCTAAGGGGGACTGGCCCTTTACTCGTCCATGCGGCCCAAGATACCCATCAAAGCTGGTACCATTTGTCCTTGCCTGGTCCATATCCCTCTAAATCTTTCCTGTTCATGTACCTCTCCAAATGTATTTTAAATATTGTTATTTTACCTGCCTCAACTATTTCCTCTGGCAGCTTTCTCTGTATAAACACCACCCACGTCGTGATAAATCTGCTGCTCAGGTTCCTATTAAATCTTTCCCGTTTCACCTTAAACATGTCCTCTAGTCCTCTAGTCCTTGATTCCCCTACCCTGGGGGGGGGGGGAAACTTCTGCATATTCACCTTATCAATACTACCCATGATTCTGCACGCTTCTAAAAGACTACACTTTATCCTCCTGTGCTCCACGGAACAGTCCTAACCTGCCTGACCTCTCCCTATAGCTCAGGCCCTCACGGTCTAGACAATTTCTTCGTGAATTTTATCTGTGCTCCTTCCGGAATTGTAACATGTGTTGTGGAGCAAGACTCAAATAAATCTTTTACGAAGTAGAGGCATGGAAATTGAAATTAAGTCTTCTGAATAATGACCATTATTTTGAAAGTCGTATAAAAAGTGAAGTCAAAGAAGATGGAAACGATGTAACTGATGTGCTGTACAGTCACTATATGACACAGTATATTAAATAGCAGTGTACTTTTCATTTTAACATTAAACCTAGAAACATTGAAAGTATTTGAGATAGCAAAACAGAAATCAGTCTTCCAGACTTTACCAAAAGTTGGAAGCCATTCTTCTCTCTCAGAGGACCTAGAAATTGAAATCACGAGAAAGCTTCATCATTCAAATAGATCTGCTTATAATGCTCAAACAGAAGCCAGGTCTACAATGATAAGTGAATGGGATTTTCCTTTCAGAACACGTTGTGCTGTACAAGGCACAGATAATAGGTAAAAAGCAATGGAAAAAAAGGAAAGCCTCCATTTTATCTTGTTCCTGTATCATGACCTTATTTTCGATGGTTTGAAATACAGAGATGATGAGAAGCAACCATTGCAGTAACTTATTGTACAAACAGAAAATCCAAAGGGAGATTTAGTCTCCCGCTTCATTGTCCTCATTTTCAGTATTATCATTCTCCACTTTGGATGACACGATTCCTTAAAAAATAGAGCTATTTGTGAAATTGCCTTGTCTTGATATGTGAAGTCAATATTGATTCCGGTTGCCATACTTTAATACTGTTTGGCCCCTTGGCAGCAATTCTTGTTTCAAAGAAATTGTATGGAAGTGAAGATGGAGTAGCCCTCTTCACATTAAGTGCTTGTGTAGCCCTGAGTTGATGGCAGCAATTTTTCACATTGCTATTCTGGTGCAAAATAGCATTTTCTATTACTATCTAAACCCATTTGTTCAGAAGCTGCTGTGTAACTTTTAAAATTTTATGAATATAAAAAGGAAAAGGAACAATACTGAAGAGCTTTGAATTTCTTAACTTATTTTGCAATAAGTATGGAAGATTATCAACAGAAGATAGTCTATAACATAGGTTATTATTTTGCTTTATTACAAGTACTTCACCATACAGTGAGGCAGACAAGGTACTTATTATTACAGGTAGACACAAAATGCTGGAGTAACTCAGCAGGTCAGGCAGCATCTCTGGAGAGAAGGAATGGGTGACGTTTCGGGTCGAGACCCTTCTTCAGATTACCTTCGATTTAAACCAGCATCTGCAGTTTTTTTTCCTGACTTATTATTACACCCTGATTATAGATTCAAGTCCAAGAGAGCCAAATTAGATAAATGGCTTCTCACGACACACCTTTTTATTTCTATGTAAATTGGATTTAATGTGCCTTAACTCATTGGGTTTGGGCCTATTGTATAAAAGTGTGCATAAATCAGAACTCCCTTGGAGCCTTGAAACAGAAGAAGCAAACGGATCACAAGTGTCAGACACAGATATCTTCATCGTGGCTATTGTGGAATTCAGATACATCAAGGGATCTTTACATTCGATTATGTTCTTATTGTCTGGGAGTGCTTCATCCCACATTCTTGTGCCAGCATAGGAAATTATTCGAGTCCATGATATCAACATTTCTCACTTCAATATTTCTAAAGAGAAAAGATCATGAGAGAAAATAAGGACAATTGAAATGATTCTTGACAGTTTTATGAAAGTCCACATGAGAGATTCTTCCTATTATTTTATATGTTAACATTGATTTATTTGATAGAATATATATAGCTAGTAACAGACGATTCAAAATCATGTCTTTATCCATCTTGCGCATAATTCCCTGCTTTGGAAATTCAGCAATATAAATGAGGTTTATGCTCAAACTCTACATTTAGAGTTTATACTTTTTAATCAACATATTGGTCTTATTCCCTGGGTCCTCTACGGGCTTTCCAAGTGCTCAGCAACAAATTGGTGATGTGGTCACTTGTTAACATATATAAAGGCATCACATTTCAGTAGGTTTGCATTGATTTCCAAATAACATACTGTTAATTTTTCTTCGGCATATTTTACTCTCTTCTGCAGAAATTTATGGCAGAGCAGAATTACATATAGACAATAGACAATAGACAATAGGTGCAGGAGTAGGCCATTCAGCCCTTCGAGCCAGCACCGCCATTCAATGCGATCATGGCTGATCACTCTCAATCAGTACCCCGTTCCTGCCTTCTCCCCATACCCCCTCACTCCGCTATCCTTAAGAGCTCTATCCAGCTCTCTCTTGAAAGCATCCAACGAACTGGCCTCCACTGCCCTCTGAGGCAGAGAATTCCACACCTTCACCACTCTCTGACTGAAAAAGTTCTTCCTCATCTCCGTTCTAAATGGCCTACCCCTTATTCTCAAACTGTGGCCCCTTGTTCTGGACTCCCCCAACATTGGGAACATGTTATCTGCCTCTAATGTGTCCAATCCCCTAATTATCTTATATGTTTCAATAAGATCCCCCCTCATCCTTCTAAATTCCAGTGTATACAAGCCCAATCGCTCCAGCCTTTCAACATACGACAGTCCCGCCATTCCGGGAATTAACCTAGTGAACCTACGCTGCACGCCCTCCATAGCAAGAACATCCTTCCTCAAATTTGGAGACCAAAACTGCACACAGTACTCCAGGTGCGGTCTCACCAGGGCCCGGTACAACTGTAGAAGGACCTCTTTGCTCCTATACTCAACCCCTCTTGTTACGAAGGCCAACATTCCATTGGCTTTCTTCACTGCCTGCTGAACCTGCATGCTTCCTTTCATTGACTGATGCACTAGGACACCCAGATCTCGTTGAACTCCCCCTCCTCCTAACTTGACACCATTCAGATAATAATCTGCCTTTCTATTCTTACTTCCAAAGTGAATAACCTCACACTTATCTACATTAAACTGCATCTGCCATGTATCCGCCCACTCACACAACCTGTCCAAGTCACCCTGCAGCCTTATTGCATCTTCCTCACAATTCACACTACCCCCCAACTTAGTATCATCTGCAAATTTGCTAATGGTACTTTTAATCCCTTCGTCTAAGTCATTAATGTATATCGTAAATAGCTGGGGTCCCAGCACCGAACCTTGCGGTACCCCACTGGTCACTGCCTGCCATTCCGAAAGGGACCCATTTATCCCCACTCTTTGCTTTCTGTCTGTCAACCAATTTTCTATCCATGTCAGTACCCTACCCCCAATACCATGTGCCCTAATTTTGCCCACTAATCTCCTATGTGGGACCTTGTCGAAGGCTTTCTGAAAGTCGAGGTACACCACATCCACTGACTCTCCCTTGTCAATTTTCCTAGTTACATCCTCAAAAAATTCCAGTAGATTTGTCAAGCATGATTTCCCCTTCGTAAATCCATGCTGACTCGGAATGATCCCGTTACTGCTATCCAAATGCTCAGCAATTTCGTCTTTTATAATTGACTCCAGCATCTTCCCCACCACTGATGTCAGACTAACTGGTCTATAATTACCCGTTTTCTCTCTCCCTCCTTTCTTAAAAAGTGGGATAACATTTGCTATCCTCCAATCCACAGGAACTGATCCTGAATCTATAGAACATTGAAAAATGATCTCCAATGCTTCCACTATTTCTAGAGCCACCTCCTTAAGTACTCTGGGATGCAGACCATCAGGCCCTGGGGATTTATCAGCCTTCAGTCCCATCAGTCTACCCAAAACCATTTCCTGCCTAATGTGGATTTCCTTCAGTTCCTCCATCACCCTAGGTTCTCCGGCCCCTAGAACATTTGGGAGATTGTGTGTATCTTCCTCAGTGAAGACAGATCCAAAGTAACGGTTTAACTCGTCTGCCATTTCTTTGTTCCCCATAATAAATTCCCCTGCTTCTGTCTTCAAGGGACCCACATTTGCCTTGACTATTTTTTTCCTCTTCACGTACCTAAAAAAACTTTTGCTATCCTCCTTTATATTATTGGCTAGTTTACCCTCGTACCTCATCTTTTCTCCCCGTATTGCCTTTTTAGTTAACTTTTGTTGCTCTTTAAAAGAGTCCCAATCCTCTGTCTTCCCACTCTTCTTTGCTATGTTATACTTCCTCTCCTTAATTTTTATGCTGTCCCTGACTTCCCTCGTCAGCCACAGGTGTCTCTTACTCCCCTTAGAGTCTTTCCACCTCTTTGGAATAAATTGATCCTGCAACCTCTGCATTATTCCCAGGAATACCTGCCATTGCTGTTCTACCGTCTTCCCTGCTAGGGCCTCCTTCCAATCAATTTTGGCCAGCTCCCGCCTCATGCCTCTGTAATCCCCTTTGCTATACTGTAATACCGACACTTCCGATTTTCCCTTCTGCCTTTCCATTTGCAGAGTAAAACTTATCATGTTGTGATCACTGCCTCCTAATGGCTCTTTTACCTCTAGTCCCCTTATCAGATCAGGATCATTACACAACACTAAATCCAGAATTGCCTTCTCCCTGGTAGGCTCCAGTACAAGCTGTTCTAAGAATCCATCTCGAAGGCACTCTACAAACTCTCTTTCCTGGGGTCCATTTCCAACCTGATTTTCCCAGTCTACCTGCATGTTGAAATCTCCCATAACCACAGTAGCATCACATTTTTGACACGCCAATTTTATCTCCTGATTCAACTTGCACCCTATGTCGAGGCTACTGTTTGGGGGCCTATAGATAACTCCCATTAGGGTCTTTTTACCCTTACAATTTCTCATTTCTATCCATACTGATTCAACATCTCCTGATTCTATGTCACCCCTTGCAAGGGAATGAATATCATTCCTTACCATCGGAGCAACCCCACCCCCTCTGCCCACCTGTCTGTCTTTTCTATACGTTGTGTACCCCTGGATATTCAGTTCCCAGCCCTGGTCCTCTTGTAACCATGTCTCAGTGATCCCTACAACATCATACTTGCCCATGACTAACTGAGCCTCAAGCTCATCCACTTTATTTTTTATACTACGCGCATTTAAGTACTGAGCAAGTTTGTATTTTATCTTTTTTAAATTAATCATAAACACATTAACCAGTGAAACATTCATTTACACGCCGCCAATCACTTTTTTTCTCAGTATTTGTTTATGGAATGATTTGCATCAGTAATTAGTTTGAGATCTGATTTTCTTTAGATTTACTTCAGTCAGATTGAAATACAGATGGACCCATGCATGTGTAATGTAGGATAAATCCCTGTAAAATATAGCAGCATCTGAACAACTTGAAGACTATCGGCTGCAGCAGCACAGTGGCAGAGCAGTGTGGGGAACATCAACAGCATTGCCAGGCCAGGCCAAGCCGATCCTTGCAACACCTACCCAGTGCCACCACCAGGACAACGGGGCTTGAAGGCCAAGATAAGACTATTTTTTTTAAGACTGTTGAAACTTAAAGTATGCAGGATTGCACTGGAAACGCGGTGACACTTGTGCACTGCCGCAGTGCACCCTACTATTCTTACACACTTGTACTTAGGTATGATTGTGATTGTACTTGTGTATAGTAAGATTTTACTGAATTATATGCAAACAAAGAATCTCACTGTACCAAGGTACATGTGACAATACTGTACTATTGAACCACTGAACCATTGTAGCTCAGGACAACAACCTTCATGCACACCCAATTCACACGAAACATCAAAGTAGGTTTCGATCTAAGCAGATTCTGTATCTTTCAGTCGCTAGATTCAGTCACTATTCCTGTTATCAAACATTTAAAACAAATAATAGGAAAATGCTGAAACAAAGAACTGCACATTGCATTGAATTGAATTGAATACATTGTATTAGCCAAGTATGTATACATACAAGGAATTTGCCTTGGTGCTTTGCTCGCAAGTAACAACACGATATACAGTAAACAATTAAGAATAAAACATTATAATTTAAACATTGAAGAATGAAATAAAATACCAGAGCAAAAGGAGGCCACAGACTTTTGGCTGTTGAGTAGAGCTACTGCTCATGGAAAAAAGCTGTTTTTATGTCTGGCTGTGGCGGCTTTGACAGTCCAGAGTTGCCTTCCAGAGGGAAGAGCTTCAAAGAGTTTGTGGCCAGGCTGAGAGGGGTCAGAGATGATCTTGCCCGCTCACTTCCTGGCCCCTGCAGTGTACAGTTTGTCGTTGGAGGGAAGGTTGCAGCCAACAACCTTCTTGGCTGATCGAACGATGCGCTGCAGCCTCCGAATGTCATGCTTGGTGGCTGAGCCAAACCAGACCATGATGGAGAAGGTGAGGACAGACTTTATGATGGCAGTATAAAACTGGACCATCATTGCCTGTGGCAGATTGTGTTTTCTCAGCTGCCGCAGGAAGTACATCCTCTGTTGGGCCTTTTTGACTGTGGAGTCGATGGTGACCTCCCATTTAAGGACCCTGGAGATGATGGTTCCAAGGAACTTAAATGAGTCCACAGATGTGACTGTGGTGTTGTTGATGGTGAGTGGGGGGAGGGGAGCTCTCCTAAAGTCTACAATCACATGCTGGTTTATACAAAAGATAGACACAAAGTGCTGGCATAAATCAGCGAGTCAGGCATCATCTCTGGAGAAAAGGGATGTGACATTTTGGATCGGGACCCTTCACGCACTAGGTCAGAGTTACATAGATTGGTCTGGCCAGTCTGAAGAAGGGTCCCGACCCGAAACGTCACCCATCCTTTTTCTCCAGAGAGGCTGCCTGAATGAACGAATGCTTTATTGTGACAGTGAAATTCTTTGCTTGCTCACCCAATAGTCGCCCATAAAGGGCAGCTTGACCTGTTGAATTAAGCTAATACTCTGTGTCTATAATCGGAAAATGTTACAAGATTATAAGGTATTCAGAAGCAGGCACAAATTATGTCAAGAAATAATCAGCATTGTGTCAACCCTTAACATGTTGTAAATATATCTGTGCCAGATTTATGTCCCTGATGTAATTTGATGAGCATGGGATAATAAGAATGGGATAATGGTTCTAACAGATTTGCTTTGTAAGAAGCCAGGATTGACTTGATGAGCCAAAATGTGCCCTTCTGTGCCATGACATTTCTTGATTCCATTCCATAGGGTGAAAAAAAAGGGGCCACCTCTTCCTTCCACCATTGACCCCCACCGACCCCCCACTTTCTGCGACCTAGGCCAACTTCTAGAAGCTGCAAATGTCGGTTTACAAAGAAGGACACAAAGTCCTGGAGTAACTCAACAGGTCAGACAGCATCCCTGGAGAACATGGATAGGTGACATTTCAGATCGGGACCCTTCTTCAGTTTTCTCTTTCCAGTTCTGGTGAAGGATTTCAGACTTAAAATAGTAACTCTTTCTCTTTCCACAGATGCGACATGACCTGCTGTGTTTGTCGTGCATTCTCTGGCTTTATTTGAGATTCCTAGCATCTACATTTTTTAAATATAGCTTGATGTTAACTTATGGTGCACATTAATATGTCAAATAACAAGATTTGATTCAGCATGTATGGTTTTGATTTCTGTTCATCAAAGTTAGGATTTGTTGTTGACTAAATTATGCTGAGACCTACCGCACACCACTGCAGAGTAAATGAACACCTCACAATTCCATTGCAATTAATTAGAAACATTGATTATATTGATAATGCAATGATGTTCAAAAATAGATTAATGTATACGTTAGATTAATTTATCATGGAGCAGAGAAGGAGACATAATTCATGAGAGGGAACTTCGAGCAGATTACAAACAGCTGAAACCAGATATTAAATTATAGCACTAAACACATCCGGTAATAGGTATTAATTAGCATATGGTGCAGGATATGTGAAAAAAAATAGGATTTTCATTTTTATACTATTTAATTATGTTTAATGAAGAGTTTAATTTTTCTCTGATATTAATTCCGATATATACAAAAAGCAAGTTACACATTATTACAACATATAAACATATGTGCGCATATATGAATGTATAATATAGGAAGAAATTAAATAAAGAAATAATCAAAAAAGAACGAGTGATTTTTTAAAAAGTCATCTGAATCTCTTGTTTTGATTGAACTTTATGATGCACTATCCAAGCTACTTACAACTTGCAAGGCCTCTTCAATGTTGTTGATTTATAAACAGCAGTACATTTTTCTAAACTTGAGAGAAATTCCACTCACTAGTTCGTTTTTTTTTTATTATCATGACGGCCAAGACAATCGTGTCAAAGAAAGTAAAGCAAGTAAATTACTTTTATTAAGTAATCAAGATATGCTGCGTGGAAGAGAAGTAGGAACCAACTGGTGAATGAATGTCACGTGTTTTAGACATCGACCAAAACCTATTTTTGCATTTCCAATTTAAAATATGTATCAGTCAAAGACTACATCAGCTTATTAGTGAGGCTATGACCAAAGCTGCTCCTTCACTATTGTTCCCCTGCAAATAAACTTCAAGCCTCTCTGTTCGGTTGTGGTTCATAGGAGATAAAGAATCTATCTTCCCAATAACACTATAAAGTTACATTTGTCTCCTTGTCACTGCCTAAACACACAACTAAGTAAGAATGTGTAGGAAGGAACTGCAGATGCAGATTACAGATGCAGATCATTGAGGATTACATCGAAGATAGACAGAAAATGATGGAGTAACTCAGGGGCGCAGACAGCATCTCTGGAGAGAAGGAATGGGTGACATTTCTGGCCTGAAGAAGGGTCTCGACCTGAAATGTTACCCATTCCTTCGCTCCAGAGATGCTGCCTGTCCTGATGAGTTACTCTAGCATTTTGTGTCGATCTCAAACAAGCAAGAAGCTTGATATTGCTTTTGGAGAGTCACAGTGGACAAACATTTACGCCAGCTTGAATCTGAATGAAACCCATGAATTGAAACATGATTTTGTTTGGTTATTATAAATTCATAATTTATACTACAGCAGAACAACTATTTGCTTTACCTTTGCACTTCTACTTCACAGGCTGCCACAGCCGGCTGTGGAGGCCAAGTCATTGGGTATTTTTAAACCAGAGATTGGCAGATTCTTGATTAGTAAGGGTGTCAAAAAGTATGGGGAGAAGACAGGAGAATGGGGTTGAGAGGGAAAGATAAATTAATGAATGGTGAAGTAGTCTCGATGGGCAGAATGGCCTAATTCTGCTCCAAATGAACTTACAAAAGGCATTGCTATAAATCGGGTTTAAACCACCAAGTGATTTGGGGACTTGCAAGAGTAGTAGCTGAAAGTTATTGATATGTGAGGTTTATTCTTGGCTTAATAATCATCAGTCCTGTGCGGCCATAGCATTGTAGAAATATATATTTTTAGATCTGTTCATGACTAGAGGATTGTGTAAGATGGATTGTTCTTTGTGAGTAGAGTTGCCAATAACTCCTGTCTGGTGATTATAAACGAACAATTATTCAGTTTACTTAATCCCTCAACGTTATAAATAATTTCTCCTATTTCTTCTTACATCTGCAAAAGTGTGCATCTTCACTCAGTTTTACAAACTACAAATACATCACATCATCAACAACCTGTCTCTGGCCTCAAAGACTTCACCAGTTAAACAAGGCTTCCTTTATAACCATAGAAACAAGAAACTGTGGATGCTGGTGTACACAAAAAGACACACAGTGCTGGAGTAACTCAGTGGGACACGTGGCATCTCTGGAGAATATGGGTGTACATGGAATATAGGTGATGATTCGACCCAGAACGTTATCTATCCATGTTCTCCAGAGACGTTGCCTGATCCGTTAAGTTACTCCAGCACTATGTGTCCTTCTTTCTAACCCTTTGTTTTGAAAGGATCCCAAAGATTATGTTTCCACTTCTGAATTATTTTTTTGTATTTATCTACATATTTCTTCATTACTTTTTAAACTTTTCTTCCAATCTTAGGAAGGCATTTCTAAATTAATTCTTATACAACAATCAGTGGAGGGGCCGCACGATGGCTGCCACACGATGGCTGCCACACCAACGGTCTGTCTTCGTCTTTTTCATTCTTTGTTTTTATAGTTTGATGTAAAATGTATGTTTTAGCTTATCTTTAGTTTTGTATTTGTGTGGCCTGGTGGGGGGATGGGGGAAACTTTTTTTAAATCTCTTTCCACGACGGAGATGCAACTTTTTCCGTGTCGTATCTCCGTCTGCGCTGCGGCCTAACATCGTGGAGCTGGCGGCCTCTTGCTTGGGACTTCTAGAGCTCCAAACCACGGAGCCTGCGAACTTTAACATCTTGGAGCGGGCAATCCCTTTGCCAGGGGTCGGCCTTTGGTGTTCCAACCTGCGGGAGCTGCGGACTTTAACATCGTGAAGCTCACGGTCCCTGGTTATTGACCGATTTCGGGAATTCCAGGCCGCAGGAGTTTCGACCGTCCTAATGCGGGAACTTAGACCGCCCCGACGTGGGAGCTTGATCGCCGGCTGCGGATGGTTCGACTCCCCCGACCGCGGGAGGAAAGGAGGAAAAAGGATAAGACTTTATTGCCTTCCATCACAGTGGGAATGTAGAGGAGCCGCTGTGGTGGATGTTTATGTCAAATGTTTATGTAGTTGTGTGTTTTGTTGCTTTTTTGATATGACTGTATGGCAAACCAAATTCCTCATATGTTGCAAAACATTCTTGGCTAATAAATTACGATTATGATTATGATTATGATCCATATAATGAGGTGTTAGTGGACAGCCATAACCATGCCAATTTAAATAGATGGAATGATTAAAAAATATATGTTTTTTTTGTCTATTTAGTGGCAAGCTCATCTTGAAGGAGGGGTAGAGATTCATAATTCCCAATTGGTACAAACACTGCCAATACCAGAAACCATCATGGCTTAATAACAATGTCCAAATAGCGCAGGCAGATTCTTAAAAGGAACTGGTTAATCAGAGTACTAAAAATAGTACACAGAGGAAATTAAACCCACTGCAGTAGCAGATGCTGCTTCAACATCTGTCAACATTAGTTCAAGGTTCATGTGGTTGCTGTCAGTTTATGTTTCTTCTATTCTGCCCTGCAGGGAATAAAGGAGGCCTGTGCTGTAATAATCATGGTTTCAAAATGTTGCACAAAACAGTAATTATTGGGGACCTTCATACATTGAAAAATCAGATGTCATTTTAAAGTTATTGAGGTGAATACATCATTTTTATAAATTGAAGAAATTGAGGGCAGAGTAAGGATGCATTTATTTCAAAGATAAAAAAATACCGGAACTGGAAATCTAAAGTAAAAAATAAAATGCAGGAAATACTTAGCAGGTCAAACACTATCTATGGAGAATGCAACAAAGTTAATGTTTCTGGTCAATTATATTCATTTGTCTATTTACTGTAGGTAATGATTTTCTAACTCCATTTGAAAAGATTTTTTAATGACAAATTGCAAACCATTCACAAACAACTAAGGGCAAGATAACCTTTATTGCTATGATTAGATTATAATTCTGATGGAGAACCTTTCAGATATGCTGAAGGCTTCTTTCGACTTGAAAGTTCTCCAGAAGCTGAAGGACAAAGTAGACCGTTGATGTATGTTCAATTCTTTCAAGAGCACATCATTGTGAGGTTTAAGGGTATGCAGGGTGCCCTAAAAAATCACTGGTTCAGATGTCTACCTTGTCAGATTTTATCTGACAAATGGACTATATTGTTCAAGTTCTAAAGTAATCATTCAATTTCATCTAAAAGTTCTTCGTAGTAATAGCTACAGTCCTATTTAAAGATATCGCAAAAGAATATAACATTTCATCTAAGCTAAATCTTATTCAGAGGATGCGTAAATATTCCATCTGTAAAGTCAGCGCAAAGAGGTTTTGCCTCACACTTGTATAATTTAAAAAGTCTAAATCTGGATTCAGAGGCCAACATGGCACTGAAGTGAAACAGAGTGAAACTCTCCAGAGAAAGGAGTCTCATTACATTACCCTTTATTACATTCATTTAAGCAGCCATATTTTAAGGTAATTACTTCCCTCATATTTCTTTCTCCAGTTGTCCCAAGGGTCTGATAGGCAGGGAGCAGAACCTGCTCCCAAACTCCTGCCGCTTAATACAAAATTAGCTCATTTGCTTCCTCCTCAAACTCTGTGGGAGGCATTTCATCCTCCCACGCAGCAGTACGGCTGTGATCAAGATCATAGAGGATGAGGGTTTGAATATGCTGATATATTTTGGGCTTCTCCCAAAATCATTTTTATTCAAAAGTTCCAAATGACCCGATGAGCTGTACTAAACCAAGTCTGTAATCAGTAGGTATGTAAGGATTACCATAATCTGAAAATAATCGAGTCCCGACCAGAAATGTGATCTATCTACAGAATGCCACAGGAGATCTTTTTTCCCCGTGGCTATCAGACTGTACAACTCCACCCCCTTCTGTTGTGGGGTAGACTGACTCCCCTTCCCCTCCCCCCCCCCCCCCTCCCCAATCTTTGCACATCCTCAATTCTTTCCACTCGTCACTTTAATTTCATGTTTCGTATATTCTGTTTTATGACTGTTGGCAGATCAATTTCCCTCCTGGGATAAATAAAGTTCTATCGTTTTGTATCGTATTGTATCATATCGTATCCTATTGTTGGACTGTGTTTTTGGGGGTTTTGGGGTGTGTGATTTGAATGCCTATTTAATGCTTTTATTGTTGGGCTGTGTTTTGGGGGGTTTTTGGGGTTGGGTAATTTGGGTGCCTGTTTAGTGCTTTTATTGTTGGACTGTGGGTGATTGAATTAACATTTTGTTCAAGATGGCCGCGCCGTTGTGTTTGGCTGCCTGCCACTGTATGTTTCTTTTTTTTCCTAGTCAGATGTGCAGCACTTTGGTCAACGTGGGTTGTTTTTAAATGTGCTATACAAATAAATTGACTTGACTTGACTTGACTATCGTATCGTATATTATCAATGTTCTTCAGAGGTGCTGCCTGGCCCGCTGAGTTACTCCAGCACATTGGGTCTTTTTAAGGATTAGCATAACTTTTTGAGCAAAGGTTTAGAATGTTTCTTTCCAAAACGTACCTTTTATGCCCAAATTGCCTCAAAATATAGCTAGAGAAATGCATATGCTGGACATCTGATATAAAACAAAATACAAGTGGCTGCTGACATTCATCAGGTTAGGTACCATATGTTTAAAGATCAACAGAGTTAAAGTTTCAGATCTTCAACCTTACATGTTAATAGGTGACTCGGGAGAGGTAATTAGATGCACTTTTAAACATGGAATAGTGAGGTGCCCTACTATTCAACCCAACCACTCACCAGAGCTGAAGGTAAGTCAACATAGACAAGCATGTCTTAGTCTTAAAGGCGTAGAAACAGGCCCTTCAGCCCAACCTGTCCACACCGACCAACATGTCCCATCTACACTAGCCCCACCTGTCTGTGTTTGGGCTATATATAATGTCCAAATATTTCTTAAATGTTGCGCAAGTACCTGCCTCAACTACCTCCTCCAGCTGTTCGTTCCATACACCCACCACCCTTTGTGTGAAAAAGTTACCCCTCAGGTTCCTATTAAATCTTTCCCCACCTCACCTTATACCTATGTCCTCTGGTTTTTGATTCCCCTATTCTGGGTAAGAGACTCTGTGCATCTACCTGATCTATTCCTGGTATATGCTGGTAAGAAAGTAATCGTAGCAATCGATAAATACGAGTTAAATCAGTTATGTTAGCAATATGTCCACACCAGTAAGAAATTCAAGTTCTCCTCTGTTCTATACTTCAGTAAATATATTTCTACACTTCGGCAAATATATTTCAGAAACATACCTGCTGACTATCTTAGAATCACAGTGATAAAATCGAAGAGCACAGAAACGGGCTCTATTGTCACTGTAATGGCAACTTTCCGACTTTTCCAATGACGTTTTCCAATTGCCATTACTACACAGGGAGTTGGAGTGGTCTTTCACAGATCCAACAAAACAGATCTTCCAGTCATTATTTCCAGTTTAATTAGTTGTTTGTTGAAGTAGTTGTACAAACAAGGAGATGAATATACCAGACTTTACTTATTTCGCATACAAGTCATAGCTGGCTGCTCTGTCCCTGGTCTGGTCCCAGGTCTCAGATCTTTCCAGTTGTTGGTCTGTCCAGGTCTGTTGAGAAGTGTATGCTCTTCCTCCCTGTGTCTGGCACTCCCTGTCCCATATATATACACCACCCTAATGACCGTCCCCAAATGTCCAAAATAATACGGTAATATATATTGAGACAAAATAATATAATCTGCCAACAGTAGCCAGTCTAAACATAAATGGCTCCTACAGTCGCCTATCTATTTCCTCCATTCCTTTTCTCCAGAGATGCTGCCTGAACCGCTGAGTTACTTCTGCACTTTGTGTTTTGGTCAAGATTCCCTTTGTGTCTCCAGAACCAGGCCATTTCCACCCACGTTATCCATGCAGACCATGATGCCTTTCTACATTAAGTCCATTTGCCTGCATTAGGCCCATTAAGAAAGCCCATCAAAGCCGTTACTTCCTTAGAAGTTTGAGGAGATTCAGTATATCGATGAATACTCTCTTGGACTTCTTAGGTGTACAACAGAGAGCATATTGACTGGTTGCATCACAGCCTGGTTCAGCAAACAAAATGCCAAGGAGCAAAGGAGATTACAAAAAGTGAAGATAGACACAAAATGCTGAAGTAACTCAATGGGACAGGCAGATTCTCTGGAGAAAAGGAATGGGTGACGTTTCGGGTCAAGACCTTTCTTGAGACTGATGTCAGGGGAATGGGAGATAAAATGTAGTCAGAGACAGTAAGAATGGTAGGAGAACTGGGAAGGTGGAGGGGATGGAAAGAGAGGGAAAGCAAGGGCTACTTGAAGTTACAAAAAGTGACCCTTACTCTTATTTTGGGTTTCGCATTTCTGGCTCAATTGAAATGTCTGTTTGCCACCCACAATACCGGAGACAGAAGGACTGCCTAGGTGGCCAAATTCTAAGACACATGATTCTCATCTTCAAAGGGACATCCTTCCATAATTTACCTGACTTTCTTTCTGCTGGAGACTATTGGTGAAATTAAGCAGAATCTGCAATGGGTGAGTAATTGGCTCCATCAGATTACCCTGAAGCAACAAAGGCCAAATTTACATCTAAAAATTAACTGAAAAGAGATTTATGCATTACTCACACCAGTGTAAAAATTAATTTCAAAAACGTCCTCCTTCCTGATACAGACATATTCCAGAATATCAATGCCAATCTTCCTTAATTTTCCAGAATTTATATTCTTTAGTGAATAACAATATAAACTATTTGTTTTGGACCATGCTCATATGCACTGGTTTCACACATAGATTATTCCTTTAGTCCCTAATCTTTCCTTAGCTACTTTCTTGCTTTTAATATACTTATAAAAGTTTTCAGGATTTTCTTTAATCCTACTTGCCATTGTCATTGCAAGGTCACCTTTTGCCATTCTAATTTCTTTCTTTTTCCAATAAGAATTTTCCTGCTGTACAGCATGGAGTCTTGGCTTCACTATGTGACCCTGCCACTGAATGTTCTGGTCAAATCAATTGCATTCGGGAGTTCAAACAGACAATAATCTTGCTTGCAAAAACAAAACAAAATTTCAATTCCTCTTTTTTTTTTTTTTTTTTTACTGTCTTGCATTTCTGGCTCAATTGGAAAGTCTGGTTCTCACACACAATACTGGAGACAGAAGGTCTTTCAGCATTCGTAAAGTGGCCTAACTGGCCAAATTCCTTAACACATTATTCTCATCTTCAAAGGGACAACCTTGCATAACCTTCTTCAAAGGGACATCCTTACATAACCATCTTCAAAGGGACATCCTTACACAACCTTCTTCAAAGGGACATCGACCACGGAGCTCCAACCATGGGAGCCTGCGGACTTAACATCGTGGAACTCGTGCTCTCTGGTTAGGGACCGACTTCGGGAGCTCCAAGCCGCAGGAGCTTCGATCGCCCCGGCGCGGGAGATTCGATCGCCCCGGCGCAGAAGCTTCGATCGCCAGCTGCGGGACTTTGATCACCCCGACTACAGATGGTTTGACTGCCCCGACCGCTGGAGTATAAAGAGGAAGATTGGACTTTATTGCCTTCCATCACAGTGATGAATATGGGGAATCCGCTGTGGTGGATGTTTATGTTAACTTTTATGTAGTTGTGTCTTGTTGCTTTTTTTCAGTATGGCTGTATGGGAATTCGAGTTTCACTGTCCTTTGAACCTTTTGAACCTTTAACCTATTTGACTTTCTCCCTGTCCTGCACTCTTGGAGAAATTGAGCAGAATCTTCAATGGGTGAAAGATTGGCTCGATTAGATTACCTTGCAAGCAACAAAGGCAAAATTTACACCTACGGACCTAAAAATTGACTGAAAACAGATGTAAACATTACCAATAACAGTTTAGAAATTAATTTGCTTAAAGGAAATATGTAAAATTATGTTTGAAGGTTCCTTGACTGGGGTTGTGATTCAGCCTGGTTAATCTTTCTACTTTGAGCAATTAATTGGAGGAAATAAAATCAGCTCTTAGAAACCAATTAGCCAAGAGTCAATACCATCTTCTTAATAAATGATACAATCAGGTAAGTTTAGGAACTCAAACAAGGAAATTAATCTTACAAAGTTCCTATAATGGAAGAGGTATTTAGGCTGGAGGACCAGACAAAGCAGGCAAATTCTAAAATGGACTAGCTGAGTTACATCAACATTTTGTGTCTTTCCGTATTTCTAACTTACTTTGGGAAATTGTTACTTTATACAAAAATAAACAAATGACATCGCAGTTAGCATTAAAACAAACACAATTTACAGATTTATTTCTGCAAGGTTACATGAACTATTCCAAATATCAAATGTGACCAGCAGCATTATTTCTGCACTAAGTTCCTACTCTGACCAAATTCTGAACTTCACATTCAAAGAGGCAATCCTTTTGAGGGTATCCTCTGGGTCCAGGCTAGCTGAGCAGCTCGATATTAATGGAATGGCTTCTCTTGTCTATGACCAGAGGCTATAGCTTCAGAATAAAAGGAGGGAGGTGAGGAGGAATTTCATTAGTCAGAGGGCGGTGAATCTGTGGAATTCACTGCCACAGAAGGCTCTTGATGCCAATTCAATGGATATTTTTATGGCAGAGATAGATAGATTCTTGATTATTAAAGGTGTCAGAGGTTATGGGGAGAAGGCAGGAGAATAGGGTTGAGAGGGAAAGATAGATCAGCCATGATTGAATGGTGGAGTAGATTTGATGGGCCGAATGGTCTAATTTTTCTCCCATCACTTATGAACGTGTGGTTGACACTTATTTTCAGGTGGAGAACTCAACTCAGTCAAACCAATCAGACCTGGCTGAAAGTCATCGTACCATTAAGTGTGTTTAAGAACACATATTTAGTGAAGAGCTCTTTCTGTACTTGTTACACTACTCTCTGAAGACATCAGCAATTTAAAACTAACCTGAAATACAAATAGAAACTGTTGAAAATACTCAGCAGGTCAGACAGCATTAAGTGAAGAGAGAATCAGAGTTAATGTTCCAGATCAATGACCCTTCATCAATAGAACTGGAGACGAGAGAAAACAGATGAGTTTAAGTGGCAGAGCTGAAGAAGGATAGAGAGTTGTCTATAATTGTGTGAAGACCGCATTGTCCATGTGATGTATTACTTTTGAACCCATCCAGTTAATAAATGAATGAGGGCAGTTTGGGAGAGAATTTTAAAAATGCTTACTGAAACTGGAAGGCAGAATACTGCACATGATTTAAGATGGATCACCAAAGATCAGAACAGACCAGATTCAAAATGCTGGAGTAACTCAGCGTGATGCATTTCTGGATACCGTCTGTCTCGCTGAGTTATTCCAGCATTTTGTGTCTATCTTCGGTGTAAATCAACATCTGCAGTTCCTTCTCATCCATCAGAACTGACCATTTCTGTTGCTGTGGACAGTTGTGAGATGAATAGAACCTGCAACTTGGTTGAGAGCACGCAGGCATAACCAATGCAGCAACACTGAGCGGTCAGGTAGCAGAATTATTCCTCTGTTGGGAATTAATATTCTCATGTATCTGCTTCTTGATGACAGAATTAGAATATTAATGATTTAATGAAGAATCACTATATTAATGACTTTGAGGGAACAATCTTTGATAAACAAGGAAAAAAAGTAGACGTTCAAATGTCACACTTTGTGGATGGATTGTTTAATTTAATAAGCCTACAGTCAGCAGATATGAAAATGTATTTTTGAATGAGAACTTTATTAAAATTAATGAATAACATTCTTACAGTGTGCTCTCAAGGTCAAGACTCTTGAGCCTCATGTATTTGAAAGCAATTGGCTGACGTAAAGCAGTCATAATATTCTTCAGCGCAGCCCAATAAAAACTGACAGGACACAAGGGCACCGGCCTGATTCGTGGAGGTACCTGTGTACACATTTCATCTGCATTAGTGCAGAAAGAATCAATTTCATTTCTGACATTATACATTGCATAAATTTCCGTGAAGAAGCCTGGAGGGAAATCGGGAGGTCAAGTTGTTTGGATGACTGGTAACTTCTGAATGTGTATAGAAGCACTTCCTTCTCTGCAAGAACTGTTAGCTAATAAATCTCAAGAGAGATTGCTTTGGCTTTCACATAGTGTTATGCATTCTGTTTTCTTGCACTCAGATGTGAATAGTCTTTACCTCATTTGACACCATTGAATGGCTTTTATGTCATGTTACATAAAGTGTTTCTTTTTCATCCCTGTGAACATTAGCTCTTCCTCATATTTATTTTCGCCTGCTTAGAAACATTCAGCACTGACAAAATTATTTATATCCTGCAGTTGGGTCCAGTGACTTGCCGAAGCAGTGTGAATTTTGACCAATGCGTTCACAGAGATTTTAACCTTCTGCCTGACTTTAAATTAATTGAATTTCTTTATTTATTTGTCATTCAAAAACAGGTTTGAACAAAATTAAGTTACCATGCAGTCACAAGCAACAAAAACACACAACTACATGATTCAACACAAACATCCATCACAGTGACTGTCCTCCGGGCAGTTCCTCACTGTGATGGAAGGTAAGAAGAAAGTCTTATCTCGTTCTTGCTTCCTCACCTGCGGTCAGGCAGTCAAACCCGCTGCGTCGAGGCGATCAAGGCTCCCGACTCTGAAGCCCCTGTCGGGTGTTGGAAGATCCCACGGCCGATTTTAAGCCACGATGAAAGGTCCTGCAACGGGCCGACCCAAGCCCCACGATTCTGGACTGACGAAGGTGCTGTTGCTGGAGCCCTCGAAAATCAGTCGCCAACCAGGGACCTGCGAGCTCCCGATGTCACAGTCCACAGGGCCCGGGGCCGAAGCCTCTGAAGTCCAGTCACGGCCGCAAACGCAGCATCACCACAGCCTACGAAGTCAGCCAGCTCCGCGATGGTAAGTAAGTCCATGGGCTCTGCAACCAGAGCCCTCGAGGTCAATTCCAGTTGGAGGCCGCCAGCCCCCTAATGCTAGGCCGCAACGCAAATGGAGATACGACCCCAAAAAAAAGCTCACATCTCCATTGAAGAAAGAGATAAGAAAAATGTTCCCCCACCCCACACACACACATAATACACAACTAAAAATGAACTATAACATACATTTGACATTAGAAATACGATAAGAAAGACAAAGACAAATGGACCGCAGGTGAGCCGCAGCTGCTAGGGCAGCGCCGACACTTCCGGAATTGTATAGTTGACTTCACCTTGTGACAGAAGAGTTTCATAAAATGGAATACATCAATTAAAATGCATTCGGCAAACAATGTGAATCCAGGCAGTGAATACACTTAAAAGTAGATCATTTATCCCATCACTGTCAGAATGACAGTGTTATTTTTTTCCAATTAACTTTCTTTTATGGAATTATTTCAGTTTCAAATTGCATTTTGAGATTTCTGGAGGCTTATGATACATGGTAATTTTTCAGATTGCTTTGAAAATATGGGTTGAATCATTTTATCTCCCTGTGCTGTGCTGTGGTAGAAGGGGCAAAGGTGAGAATGACAAAGTTAAGGTGAGAGGGGCAAAGTTGAAAAGGGATGTGCATGGATAAGTGTTTTTTACATAGATTGTGGTGGGTACCTGGAACACGCTGCCAGGTGTGGTTATGGAGGCAGATGTGATAGGGCCATTTAGGAGCCTTTTAGATAGCCACATGGATATGCAGGGGGGATGGATGGATTATGGGGTCATGTACAGGCAGAGGAAATTAATTTAACTTGGCTTTGAATTCGACATGGACATTGTGAATCTGAAGAGCTGGTTTCTGTGTTGTACTGAAGGGAGACACAAAATGCTGGAGTAACTCAGCGGGTCAGGCAGCATCTCTGGAGAAAAAAGGATGGATGACATTTCAGGTCGGGACCCTTCTTCAGACTTCTTCAGACTTCTTCTTCTTCTTCTTCTTTGTGTTGTACTGTTCTATATTTTATGTTTCGACAAATGCTCAAAAACATTTTTGTTTTTACACAGTGGAAGTCACTTGAGACTAGTTTTGAGGTTGAATTGCACCACTCTTCTGGTCATAATTACACTTATGTGCTTGACATGATTTCCATGTTAATAATGTATGGAACGATGATGTTCTTGATACAATGCTCGAATTGTCCTGGAACCGACCAACGTTAAATACTTCTGAGGCAATCAGTTCTTTACAGAGCAAAGCAGCATTACGGTATCATCAGTGTTAGTCTCATATGTATCTTTTATCCTTCAGCAACTCCTGCCTCACATGGTGTAGATCTATTTTTTCCTGCCCCACTCATTGATATGCTTGTGAGCCTTTAAAAGCCCTCAGTCAACCAAATCCCACAGTGGAGGCTCTAATATCCTGTCCGCAAACAACTCCCAACCATTTACAGATCATTATTCCCAACCATTTAGCTGATTAAATATTAACCTCATCTTCCCCATTTGTTTACCTAAAGCCCCACCACACTGCACCCCACTCTAGGTATTTCCCCAATCTCCGCAGCACTCCCACCTTGCCACCCATTTACCTGACACCCATCCGTTCCTCTTTACAACCATTTACCGATCACCAGTTCCATCCCAGTACCCAGCCCCAATTTTTCCAGCCACAACATCTTTTTTGGTTTAGTTTAGTTTATCGTGACGTGTACCAAGGTACAGCGAAAAGCTTTTGTTGCATGCTAACCAATCCGCGGAAAGACAATACCATGTTTACAGTCGAGCCATCCACAGTGTGCAGATATATAGAGTCCTAGGGACATGGAGTGAAACAGTGTGGAAACAGGCCCTTTGGCCCAACTTGCCCACACCGGCCGACTCGTCCCAGCAACAGTAGTCCCACCTGACTGCACTTGGTCTATATCCCTCCAAACTTGTCCTATCCATGTACCTGTCTAACTGTTTCTTAAACATTGGGATTGTCCCAGCCTCAACTATCTCCTCTGGCAGCTTGTGCACCCACCACCCTTTGTGTGAAAAAGTTACCTTAAATCTTAAAGTTACCTTAAATATTAAATCTTTTCCCCTTCACCTTGAACCTATGTCCTCTGGTCCTCGATTCCCCTACTTCGGGCAAGAGATTCTGTGCATCAACTCGATTTATTCCTCTGTCCTTGTTTGCCTTGCCCCATTTTTCCCAGCTATTCACCCGTTTCCTTACCAAATCCTAGTTCCAATTGGGCATTCGGCAGCCAAACCTCTGCCTGCTCTCTCTGCACCAGAGCACCCAGACCTGACCATGTTTATGGCCACAAACTGTACAGCAGCCTGAAGTTGGCAGCAATATGCCCATAACTGGAAGAGCAATTGGTGCTATGTAATGATGATCTTACCACACTTACCGAATGATGAACTTACCGAATAGTGAAAGGCTTGGATGGAGTAAATGTGGAGAGGATATTTCCACTAGAGAGAGAATCTTGGACTAGAGGTTATAGCTTCAGAATTAAAGGATATTCCTTTAGAAAGGAGATGAGGAGGAATCTCTTTAGTCAGAGGGTGGTGAATCTGTGGATGTTTTTGCCACAGACGGCTGTGGAGGCCGTTAATGGATATTTTTAAGACAGAGATAGAAAATGTTTTGATTAGTGTGGGTGTCATGGGTTATCAGAAGGCAGGAGAATGGAATTAGGAGGGAGAGATAGATCAGCCATGATTGAATGGTGGTAGACGATGGGCCAAATGGCCTAATTCTACTCCTATCACATAATCTTATGACCTTATGAACCATAGCGGCAACTATTTTACACAATGGGCGGTAGGTATATGGAGGTAGTTCAGGCGGGTACTATCACGATGTTTAAGAAACATTTAGACAGTTACATGAATAGGTTATGGGCCAAACACAGACAGGTGGGGCTAGTGTAGATGGGGCATGTTGGTCAGTGTGGGACAGTTGGGCCAATGGGCCTGTTTCCACGGTGTATTAATCTATGACTATGACTCTTTAAATGTGTGTTGGAGCATTCATAAAATAACATCTAGGATTCCGTAAAATCTGTAAATTCCATAATTCTTCTCAAGACTGTTTGTGGGGAGGGTTAGAAGAGTGGATGGGCAGGACAAAGCATGGCAGGTCATGTTCCTCCCTTATTGTCAGACTGTGACGCCTGGTCCTAGATTACACATTCAGGGGAAACATCCTCCTTGCATCCAGTCTCTCAAACCCTTTTATCAACTCTAAGTTTTGATGGGATAATCTCTTCTTTTCTAAAGTCGAGCGAATATGACTCCTGTCAGCTCAAACTCTTGAAAGTCTGAAGAAGGGTCTCAGTCCAAAAGGTCACCCATTCCTTCCCTCCAGAGATGCTGCCTGTCCCGCTGAGTTACTCCAGCATTTTGTATCTATCTTCACCTCAAACTCTTCTCAGACATTAAACCAGTTATACCGAAAAACAGTCCAGTGAATTTTCACTGCACCACCTCTATGTCAATTGCATCCTTTCTGAAGTAAGGAGACTAAAGGGCCTGTCCCACTTAGGCAATCTTTTTGGCGACTGCCGGCGACTGTCAAAGTCACAGCAGATCGCCGAACTTTTCTTTTACCCGACGACAATGCCGAGTCAGGTCGAGATTACAGCGTCTTCTGAAACATCGCGAAAATTACCACGCTGTCAATGCTTTTCCGCGCCGAGATCCACTACGATCCACTACGATCTTTGGAAGACTCCTCACGATCATGCCCGCGACACCCCAGCGAACTGTCGGCGACAGCCTAGTCGCCGGCATTCGCCTTAAAATCACCTAAGTGGGACAGGCCCTTAACTTTTACATAACTCTCCAGGTGCAATCTCAGCAAAGCCATATGCATCTACAAATAGACTTCCTTTACTCCTCTAATCAAACTTCTTTTGTATCAAAAGCTCCCAATTGGCTGCTAAATATTTACTTTATGACTTTCAGTGATTGCTGTACCATCACACCCTTTAAACAATAACATCATTTGATATATACTCTATCACATTCACCAAAGTGAATTATCTCGCATGTTTCTATATTATATTCTCTCAGCTTGTTGAGATCCCTCTCATTCAGCTCCCCCAAAGATTCTTTACATCCACCTCTATACTTGTGGTTTAGTTTCTTCAGCAAACTTCGAAACATGACATTAAATCCTTTCAGACAAATCATTGATAGAGATGGTGAGTAGCTGGGGCCCTGGCACCAATCCCTGAGGTACCCCAGTATCCTCAGCCTGCCAACACCAAAACAATTTATTTACTCTCGCTTATTCCTTTCTGTTCAAAAAACAATTCTCAATCCATGTCAATACACTATCTTCAATTCTACGTGCTCTAAATCTGTTGAGAAACATTTTATGTGGGACTTTATTGAAAGCCTTTCAAAAAAAGAAATCTACCACAACTACTAAGTTCACCTTTTTATTCTGTAGTGACAAAACCTCAAAAAACTCTAGTAGATTAATCAGTAGCTTGAGCGTAGTGGTGACTTTGCTCAATCCTATTATTTTCAAGATGTTCAGCTATTACTTCTTTCATTATAGATTCTACCACTCACTTCACCGCTACTGTTAATCTAACAGGTCAGTGGCACCTTGATTTCTTTCTCTCTCCTCCTCCTTTTTAAATAGTGGGATCACAATTACTATTCAGAACCACAGGAATGTTTGAGAATACTTGGAATCCTAGAAGATGATAGACCTATGAGAGGGGAGGATGAGAGAAAGGAAGTCAGCATAACTAATCCGTTATTATGGCAGAAATAGCCCGTCTGATGAAGGGTCTTGACCCGAAACATCACCTATTCCTTTTCTCCAGAGATGCTGCCTGACCCGCTGAGTTGCGCCAATGGCATGAAAGCCAGCATATCCCCAACATTTGATGATCTCTATTGTAAAGTTCTGTTTGAGGTAGCTGTGAATATAGTGGATGCAGAGTTTGACTTCCTCCATCCTGAGACTAGAACTTGTCCCATAGTGGAAAACAAAGCAAAGTAACCCCTCCATCTAAGAAGGAATGGGGAGAACACAGGGCACTGCAGAAAATATTTGGATCTGTAATTGAGGAAATGATACCAAGGTACTTAAAAAAACAATTTTCAACGTGGATTTATGAAAGGGCTGTCATGTCTGACAAATTGTTTATTTTTTTAAGGTTGTAACTAGTACAATAGATAAGGAGGATTCACTGGATGTGCTATATTGAGACTTCCAGATAACCCATGATAAGATGCCACCCTGGGGTCGTTAAACAAAACAAGACCTCACAGGATTCTGCATAATAGACAAGCGTAGGAAGTAGCTTAAACAAATAGTGAAATGTTTTAAAGTGTTTCTGATGTATCTTCGTGTTTTAATATTCTAGTCTAATGGAACTGTGCTATGTAGATAGATAAAGCAAATACAACATGCATTAACTTTGTGTTAAAATGATGTAATGTTAATTGCAAAGAACAGCTGAGAAGAAAATGGTGCGTAAAATTTGTAGACTGTGAAGGTCAGGGTAGTAAGTTAGACTATAATGTTATATTGAATAGAGCAAGTACATTAATCCTACTCAGTTCTCCCATTGTCTTCCTGTCTCCACCTATATCCCTTCTTTGTCCCCCCCCCCCCCTTGACATCAGTCTGAAGGGTCTCAACTCAAAAGGTCACACATTCCTTCTCTCCAGAGATGCTGCCTGACCTGCTGAGTTCCTCCAGCATTTTGTGATACCTTAGTTTTGTACCAGCATCTGCAGTTATTTTCCTACTTAATCCTACTAGCAACACGTTAGCGGGGTGTGGCTCTTGAAACAAGTAAATTGGGTTCAGAGCACTGACCAAGGAAGGGTTGAAGTACTCTAAAGCCCATGTATGGAAGCAAACCACATTTGTAGCAGATTTCCACAGAGTAAGTATAAGGATTCCATTCAACAGTAGCTTAGTCTGCGAGAGAGGAAACAAGAATGATAACGATTAGTTGAATATCAAAAAGAAGAAAAGGGACTAATATGAAAAAAAAGATAGAATGTGCTTTTCAAATGACCAGGGGTGATGTCTTGTTAGTTCAGATATAAGATCAAAGAGAAAGAGCATTAAAAAGTATGTCAACAGCAAAAGAGATTACTTGACCAATGGTGAACAGAGCCCAGCAGGAGAATCAGAGACTGCACCATAGCCTCCAAGGAAATGCCATGGAGTTTTCAAGGAACAGAGAATGACTATTGTCTGTGTTAAGTAGGCTTCTGCTGTAGTGGGTGCAACGTATTTAATTAAACAGTTCTGATTATAATCAATATACCTGCACTCATACTGCTTTGCTGAATACAGCCGGGATTGGTACTGGGAGCTCAGCTGCTTACAACCTACATTATTTAATTGAAGGGACCAGGTATAATATGTTCACTGATGGATAGGCAGGAATGGAGGAACATGGATTACGTGCAGGCAGAGAAAATTAGTTTAACCTGGCATCGTGTTCAGCATGGACATTGTGGGCTGAAAGGCCCATTGCTCTGCCATACTAAATTCATACAGCATGGAAACAGACCCTTTGGCCCAACTTGTCCATGCCAACCATAATGCCCCATCTAAGTTTAGTTTAGTTTAGTTTAGAGACACAGCGCGGAAACAGGCCCTTCGGCCCACTGAGTTAGCGCCGACCAATGGTCCCCGCACACTAACATTATCCTACACACACTAGGGACAATTTACAATTATACCAAGCCAATTAACCTACAAACCTGTACACCTGGAGATCCTGGAGAAAACCCATGCAGATCACGGGGAGAAGGTACAAACTCCCCATACGGACAAGCACCCGTAGTCAGGATCGAACCAGGGGCTTTGGTGCTGTTCAGGAGTCTCAAAATAAAGGAAAGCTGTTAAGGAGATGAGCAGTAAAATTTGCATACGGAAGGTGAATCTTCTGAATTCTTAAGGATGCAACAAGTAGAATGGATAAGGGAGAGCCAGTGGATGTGGTGTATCTGGACTTTCAAAAAGCCTTTTTCATATAGATACATTATAATCAAACAGCAATATGTTCTTAATCTGGGCAGCGGTAGAGTTGCTACATTACAGCGCCAGAGACCCGGGTTCGATCCTGACCACAGGTGCTTGTCTATACGGAATTTGTACATTCTCCCCGTGACGTGTGTGAGTTTTCTAAGGGATCTCCGGTTTTCTCCCACACTCCAAAGACATAGGTTTGTAGGTTAATTGGCTTGGTATAATTGTGATTTGTCCCCAGTGTGTGCAGGATAGCATTAGTGTGCAGGAATTGTTGGTCGGCGCGGACTAGGTGGGCCAAAGGGCCTGATTCCACGCTGTATCTCTAAAACTAAATCTAAAAAATGAAAAACTAAAACTACCCTGTATTGCAGGTCAATTTTATCTCTTGAATTAAATTTTCAAAAACACCTTGCAGGTAATTAGCAGGTAATTTAACATGCATTTACTTTTAAGGCTTAAGGTACTCGGTAATAGAAAATCATTTCAAATTCTCATCGCAAAATTGAAATACAAGTGGAATCCTCCCTTGCTTCTTGGTTTCAGTTTGTATAACTCGTAAAACAATTGGAGCAGTGTCACCTTTTGGAAACAATTCAATACCAATCAACATGTGTCATATCATATCATATCATATATATACAGCCGGAAACAGGCCTTTTCGGCCCTCCAAGTCCGTGCCGCCCAGCGATCCCCGCACATTAACACTATCCTACACCCACTAGGGACAATTTTTACATTTACCCAGCCAATTAACCTACATACCTGTACGTGTTTGGAGTGTGGGAGGAAACCGAAGATCTCGGAGAAAACCCACGTAGGTCACGGGGAGAACATACAAACTCCTTACAGTGCAGCACCCGTAGTCAGGATCGAACCTGAGTCTCCGGCGCTGCATTCGCTGTAAAGCAGCAACTCTACCGCTGCACTACCGTACCTTTTGGAGAAGGTAACTGAGTCAATTCACTGCAACACTTCAATTCCACGCATATGAACTGTCAGCATAATTTCAGCTTTCATTTCCGAGAGTTAAATGCCAACTCTGTTCTAAACTATATGAAGATTAAAACTTTGGGACTTTGATTTTCTAACCGAAGGGAGAATTACGCTTCAAAAGAATCAGGAGTTTGGACACCGAAAAAAAAAAGATGAAAAGAAAAATAATAAAATTGGAGGAAAAGGACACGAGAACATTCAGCAGATCTTCAAGACTACCTGTAGGCTTCACATATCACTTTGAATAAAATCCTACTGTTAGACAAATGGGAGAACCAGCTGTTGCACAGCAAGGTCACACCTACTGGAACACTGGTCAATCTTACTTTCTTGGTTAGGGGGAAAATATAATGAAGCTAATAATTATCCAAAAAGTAAAATTAAATAAAATCATTAGCTCTCTCCTTCCTACATTACATCTATATCCTGGGTAACACTCTTTTTTTCATAGAGACTAGTAAATTGCTATTGACCAGATCTTTTCTTCCATTTTGATCATTTATTTTGCCTGATTTAACCCAATTATTCAGATACCTAGACACTGCCAGATTACTGTTATACTGCGATAAATTACTGGAACAGAATTGATGTTGATTTGTCATGAAATCGTGCATAAGAACCGGGATCATGACTTCATAAAAGGACATTAGAATTTGTTTGTATTTGAAACGATAGCATAATCAAACCCTTCTTAATATATTTCAATGTTTTGGGGTTTTGACAGGACAAGACACATTTAATGAAAGAAAGATTTAGATGTCTTTGGTACACATTTTTCACTAGTTACAACTGGTTTATTAACAAAACGTACTTCTTTTTGTTGTCTGACTTTGTTCATCACCTTTAGCATTTTCTTCTACCATTTGAGGCCTTAGATATGACGATGTGCTTAAATTTTGCAGTCTTTCAAATTGTCTGTCACATGTCATCTGCTCTTAATTGACATAATGTGATTAAATATAAATTATTGTATAGGAATAATAATGTGATTGAATATAAATTATTTATTATAGGCCATTAATATTGGCATGCACATTTTCATAAGATGGTTATTCATAGTAATAGAGCAGCCAAACTATGCATATACAATTATAGCATTCTGCAATGTATAAAATAAGTAGTTTACCTTTGTAACATTTTCATAATGAAAAAATAACATTTATTCAAAAAATATATTACATCATGGATGTGAAGCTAATCTATATAACGATATTGTGCTTTTTGTATTCTTACAAAGCAATGCAAATTTAAAATAGGTTTGATTCTACAGCAGATACATTTAAGGCAGCACGATGGCACAGCGATGGATTTTCTGCCTTATAGCGCCAGAGACCCGTGTTCGATCCTGACTAACGGTGTTTATCTGCACGAAGTTCGTATGTTCTCCCCGTGACCTGCATGGGTTTTTCTCCGGGGTCTCCGGTTTCCTCTCACACTCCAAAGACGTACAGGTTTGAAGATTAATTGGCTTGGTATAGTTGCAAATTGTCCATAGTGTGTGTTAGATAGCGTTAGTGTGTGCGAGGATCGCTGGTCGGTGAGGACTAGTTGGACCGAAGGACCTGTTTCTGCACTGTATTTATAAACTAAACTAAAGTTTGATTTCATGTCAGCTATCTGTAGTCATTCAGTATTATTGTGCTACATGAAATTAGAACAGCACCATTGTCCTTTCCCATCCCCAAGCTCGTGAAAAATAAACAGCTAGAGGAACTCAGAAGATCAGGCAGCATCTCCATCAGGAGAGAGATGCACAAGATTCCAGCATCTGCAGTCTCTTGTGTCGCCAAACTGGGTATGTTTATTATTCAAAGAAAGTTAATTTTCTTTTGAAAAATCTGAGAAATAGAAAATTCTCCAAGAATTTAAAATTAGTTATCAAATTTCATAACAGAGTAAAGCGTGAATAATATATTCTTACAATTATGTTTCTGAGAACATTCCCAGATAATTTGATAGCAAAATCTTGCTTTCACCAATCACAACATTATAAATGCAAAAATGATTGACCAAGGAATCTTAGTAAATAAGGGATAAGATAACACGATTGCAGGTGTAAATAGTTAATGTAAAGGCAATAAGCAACAACCGAGGTTGGAGAGCTATTTTCCATTGTTCACAATCTCTGCCTAAAATGCCTTCTTTGTAAATTTGGAAGACAAAAGAAATAATCACGGGAATCAAGGGATCTGGGGAGAAAGCAGGAATGGAGTACTGATTTTATATGAACAGCCATGATCATATTGAAATGGAGGTGCTGGCTCGAAGGACCGAATGGTCTACTCCTGCACCTATTTTTCTATGTTTCAATGTTAATACATCCATGGATTTCCACTAGTAATGTAATCTGGGGAGAAAGCAGGAATGGAGTACTGATTCAATTATAAATCGAATCAGGAGTCAATTATAAAAGACGAAATTGCTGAGCATTTGGATAGCAGTAACAGGATCATTCCGAGTCAGCATGGATTTACGAAGGGGAAATCATGCTTGACAAATCTACTGGAATTTTTTGAGGATGTAACTAGGAAAATTGACAGGGGAGAGTCAGTGGATGTGGTGTACCTCGACTTTCAGAAAGCCTTCGACAAGGTCCCACATAGGAGATTAGTGGGCAAAATTAGAGCACATGGTATTGGGGGTAGGGTACTGACATGGATAGAAAATTGGTTGACAGACAGAAAGCAAAGAGTGGGGATAAATGGGTCCCTTTCGGAATGGCAGGCAGTGACCAGTGGGGTACCGCAAGGTTCGGTGCTGGGACCCCAGCTATTTACGTTATACATTAATGACTTAGATGAAGGGATTAAAAGTACCATTAGCAAATTTGCAGATGATACTAAGCTGGGGGGTAGTGTGAATTGTTAGGAAGATGCAATAAGGCTGCAGGGTGACTTGGACAGGTTGTGTGAGTGGGCGGATACATGGCAGATGCAGTTTAATGTAGATAAGTATGAGGTTATTCACTTTGGAAGTAAGAATAGAAAGGCAGATTATTATCTGAATGGTGTCAAGTTAGGAAGAGGGGATGTTCAACGAGATCTGGGTGTCCTAGTGCATCAGTCACTGAAAGGAAGCATGCAGGTACAGCAGGCAGTGAAGAAAACCAATGGAATGTTGGCCTTCATAACAAGAGGAGTTGAGTATAGGAGCAAAGATGTCCTTCTACAGTTGTACCGGGCCCTGGTGAGACCGCACCTGGAGTACTGTGTGCAGTTTTGGTCTCCAAATTTGAGGAAGGATATTCTTGCTGTTGAGGGCGTGCAGCGTAGGTTCACTAGGTTGATTCTCGGAATGGCGGGACTGTCGTATGTTGAAAGGCTGGAGCAATTAGGCTTGTATACACTGGAATTTAGAAGGATGAGGGGGGATCTTATTGAAACATATAAGATAATTAGGGGATTGGACACAGTAGAGGCAGTAAACATGTTCCCAATGTTGGGGGAGTCCAGAACAAGGGGCCACAGTTTAAGAATAAGGGGTAGGCCATTTAGAACGGAGATGAGGAAGAACTTTTTCAGTCAGAGAGTGGTGAAGGTGTGGAATTCTCTGCCTCAGAAGGCAGTGGAGACCAGTTTGTTGGATGCTTTCAAGAGAGAGCTGGATAGAGCTCTTAAGTATAGCGGAGTGAGGGGGTATGGGGAGAAGGCAGGAACGGGGTACTGATTGAGAATGATCAGCCATGATCACATTGAATGGCGGTGCTGGCTCGAAGGGCTGAATGGCCTACTCCTGCACCTATTGTCTATTGTCTATTGTCTAAAAGCCCTCATGTGAATAAGGTTTAGCTCCAACTTTATATTTGATGTGGAAATATTGCCATACATTTTTCCATCGCTATTTCCTTTCATTTTACTACATTATCAGTCTGGCATTAGTAAAGGAAAGGTCAAAAACCTACTCTATCATAACGTAGACCACATCAGACAAGACTTTGTAGGAGAAAGCTGGTTAAGCAAAACCTGGTTCAAAAAAATTCCAGATAGAGTATTTTTAAAGTTTATTGTGAGAATAGGAATGTGCAGTGATCCAGATCAGCCAAAGAAAGGAACAAAAGGACACAGGCATGAAATAGTCACTTTGAAGTATTCAGAAAGTCATCTATCTGTTTCAGGACACCTGTATGTTTATTGCATTACAAAATGCAAGTAAAGTGCAAGAAATGACAACAGGCTTGTGGATTACAGTAGGAAGGATATTTTATTATAATAACTCCTCTACATTCTTATTCGAGGATATTATAATAAAGAAACATTTTCAGTAATTTACAAATAAGATAGCAACATATAAATAAAACATCTCCCTTATGACAACTTCACCTATACTCATTACAATGTATTTATCCTACTTTTCCATGTGCCTACAAATAAATAGAACTATTTATTGCAAAAATCTATTCTGAACAATGGCCCCTTCTGAATCTTTTAACGAAAAGCTCGGCAACGCCATTGATCTATTCAAAGTGTCATCTGTATGTACATTGAATGTTTAAGCTCCTCCTCGATTTGAAGCCAACACTTACAAGATATCATAAGATATGTTTGAACTAAACTTGACTTGATATGTTAGAATGAAATTGACGATGTAGCTGCAGAAGCCACTTAAAACTGCATTTTCAATTCCATTATGACCCATCAGTGCCTGTCACCCAGAGTAAAAATTACCTCTGCTGAATATCCAATATAGCTTTGTATGTTCATTGAACTGTAATTCCAATAATAATCAGGAAGACATCAAATTGTCTATCTGCCTTCATATTAACAAGATCCAATGCTGTTTGATCATTCTCCATAAATGATGATTTTCCTTTGTTGCAGAAGCATTTTAGCATTGCGCCCCTGCAGTTACACTTACGGTGCTGCACTGTGAGTTTGTACGTCCTCCCAGTGACCTGCGTGGGTTTTCTCCGAGATCTTCGGTTTCCTCCCACACTCCAAAGACGTACAGGTATGTAGGTTAATTGACTGGGTAAATGTAAAAAATTGTCCCTAGTGGGTGTAGGATAGTGTTAATGTGCGGGGATCGCTGGGCGGCGCGGACTTGGTGGGCCGAAAAGGCCTGTTTCCGTGCTGTATATATATGATATGATATGATATGATACTTAAATTTTTAGTCAAATACTTCACATTCCACTGTCTTTGATGATCTAACTACTTGCTTTAGACTTATTAATTTTCAACTTGGCTCCTCTTGCTCTACGTGCACAAGAAAGTCCATATATCCTTTACCTTTAAGTCATCAATTCCATTTTACAATTTATGGACATAATAGAGAGAAAAAAAAGGATATAAATAACAGGAAGATAGATACAGAATCCATATGGATTGATTTAGAAATAGGAAGAGATTCACCATCGGTAAAAAGGTCCACTATAAACAACTAAATAGTGGAAATGAAGTCAGAGAAGAAATATGTCAGAGATGCAGAAAGTTGAGTAGCAAAATAGCATGATAATTATGGAAGATTCCAACTGCCCTCAATTAAAATTGTTGACAAGGGTAAAATAAAACTCAATTTTGTATTTAGATTTACGTTCTCAATTAGTACATGAAAATCAAGAAACAGTAGATAAAGGAAATCTGAAATAAAAGTAGAAAATCTTCAAAATATTCAGAAAATCAAGCAGCATCTGTGGAAGGGAAAACTGAGCTAATATTTCAGTTTAAGGATTTTTCATCAGAACATGAAAAGTAAGGAATAAGTTCAGTTGCAGAAGGTGATGATGCATGGATAAGAGCAAGGGAATTCTGTGCAGAAAGGAACTGCAGATGCTGGTTTATACCGAAGATAGATTAAAATGTGCTGGAGTTATTCAGCATGTCAGGCAGCATCTCTGGAGAAGAAGGATGGGTAATATTAATATTTCCGATATATCTCTGACAGGGTTTTATGGAAATAAGTAAATGATGACACCTTTCGGTTCGTAGGTTAATGAGGACAGAGACAAAAGTATATGCTGCAGTTGTGAAATACAGATCAGAGCTGTAGGAAATGCCTAACAGAACATTGGAAGGCATTGAAAAGCTTGTAGACTGGCCAGCTAAGTGGCAAAATGAATATTAACACAAATAAAAGTGAGGCAATGTCCTTTTGGTAGAAACAACAGCAGCATGACTATTGATGCTGGTATTATGAAGTAAAACGCGTAGCATCCTGAGCAGGTCAGACACTATCTGTGAGAGATATTAAGAGTTTTCTTTGGGTCAATGAAATGGGAAATGTTAGAACTGTAACAAGTTTTAAGACATACAGTGCATTCAGAAAGTATTCAGACCCCTTCACTTTTTCCACATTTTGTTATGTTACAGCCTTATTTTAAAATGGATTAAATTCTTTTTTTTTTAATCATCAATCTGCACACAATACCCCATAATAAAAAAGTGAAAACAGGTGTTTAGAAATTTTTGCAAAGTAATTAAAAAGAAATAACTGAAATATCACATTTACATAAGTATTCAGACCCTTTACGCAATACTTTGTTGAGGCACCTTTGCCAGCGATTACAGCCTCGAGTCTTCTTGGCTATGACACTACAAGCTTGGCACACCTGTATTTGGGTAATTTCTCCCATTCTTCTCTGCAGATCCTCTCAAGCTCTGTCAGGTTGGATGGGGAGCGTTGATGCACAGCTATTTTCAGGTCCCTCCAGAGATGTTCGATCGGGTTCAAGTCCGGGCTCTGGCTGGGCCTCTCAAGGACATTCACAGACTTGTCACGAAGCCACTCCTGTATTATCTTGGCTGTGTGCTTAGCGTCGTTGTCCTGTTGGAAGATGGACCTCTGCCCAGTCTGAAGTCTAGAACGCTCTGGGGAGGGTTTTAATCAAGGATCTCACTGCACTTTGCTCCATTCATCTTTCCCTCGATCCTGACTAGTCTCCCAGTTCCTGTCGCTGAAGAACATCCCCGCAGCATGATGCTGCCATCACCATGCTTCACCGTAGGTATGGTGCCAGATTTCCTCCAGATGTGACACTTGGCATTCAGGCTAAAGAGTTCAATCTTGGTTTCATCAGACCAGAGAATCTTGTTTCTCATGGTCTGAGTGTCCTTTAGGTGCCTTTTGGCAAACTCCAAGCGTGCTGTCTTGTGCCTTTTACTGAGGAGTGGCTTCTGTCTGGCCACTCTACCATAAAGGCCTGATTGGTGGAGTGCTGCAGATATAGTTGTCCTTCTGGAAGGTTCTCCTATCTTCACTGAGGAACTCTGGAACTCTGTCAGAGTGACCATTGGGTTCTTGGTCACCTCCCTGACCAAGGTCCTTCTCCCCCGATTGCTCAGTTTGGCCGGGCGGCCAGCTCTAAGAAGAGTCCTGGTGGTTCCAAAGTTCTTCCATTTAAGAATGATGGGGGCCGCTATGCTCTTCGGGACTTGCAATGCTGCAGAAATTGTTTTATACCCTTCCCCAGACCTGTGTCTCAACACAATCCTGTGTCGGAGCTCTACGGATAATTCCTTTGTCTTCATGGCTTGGTTTTTGCTCTGACATACACTGTCAACTGTGGGACCTTATATAGACAGGTGTGCGCCTTTCTAAATCATGTCCAATCAATTTAATTTACCACTGGTGGACTCCAATCAAGCTGTAGAAACATCTTAAGGATAATCAAAGGAAACAGAATGAAGCTAAGCTCAATTTTGAGTGTCATAGCAAAGGGTCTGAATACTTATTTAAATGTGATATTTCAGTTATTTCTTTTTAATTACTTTGCAAAAATTTCTAAACACCTGTTTTCGCTTCTTCATTCTGGGGTAATGTATGTAGATTGAGGATTAAAAAAAAGAATTTAATCCATTTTAAAATAAGGCTGTAACGTAACAAAATGTGGTGAAAGTGAAGGGGTCTGAATACTTTCTGAATGCACTGTAACAAGAAGGAGAATAATGGGAAGATGAAAGGAGAAGGACTTCAGTATGCTAATGGCTGGGGGACAAGGGATGTTCGGACAAGGCAAAAATGAATGATAATTGATTTAACAATGAAATAAAAGGTGAATCCTGGTGCACTCCCACGTTTCATTAAATGGCCAAAACACAAGAATTTGTCCAATGACGCAATATTCTGGAGTGCCCAAAGTAGACATTGAAGTAGATATATGAAACAGACATATATTCAAATCACTTTAGATTAGACAACGTCCATGTCGAGTGTTTAAAAACACAATTTATTTTAATCACAATAAAATCTCACCAAATGCTAGTTATCATGCAATAACTCTGCATTCTTCTTCATTCAAGCAATAAATTGGGTATTATGCAGTACATATAAATATTATTCTGCATTTCTGTTGAAGATTTAATGAAAAAAAATCATGTTAATACTGCATACACTGTAGACAGCATGCTTTTATGAAATTACTAAATCTAACAATGCAATGAAGCTAAATTAGCATCAGTCGACACAACCATTAACTTCAGGTGCTTTATCGGTCGTATCAATGCTACTAAATAGACTTGAATCAAGATAAGAGGAAAAAAACTGTTTGGATATGTTTGAATTAGAAGTATGATTTGCTAATTGCTTTTATGCGATGAATAAAGTGGAATGCCATGTTTCATCTCTTCAAATTCATTCTATTTCAGATTATATTTTAATGGAAGATATTTACCTAGAGTTTTATTTATTTGTTTACTTTGGTAAACTCTCTGCCTTGGGAATTTTAAATGGGGAGTATAATCCAGGATTAGGTGTATCCGTTTCTCTGAAGAATACTGCCATACAATTTTAGATGGACAAGCGTAATTTCATTTGGCTAATCATGCCTTTGCTGGTGTTAGCTCCACATCGTTATTGTCAGATCTAATCCATTTCCCGTCTCTTACCTAAACATTCCTTCAATATTTCTCTGGATCACAAGTTTATCTAAATTCCTATTTAAAAAAATGACATAATTGCTTTTGCTTCAGCAGCTCTTTGCAAAATATCATACTGTGTTCTAATAACCATCCATGTGAAAAATTGTAATACTTCCCCTGCAGCTTCTAATACTACTCCGAAATGTCTGTTCTGCTGAGCCAAAGGCTTGGTGGCTCCGCTGGTCCAGTGGGAATACTGAACATCATCCAGAAAATTTATTTTCTAGACCCTAGTTTTATGGTATGCTCTACTGGGCATTTTTACTTGGTGGACGCATCTAGCATTTTGGAGTAGATTGTTCGTATAAATGTTTTATCATGTGTATGCTAATTCGTATGTATTCAAACAAACCATCCAATTAAAACATATATAAAGGTCTCCACTGACAGATTTGTGAGTTTATCCAGTGGCCAATATAGGCACCAGCAGCTAACCAGTTAGTCTACGTTTGCTCCTTAATACAGTAATCCAAAATATCCTGCTGCTTTCAGCATGGGAATATGTTCTTCTCTGTGTTCCCTTTAAGAAATGCAACATTTATTTTGTGCAGCAGAGCAATTATTTTGTGCAGCACAGCAGTCCACTTTCCAACAAACCTCCACGTAAAGAGGCTACTCCTGGTCTCTCTCTTACTGTCACTGACTGTGAAACTGGTCTCTCCCTTGCACTTTTGCAAACTTTCATCACTTTAGGAGCCTTTTATTAAAAAAATATTTTGGTTATTATCTTCTCCGGAAAAATATTCTGTTTCCCAAATCTGACGCCACAACTGCAGTTTTTCAACCCGGTTGTCTCGACCCGAAACGTCACCCATTCCTTCTCTCCTCAGATGCTGTCTGACCCACTGAGTTACTCGAGCATTTTGTGATACCACCGGTATCAATTAGATGACTCTGCTTGATAGACTGACATAAGAACAAGAGCAACAGGAAGAGACCACACAGCCCCTTAACCCCACTCAGTATTCACAAGATCATTGGTGATCTTTTACCAAGGGCCACTTTTCTCGATCATTCCTCAATTCTCCTAATGGCACAAAATATCCAATTCATGGAATGTATTTTCAGCAATGAGAAGCATAACACCTAACATGATACTCTTTTAAGTGTTACCTAACCAATGTCTTGCAAAACATTATTGAACATTTTGTACTCTGTGAATGTGTACTACCATAAATAAAAAAGATTTTAGACCTTTTGAATGGTTTAATGTCCAAACTAAATTCAGATAATTCAATAAGTCAGGAATAAAAACCTGGCATCTATAAGGGCAGGCATGTTGGAAAAACTAATTTGGCTCATCCATTCTTCAGAGAAAGAAAGCTGTCATCTTGCACACACTCGCTAATATGTGCTCCCTCTTATCAAAACATGTGCCCAGAAATTAAATTATGCCACATAACATTTTTCTGCACTTTGTATTCCAATCTCTGAATAAAATAAAACAAGAATATCAGGTGTCAGGGGTTAAGGGGAGAAGGCAGGTGAATGAGGTTGAGAGGGAGAGATAGGTCAGCCGTGATTGAATGGCAGAGTAGACCTGATGGGCCGAATGACATAATACTGCCCCTATCACTTATGAACATAAATTTATGAATGAAAATCTGAGATATATAGTTCAGCTCACAAAGTTCACAATTTTCTTTTTGACACCTCTGCATTTGCTGCAACAGGTGAAAGATCCTGGACATGTGGAACGACATATAACCATGGGCAATAGACATCTAGGCACCACGCCCAGCATTTCATTTTGAGATGGTATGGCCTATGCCATCCGCAGGTCGTTCCTGCAGTAGCAGCTTTCATAGCATCTGAAACACCTTCTTCTGTCTGACTTAAAGCAGGACCTCCTTCGGCAGGTCTCATTCTGGCAATGCAAATCCATATCAGATAGGTCTCAATAGACAATAGACAATAGGTGCAGGAGTAGGCCATTCAGCCCTTCGAGCCAGCACCGCCATTCAATGTGATCATGGTTGATCATTCTCAATCAGTACCCCGTTCCTGCCTTCTCCCCATACCCCCTGACTCCGCTATCCTTAAGAGCTCTATCTAGCTCTCTCTTGAATGCATTCAGAGAATTGGCCTCCACTGCCTTCTGAGGCAGAGAATTCCACAGATTCACAACTCTCTGACTGAAAAAGTTTTTCCTCATCTCCGTTCTAAATGGCCTACCCGTTATTCTTAAACTGTGGCCCCTGGTTCTGGACTCCCCCAACATTGGGAATATGTTTCCTGCCTCTAACGTGTCCAACCCCTTAATAATCTTATACGTTTCGAGTAACTCAGCAGGACAAGCAGCTTCCCTGGAGATAAGGACATCTATATTTAGATTAATTTTTTTTAAATTTAGAGATACAGCGCGGAAACAGGCCCTTTCGGCCCACCGGGTCCGCGCCGACCAGCGATCCCCGCACATTAATACTATCCTATACCCACTAGGGACAATTTTTACATTTAGCAAGCCATTTAACCTACAAACCTGTACGTCTTTGGAATGTGGGAGGAAACCGAAAATCTCGGAGAAAACCCACGCAGGTCACGGGGAGAACGTACAAACTCTGTACAGACAGCACCTGTAGTCAGGATCGAACCGGAGTCTCCAGCGCTGCATTCACTGTAAGGCAGCAACTCTACCGCTGCGCCACCGATACCAAGCGCAGGCTCGGCGATCGTTTTGCTGAACACCTCCGCTCAGTCCACCTAAACCTACCTGATCTCCCAGTTGCTAAACACTTTAACTCCCCCTCCATTCCCACACTGTCCCGGGCCTCCACCATTGTCAGAGTGAGGCCTAGCTCAAATTGGAGAAACAGCACTTTATATTTCGCTTGGGCTGCTTACACCCCAGTGGAATAAACATTGACTTCTCTAACTTCAAGTAGCCCTTGCTTTTCCTCTCTCTCCATCCATCCCCTTCCCAGTTCTCCGACCAGTCTTTCTGTATCCAACTATATTTTATCTCTGTTTGCTTTGTTGTTACCTTCTCCCAGCTAACAATGATCTATTCTACATTTTCCTTAATCTCCATTCCCTTTGTCCTATTTTCACACCCTACACTTCCTTATCTCTGTATCCCTCTCCCCTGACATCAGTCTGAAAAAGGGTCTCGAGCCAAAACTTCACCCATTCCTTCTCTCAAGTGAAGCTGCCTGTCCTGCTGAGTTACTCCAGCATTTTGTGAATATCTTTGGCAATGCCTCATGTTCTTCAACTACCATCCCTGGCAGGACAGTAATAGCAGAGGTGGCAGAGTAGTGGTATACTGTCAGGAAGAAGCTTCACTGGATATCCGAAACACTGACACTGGACTCAGTGGTCCAATTCCACTCGCCCAGAAACCATACTGAATCTTCTCCGGTATACCATGTGCCACTATCCTCATCTGATGGATGAACATACACAAGGAAGAGGCAAGTGCCTGGGCAAGATTATGCCTTATACACTTTCACCTTCCTCTTTTTTTCAGATGCCAAAATATTAAAAGATCCAATGATGGCTGCTAAACTCAATGAGAATGACAGGAGTTAACTTGTGTGAAGCTTCTATTCTGCAGCTCAACCACTTAGCCTTTGTCTTCAGATTACCATGCCTAAGACACCCAAGAAGTGACACCGAACACTGCAAGCTCATGCTTTGGAAGGGTTCCAGTAATGGTTTCTTGTCAGCAACAAGCCTGTGCTCTCTTCTGAATCACTTATAATAAAGGAGAATATGTATTCAGTTCATTATCAATTATGTATGGAGGTCATAGTCTTACAGGAAATGATGGCCCTCTGCCAAATTTATTTATTCATCCGTATTATCTAAATTGGCATTGGTGTTAATGTTAATGATCTCTAACCAGTTTCAACAATGTCGTTTGAGAAACTTTTATTCACAATGAAAACTATCATTGTCATGGGGTAAATGTCCAACAGGAATGCTCTTTCTCGTAATTCATTCTGGATTATTGGATATCAGAGCAACAATATTTATAAGGCTGTAGATTAAATTCGGAGGAGTTCCACAGAGTAACACAGGCATAGTCTGAAGATGGGTCCTGATCAGAAACATCGTCTATCCATGTTCTCCAAAAATGTTGCCTGATCCACTGAGTTGCTCCAGCACCTCGTGTATTTTTTGGTAAACTGCCATCTACAACTCTTTGTTTCCCCTTAGAAATTTAGCTGTTGGGGTGAGCTGAGATGATGATTGACGGATTAAGATGGTGCAAGGGGAGATGGACATTTTGGCAGTCATGGACAAAGTGAGCAGAAAACTCTCCACTTCCTCCTGACCCACAATTATTGCTGTAAAAGCTCTTAGTTAATGAATCCATGCCTTCTCCCCTCCTTTTAAGTTTGCCAGGCCTGGGAAACCAAGTCAGCCAAAGATCAGGCAACTGAACCATTCTACCAACACCTAGAGAGCAGTCCAAAACTACTATCTACCTTATTGGAGACCCTCAAACTATCTTTAATCGTATTTTACTGGCTTTATCTTGCACCAAACGTTATTCACGTTATTCCCTTTATCGTGTACCTGTACACTGCGGATGGCTCAATTGTAGTCATGTATTGTCTTTCCGCTGACAGGTTAGCATGCAACAAAAGTTTTTCACTGTGCCTTGGTACACGTGACAATAAACTAAACTAAACTAAATTAAGCTAAACTAAAATATAAAAGGGAAACACTCAACCTCTTCAAGGGCTGTTGCTAGACTGATTTGCCCTGTGAGAGCAGATTGGACAACACCATCACTGTGAGGTGAGTGCATATCAGTTTAAAAATGTTATGTTTTAACCCACCTTCATTTGAAGTTTAACATGATCTCAATAAGTGAATTTGGGACTCGGGAATTAAGTATGCGCTAATCACTATTTACCTCATTGGGTTTACTGGAATTGCTTCAAAAACAGAAAGGGTGTTCTTTTTCTCTTCAACTATTTCGTTATCTTTCAAATTACCTTTAATTAGTGTATGCCTTCTTTTTTAACTCTGTTGCCGGTTTAAGCAGTTAAGGAAAGTGTTGGCCAATTCATGAAGATGTTTTATTTAAATGGAATGAGCAATTTCACTGTTCTTATTGCACCACTTTTCAACCTCAGCTGATAACCATGGTCCCTGAGGATCTACATCTCCCTGTCGAGGAGATAGACATTTCACCCTCAGGTGAGAAAACATGGGTCGTAACTGGGGATGTTTCTTAACCAAATGTGCAAATGGGTGATTATTAGCCATTAACTTGATAACCTAATTTTCAATGGACTCTGAAGGAGCCCCAAGGACTTTTGTTGTGGCAAACCATTAAGTCTTTGTTGTTTTCATGAAGTTAAGCAAGCTGTAGTAATTAGAGCTCAGCGAGTTACCAGTAGGAATCAGATTAGGTTTCTTTTCAACTGTCAATGTGACTGGCACTGTGTGGCTATTTTGGCAGTCCGCAACAATGTTGTGATATGTTATTCCACAAACTCCATTTGTGCTCTTCGACAATTAACTTAATACGCAGATATGTGCAAGCGAACTATCAAAAACAGCGGATCAACATCAATATATTAAAAGCACAATATCAGCCTGCAGCCAAATAACAGGTATAACAGGTATAACAGAGCTTTATTTGTCGTTCGGTACCGAAGTACCGAACGAAACTACATAGCAGTCATAGAAAAAAAAAAAAAAAAGAACACAAGACACATAGCCCCAACACAAACGTCCATCACAGTGACTCCAAACACCCCCTCACTGTGATGGAGGCAACAAAACTTCCCCTCTCTTCCCCACGCCCACGGACAGACAGCTCGTCCCCGACCGACCCGCACAGTCCCCGCACCGGGCGCTGAAACGTCTCGCGGCCGAACCGGGCGATGAAAGGCCCGCGACCAAGCCTTGCGCAGCTAAGTCCCGCAGCCGAGCCGCACCAGCGGTGAAAAGTCCCGCAGCCGAGCCGCACCGGGCGGTGTTAAGTCCCGCAGCCGAGCCGCACCAGCGGTGAAAAGTCCCGCAGCCGAGCCGCACCGGGCGGTGTTAAGTCTCGCAGCCGAGTTGCACCGGGCGGTGTTAAGCCCCGCAGCCGAGCCGCACCGGGCGGTGTTAAGTCCCGCAGCCGAGCTGCACCGGGAGGTATTAAGCCCCGCAGCCGAGCTGCACCGGGCGGTGTTAAGCCCCGCAGCCGAGCTGCACCGGGCGATGTAAGTCCAGCGGCCAAGCCACACCGGGATGTAAAGTCCAGCGGCCAAGCCGCACCGGGATGTAAAGTCCAGCGGCCGAGCCGCACCGGGGGATGTTAGGCCCCGCAGCCGAGCCGCACCCCGCGCCGTGAGGAAGAGAAAAGTTCCCCACACCCACCCACCCCCCACACACCACCACCCCCTCCCACACATACACAACCAAAAAAATATATATAAAAATCATCCCAACACCGACACTCAACAAAAAAAAGACGGACAGACTGCTAGTCAGCCGCTGCCGTTAGGCGCCGCCACGTGATTAAAGAAAAAATTGCAGTACAGCCGATGGCGTTTGCAAGTTCCACTTGAAGGTTGACAGAGCCGAGACCTGCATTTAAGATATCAATGAGTTCAAATATTGCGCAAGATTAAACACAAACTCAAAAGAGCATGAAGGGTAAATTACAAAAGCTGTCTTTTGAAGATTTAAAAGCTTATTGCAAAGTTGGGAAGATAGCAGACTTATTTACAATTGCATTGGAACGGTGATGATGACCTTTTTTTTGTTTTAGTAACTCAAGCTTTTTTTTCCAGGCAAAGAACATCACTATTGAAATTAAGTTTGTAATATAATAGGATAAAATCAGATCAGTAGTGCGTCTTTCATCACTCTCAGGAACGACCAATGCTTGACATCTGTGTTTGTTGCACCAAAGATTCAAATAGCTTTGCTTGTCAAATATTCCCTGATCCAGAGTGGGAACTCTGATAGGCCATCACACTCAAGATCGCAAGCCTTTGAAAAGTGTGATAAAGATGAACTAGTTCCTGCAGGTTGAGGGGTGCTGAGTTTGGGGATTTCTAGCCCTTATCCAACATAGGTGAGGCGAACGGGTGGGGCAAGTGCTAGGTAGCAGGAACAAGTCTTACGACCCCTTCTACCTGTTCAGCCATTAAATCAGATCATGACTGATCTCTCATCTCACAGCCACATTCCTGCACAAACCCCACATGCACAAGAAAAGAGCAAAATAACGTAGGACCTGCCCCCGCAAACCTGTCCTTTTGTTCAATCCTTCTGATTAGCCCAATGGCTCAACTTCCCTTTCATGCTATATCCACATAGTCAAAGAGTTCTACAGCATGGAAACATGCTGCTTCGCCTGCTGAGTCCACACTGACCATCAAACACCATTTACACTATTCCTCCATCATTGTTTTTCCACTGACTGGTTAGCACGCAAGTCAGTACACAGGGCAATAAACTAAACTGAACTGAAAACCCCCAGGATTTTATTGTCTTCACATTCTCATCAACTCCATCCCAGATTCTATCACTCGCCAGACATTAGGGTCCATTTAAAGTGGCCAATAAAGCTACCAATCGGCGCATCTTTGGGATGTGGGAGAGAACTTGAGCACACAGAGAAAATCAATGAAGTCACAGGGAGAACATGGAAACTCCACATCAGACAGGACCTGAGTTAGGATTGACTCTGGTGCTTAAAATTTAGAAGGATCCAAAATTCCTCAAGTCCAAGATTAAGACTGTTATTACAAATGGCTTGATGTAGAAATTCACTCATGCAATGCTTTTGTTTTCAGAGCTTGTACAAATGCAAATCAAGTGTTTGTGGAGCAAAATATATGTGTGTCTGTTTCTAGTTTGAGGCACACATCTCCAGAATTTTGACCAGGCACACGTGTGATTTCTGTATTAGTCACACTTAGAGTGCTGTCATTGCCCGTACATTGTCTGTTGCCCTGGAAACAAAGTTACATTGTTCAGAGATGCATTAGTCTTTGATCATTCTCAGAACTATGTGCGTCTGTGACATTGCTATTTAATGGGGGCTACGGGAAAAGGTTCAAAGCAAACACTGGGAACTCAGGCCAGACTGCTCTCCTTTAATGTGTTTAGAAATTATTTCCTCTTCGGAAAAATCCTAACTAATTCACAAACAATCTGGAACATTCAAACATACTTAAACAAGCCTTAAATTCTCAGTAGAGAGTTTGTGCATTGTCCAAAAAATAAACGCCTCTCCTGGCTATATGTTTCAATCCAATGTTTCAATCCATTCTGAAGCCATTGGTGCACCATGCCTCTCATTTAATACGTCAGCTGTGGGCATTTGGTCAAGCATTGTTTATTTTAGGAAGTTTCTCTTAGGACAATTCCACGGTTTTACTGAATGTAAAACACAATGAAAATTCAGGCAGGGCTTGATTATTGGCATGTGACATCTGCTCTATGCACCTCTCCATGAAATTATCAGCTATAAAAGGACACAATGTGACCACTTCTCCTTCATGCTTAACAACATTAGTCTCACCGTCAATTTCTTTAACATCATCATTAAACTTCACTGGGTCAGACACTTAAATACCGTGGCTAAAAGATTAGAAGCACGGTGTTCTGCAGTCGATGGTTTGATAAAGACTTTCCATATTAACTAGTGTAAGAAAATAACTGCAGATGCTGGTACAAATCGAAGGTATTTATTCATAAAATGCTGGAGTAACTCAGCAGGTCAGGCAGCATCTCAGGAGAGAAGGAATGGGCGACGTTTCGGGTCGAGACCCTTCTTCAGACTAGATACCAATCAGAATAGTGATGGAATAATCTCCATATCCGAGATTACAGAAGATTCAAAAGCACCTCATCATAGAGTTGGACAGCATCCAATGCAGCCCATTTGGTTGGCATTCTCAATGGACCATGGTGTCTGCTAAGTGCAAGATGCACTGCACCAATAATAAAAGCAACAAAGGATCTTTGACCTGAAAGAATAGCTATGCCTCTCTTGCCACAGATGCAACTTTGCCTGCTAAGCTTTTCCAGCATTTTACATTTTTATTTCAGGTTTACAGCATCTGTAATGTTTTTGATGTACACTGTAGCAACTCACTGAGGCTTCTTGGACAACAGGATAGGGTGGTCAAGAACATTGGCCTTCATCAGTCAAGGAAGTGAGCATGGAAGTTGAGATTTTATACTACAGTTGTGTAAGTCTTTGGTGAGACCGCATTTGGAGTATTGTGTTCACTTTTGGTCACCCTTCTATCGGAAGGATGTCGTTAAGCTAAAAAGAGTGCAGAGATTTATGAACATGTTGCCCAGGACTTGAGGATCTGAGCTACAGGGAGAGACTAGGCAAGTTAGGACTTTACTCCTTGGAGCGCAGAAGGCTGAGAGTGATTTTATAGAGGCGTATAAAATCATGAGGGGAATATATAGGGTGAATGCACAAAGAGTAGGGGAATCAAGATCCAGAGGGCATAGGTTTAAGGTGAGATGGGAAAGATTTAATAGGAACCCAAGGGGCAACATTTTCACACAGAAGATGTGGAACGGTGCAAGAAAAGTCAGTTGAGGCAGGAACGATAACAACATTTAAAAGAAATTTGGACAAGTACATGGATAGGAGAGAGTTAGAGGGACATGGGCCAAATGTGGGCAGGAGGGACTAGCGTAGATGGGACATTTTGGTTGGTATGGGTAAGTTGTGCCAAAGGGCTTGTTTCCATGGTGTATGATTGTATGACTCTCTTACACCATTCAAAACAATGACCCTATCGCCTAGGAAGACTAATGCAGCAGTCAATGAGAAAAACACACACAATTGCAGGTTCCTCTCCAAATCAGTCATGTTCCTGATTCCGTTACATAATTAAAGGCTCTAAATCAAGGACACAGCTGCCTGATCACCCGTTAGTCAATAGGTGTGGAGCAATTCAAGACAGAAACTCACCATTAATTTCACAAGACTGATTAGGTACAAATAGGAAATACGAAAGACACGAGGAACTGTCGATGCTGGTTTACTAAAAAAGATGGAGTGCCCGAATAACTCAGCGGTTCAGGCAGCATCTCTGGAGAACATGGATAGGTGATGTTTCAGGTCGGGACCCGTCTTCTGACTGGTTGTGGTGGAGTGGGTGAAAGCTGGGAGAGGGTGGGGGTAGGACAAATCCTGCCAAGTGATAGGTGGGTACGAGTGAGGGAAGGGGGAGGGGGGAGTTTGATTAGCAGATGGTTGGACAAAGAGATGAAAAAACAAAAAGTGTGAGACAAGGATAGAAGCCAGAAATTGTGAAGCCAGAGGAAGGGGAAACGGGGAGGGCGAAAGGGAGAAAGGGTGTGATGTATTCAAAAGAGAATTAGATATAGCTCTTCTGGCTAATGGAATCAAGGGATACG